>NC_141142.1:15399006-15772339 GCF_053477565.2 Lygodium microphyllum
CTCCATCAAGATTGTAAGTGACCAAGGTACACACTTCATTAATGAGGTGATTACATATCTATTGTCTATGTCCATGGTTATTCACCAATACTATCAAAATCTTGATCACTGTGCTAACCAAAATAGTCTTAGCTTCTCGAAGTGACCAAGGTAATAAACTCATGGTAGTGTTGTGGGTATAGTGCGCACCCTATAAGACTGCAATTGGTCAAACTCTCTTTATAGCATTGATGTAATTATGCTAGTTGAATCGTGTCCCAAGCTTACCAATAGTTATGCGAGAAAGGTGGGAAGGTCAAGAGGCCTTGAGTAACTACTTGCTAGAATTGGAATGATTATCTGAAACCCAAATATTGGTAAAACATGCTCTTATCTGTGAGAAAGCATGATGGAAGGCCTAGTTTGACAAGCATGTTATACAAAGAGTTTTTGAGAAAGGCAACCTTGCATCACTTTATTCCATCAAATAGTAGCCTAGGTCATTTCTGCATAAATATAGTTAGTAGAATTAGCAATGTCAAGCTTGAGACACTTGACGGCAAAGACATAGGCTTTTTCAATGGCATCCAAATTTAAAAAAATTACCCACAAGCATATATGTTGCACAAATCACCAATGCCACTACCACTGATTGCCATTCGCATTGTCACAATTACTGAAATCAAACTATTAGCCCTAAGTGGGTCTATAAAATTAACCATAGTGCAAAGGATTCTATTAGTAGGTATAACCACTGATTGCCATTCGTATTGTCACAATTACTGAAATCAAACTATTATCTCTAAGTGGGTCTATAAAATTAACCATAATGCAAAGGATTCTGTTAGTAGGTATAAGGCCTAATTGGTTATGAAAGGCTCTGCTTAGACATATGGCATAGACTATGAAGAGCCATTTAGTCCAATTGCTAGGATGGAAACTATTAGATGCATGATTAGTTAGAATGTATTCAAATGTACTTAGAGAATATCTAGGAAGACAATATCTAGATATTTAGGAGAGCTAGATAAGATAGATCTAGAACATGTGGAGGATACTGCACTAAGAGAACCTACCATATCCACACCTTTATTGTATATATATATGTACTATTACCTATTCCAATGTAAGTGGGTAAGCAAGTGTGCAATACAAGTGTGTGGTTCATTCTTGATCACATTGTCTCATTCTCTCTCTCTCTCTCTTTGGGCATGAAATTATCACTTTTGACACCTACAACAAGATGGTGTCTAGATGCACCCATGGCTATATAACAAGCTTCTATTACATATGGTTTGGGGATGAGATAGCAAGCAACAAGACTAATTTAAAGCATAAGAGATATGGAGTATGGACTTATTAGAGGTATATGACAAGCCTCTATTAGCTAGTTTGTTTTGGGCAAGATATCAAATAGTTTGAACTCATTTAGCCTGATTTTAGGCCTTTGTTGTATATGACCTAATGGCATGATACTAACAAAAAATCTAGCAACCAAATGTAGCCTATATTAAAACTATGGTTGATGGCTACATTAAAATTACTAAACCTATGGTTTGATACATGCAACTACAAACTATGTTAGGTTGCATTGCAGGCATTAGCAATAAATTATAAAATGAGTAGATTTCTCTTGAAATAATATTGAAATTGGGGCCTAGCACTTACATATACTAATGAAGTATTATTTGCTACATCAGTGCAACATCCTCTCCATGAGGGTGATGAACTTGATATTGCACTTGTAATAACTAGTAGTATAACCAGGTTGAATTTGGGGAAAGATGATGAGTAGTAGCACACAAAAAAATGGAAAATGTAGGGGCTAATATTTATCCTAAGACTAATGTATATGGTGTCTATGTATAATGTTCCCATTACTTGATTTATTTTAATAAACAATGTGCATATACATTCTAAAAATTGATTTATGTTGAAAACAATTTTGCACATTTTTAACTAGCTCTAACTATGAAGTTAATTGTTATTATTAATGAGGTATTATATGCCAGTTCATGGAAGCAAGGCTTGGGAAACCCTCCCAAGACAAGCTTATTAAAACTATGTTTGTAGTATAGAACAACAAAAAGAACTAGCCTAATGGATAGTCACTTGGCAATTAAGTGCATTGGGTGATGACACTGTCGAGATGGGTGACCTCCTGGGAAGCTTTTCCTACAACTAGTGGGAGATTCTCACGTGTAGCCAATGATTCCAACAATGAAGCCTTCATAGCCCGTTGCCAAGTATGCCAAGGTCTATGCCTTGGTTGCCACCTTCTGATGGCATCAATGATATCATTGAAGATGCTAAAAGAAAGCATTCTCTCTTTATCATCGATGATATCATCAAAAATGCTAAAAAGCAAGCATTCTCTCTTTACCCCCCTCCCCCATTATTGTATAAACAGGGGTAGAGCATCACGTCAAAAACAACAACCACCCGTGCAGAAGTCTCTCTGCTATTGGCGCAACGAAGCTTTGATGTTGCAATCAGCCAAATGCCTCTCTCTCTCCACACCTATGCGAAAGCACTACTCGAATCCATCAAGCTTCTTCCAAGGATCCTAAAAGATGTCGAGATGCTATGCAAGGTCATGCTCGGAGAGCTCCCTAACACGAGGAAGTAACCGCTGCTGAAGGAACTCAACATGAAGCTAAAGCTCTAGCGAAAGTTACCCCTAAATCCACTCAACCCAAAGGACCAGTTATTCCACAACAAACCAAGGTTGAGGCGATAACCCGTAATCACAATAGATGGCCAAACAGAGATAATCAGGTTAGTACATAAAAAAAGGATTACAATTAGTTAGAACCTACTTAAACTTACAAAAACATATTACCATTATCAATTGATTTTTAGGAAAGTACACGAAAATTGATGAGGGGGATAGATTCTATGCATCGCATACATTAAGAAATGTGTCAAAAATGTTTTATGGTTATGACTGCTTTTGGATTTATGAATGATGAATTATGTCTCTTATGATTCCGTGCTTGCACTTCCAGACGAGTTGTGGATTATGGTGGTTCAAGACATTGGGGTTCCCAACCCAATGCTCCCTAACACTCTACGAAGTGTGGAAAAACTCACCTGTAGGTGGGGGTCCTATGCTCCTAAAGGAGGTAGGTGTTTTTGGTTTTGGATCACTCGAGCACCTAAGAGGGCAAAGGGCCGAGTGATAAGTGCCCCTGTTATGTAGGATGGCTCCTGAGGCTCAAGGAAGCTTAGAGGGGCTCTAATCCAGTAAATTCCTTGTTGACAATGGACGGAGTGTGATCGATCACATATAGCCCAATCCCGAGGGATTGGAAGGTTCTATCCTAGGTTGGACGATGTCTTTAGAGGATTTTGTATCACTTTGCGGAGTGATGGTTCTGGATGTTACTATGAAATAAAGTATCTAATTTTTGAATTGTTTGTTATGTGCTAAAGATTGAGTTTAACAAATCGAGTTTAACAGAGTAATAAAAGGAAGCTGATTTTATATGTCCAAACAACGTGGTAGTATGCTTTGCTAATTAGCAAACTAAGCAAACCCAAGTGAGGAAAGTTGGAGACTTCGATCCTGACGATCAAATACCTATGGCTGGGTGGACCCTATAAGTCGAGTAACTTTCCAACACTAGATAGAGCTGATCTCTCCCAATATCTGTAGGATTAGTTACCAAGTTAAATACCCTTTTAGGAGACCAGAGCTAAGATTTTACCTTATGGGTGGGGGGATCCAATTACACTCTCCCCATCTCTCACTCTCTTTGAACCAAGTGTGGTGTTAACCTCACTCCTGCCTTTGATTGATTACAAAGTGATCTTTCTTAGGTGGACGTTAGATTGTTGTTAGGGGTGACTTGTCAATGCTTCGCCTGTGAAGTAGAACTAAGATTCCCATGTTCAACTAAGTCTAAGGTTTCCCATGGGGAGACGGGATGGTGATGTGCATGGATATGAATTTCATTCGACTACTAAGAGGACTCCTTCAGGTCTATTGGAGGAGGCACCTCACACGTGGTATCAAAGCCTAAGTTTCAAAAGAGCTTTTAATGTAAGGTTAAGTATAAAATGAATTAATAAAATAACCACACTTGATTGAAGAAAACTCATGGTACATGAGATATTTATGGCCAAGGAATAGGTCACATATGGGGATATATTGAGGGCATAATATCCTTCTTCATTACAAGCTATGGAGGATTCGATGGGCTGAACAACTAAGGATAGTTAAAATATACATTTTGTTCAATGCCTTTGTTGAATGGTTACTAGACATTGGGAATGATCCGATCCCTGAAACCTTGTGGGTATATCAGAAAGTGCTACAAATAGTACCACCCAAGAGAGTTGTTGTAGTGCCAAGAAGGCCTTATTTTGGTACGAGATGTTTTGGTTACCCCCAAGAGCCACTATATTATGTTGTTTGCCATGTACATGAGAATCCACCAAGATATGAGAGAATAGACCCTAATACTTTTCATGAGGAAAGGATCCATGAGATGGTGTGTTGGTAGATCATAGTATGATCAATATATCTTTGTAAATACTTTTCATAAATATAAAGTCTCGAAGAGCGTGAGTTATGAGCTTGTGATGATAGTTGAGTTGCTTTGACAAGTTAATGATGAAGTGCACTTTATGCGATTGATTTTTGAGATCATGTATTCCACTTTATGCGATTGATTTTTGAGATCATATATTCCACTGCTTACCTGTAAAACATATTGGAATTAAGAGAGAGCGTAATGGCTATCTTAGACTCGTCTATGGAGTTGCTTAAGCTTACAAAAGGGCTACAACTGGAGTCCAACTTGGGGACAGGATGACCCTTACTTTTACTTAGACTCAACTCTGTACAAAGACATGAAAGTCCACCATCTCAAGTTGTTGAAATGTCTCGAAGGCCTCAAATTGATAGGACTTTATAAGTACGACACTCTTCGAAATGATAAGGAAAAATATATAGATGGAAAATTTGTAATGAGAAATAAATGGGTGTATGACCAATATACAAAGGTTATTTATCTTGATAGGATCACCTTTACCGGGAGTGTAAAGTCAAAAAATTATGAGCTTCCTGAGTATCCCAATTTCCCAAAATCTTATCGATTCCTAGAGACAAAGGCCAAACTACCTCATTTTGTAACAAAGAAGTTATGGAGATAATCAAAATCACCAACTAGTGTGAATTGATGAAACATACAAGGAACTCCAAGAGAAGAATTTTCTTCTCAAGCAAACACCACCACCTAGGTTTAGCGGGTAAAGGACCCAAGGTGGAGCAAGATGCAGAAGCTTGGATTGAGGCTTTGGATGACTATTTCCTAGCCACTGAAATTGTTGTTGCAAATCAATCCCCATGACTGCTTGTCTTCATCTTACTGGCGAAGCTAAGCTTTGGTGGAAATAGTTTTGTTGAGATAAAGGGGTAACAGAAGCTTCCCAAACTTGGGAGCAGATCAAAGAAGCTGTGAAAGGACGTTATCTTCCCCCATCTTTTAAATCAATCAAGATGAATGAATTCTACAACTTATGATAAGTAAACCTAACCTTGGAAGGATACTATTCTAAGTTTGTGAGTCTGGGCAAATATGCACCCCCAATGACAGCGTCTGAACAAATTGCAAGGTTATGCCAAGGACTAAATCCACCTTTGGACACTCTCCTTGAATCAATGAGACCAACGACTCTCAAAGGTGCTCTTATGCGAGCAAAGCCTATAGCCAATGAAATCACTCAAAATGGCCAAAGGAACCACCCAATAAACAACTATGGAAGGGGCTATCCAAACTGTGTTCTCAACATGGCCAATGCCAGAGGGAATGGTAGAGCTAATGGAATCACCCAAGGACCAAATGGGATAGGAATCAAGCAATGCTACTAGTGCGGAAGGACTAGACACCTAAGGTAAAATTGTCCTAACCATCCTCAAAATCCTAGCCCAAACCAAGTTGGTGGAAGGGGCCGAGGGAACGGCAACAATAACCCAGGCCATGGATGTGGAAGAGCAGCTGGTGCCCATGTAAATACCATGATTAGACATCCTGAGGAATGAACATTAGGTGAAGAAATTGAAAGAGGATATATTCATGCTACTGTGGAAAGGAAAGAAGCACGTCATTTATAATCTCCATCTACTTACAAGGGTACCTCATTTATAATCTTGATTGATTTTGGTAGCACTCATTCTTTTCTTGCACCCAAAACAGTTAAAAGATTGCAGCTATAATCCAAGGGGACAAGGAAAATGATAGTAGAATTAGCTAGCGGGAAGGAAATCACCTCAACTGAAATTGTAGGAAAACTTCAATTTGAGTTAGACAACCATACAACTGGAGTAGAATTCTGAACCTTACCACTAGGATGCTATAATTGCATTCTGGGAATGGATTGGCTCAAAAAGAACAAAGCCCAAATTCTATGTGCTAAAGAGGAAATAAGCTTTCAAGACTTGGAAGGAGAAACCGTAAAGGCATATGGGAAAACTAGAAAAACTAGAGTCCTACGAGCCAAGGCAAGCTGACTTAGGAAAGGATTGAAGAAAGGCCATTGAAGAAAGGCCAACCAATCTACATGATCCGGTTGAATAGGGTCAAAAAGACTAATGAAGGCACTCTACCTTCCTAGATCAATGACTTCAAGGATGTCTTTCTAGAAGAACTAACTCAACTGCCTCCAAATCATGAGGTTGATTATGAAATAAAATTGATTCCTAGAGCCGAACCAGTATAAAACGATCGTACAAAATGTATATTCCTAAAGCTATTGAGCTTAAGGAGCAACTGAGGCTACTGATAGAGCAAGGATTTATCCACCCAAGTAATTCACCTTGGTGAGCACCTATCCTCTTTCAGAAAAAGAAGGATGGAACACTACAAAAGATTTCGAATACTATCAAATCCGAATCAAAGGAACAAGATATCCCAAACACTACCTTTAGCACTCACTAGGTATGGTCATTATGAATTTTTGGTCATGCTATTTGGATTGACTAATGCCCTAGCCACATTCAACCGTCTAATGCAAGACATCTTTTGACCATATCTAGATGATTTTGTGCTAGTATTCTTTGATGATATACTAGTGTATGCCAAATTAATAGAGGAACATGAAGGCCACTTAAAGATTGCCTTAGTAACACTCCATGAAAATCAGCTCTATGCCAAGATGAGTAAATGCATATTTCTCACTGACAAGATTGAATCCCAGTAGACCCTACCAAAGTAAAAGATATCCTAGAATGGTCAACACCTAAGACAATTAAAGAAATCCGAGGATTTTTGGGACTGACTGGATGGTACTGAATCTTCATCTGCTGCACCCCTGAAAAATCTTTTGAAGAAAAATATGGTAAGCATTGAGCATCAAGAAATCTTTGATAAGCTTAAAGAAGTTGTAACCACTGCACCTGTATTAAAACTCCCCGAATTCGATCAACCATTTGAGGTGATCATTGATGCAAGTGGACTTGCAATCGGTGAGATGATAGTACAAGAAGAAAGACCAGTGGCCTATACTTCCAGAAAATTAAAGCCCTATGAGTTCAACTATGCCACTCATGATCTTGAGTTACTCACACTAATTCATGCCTTGAAACTATGGAGACACTATCTATTGGGAAGGAAATTCACTTAGTGAGATAGATCATAAAAGTCTTAAGTGAATCTTCACCCAAGCTGACCTAAACATAAGGCAAAGAAGATGGATAGAGATACTGCAAGAGTTTGATTTTGAAATCAAATATCATCCAAGGAAGGACAACGTTGTTGCAAATGCCTTGAGCCAAAAAGCTTTCTTAACAGCATTGTCGAAGTTCAAAGCTTAATAACCATATCCATACCTAATAAACCTGTACTTGAGCTTGTACGCCAAGCTATTTCTCAAGATAAGGAATATGAAGGACTCGTGGCTAAGATACTTCAAGGAGGAAGCTTTGATAAAGAAAGGTCTAATATTAAGGATTATCGTGCTAGCAATGCTTGTCTATATTACCATGATCGCCTTTATGTCCTAAAAGGACCACAAGTGAAGGCCAATATCTTATGGGAAGCACATGACAGCCCCATTATTGCAGGACATTTGCGATATGCCAAGACACTCAACACAATTCATTAGAGCTATCACTCGCTAGGATTGAAAAGATATGTATTAAAGTATGTAACTCAATGCTTGACTTGTGAACGAGTCGAGGCAGAAAGGATTAAGATGCCTAGAGAGTTACAACCCTTGGACATTCCACAAATGAAATGGGAGTCAATAAGTATGGACTTTGTTGTTGGATTACCTACTATTGCTGGTGGATATGATTCCATCATGGTAGTGGTTGATAGATTAACAAAAGTTGCACACTTGATCCCAATCAAACATCTAACATTGCTTGAGTCTTTATCAAAGAAGTATTTAGGTTACATGGATTGCCAAAGATCATAATCAGTTTTGACCAAGACTCCAAGTTCACCTCTAAGTTAAAACCATATGCATATAGGGCAACAGCTACAGATGACTCTCGCTCTTGAAAATCACAGCTTTTCCAGACTTGCCTATTCCAAGCAATTGGAATGTAGTTATGCTTCGGTACTGCTTATCATCCTCAAATTGATGGCCAAACTAAGAGGGTAAACCAAACCATTGAAGATATTCTAAGGTCTTATTGTGGCAAAGAACCGAGACGGTGGATTGAACATCTACTTTTGGTGGAGTTTTCTTATAACACTGCCTTTCAACAAACAATCAAGATGCCGCCATTTCAAGCCTTGTATGGGAAAGAATGTCATACACCTCTAAATTTCTAAGATCCCACTCTCAAGGTAGAGGCTTCTAAGGCTATGCTTGAAGAGATGGACCAACAAATCCAATTGATCTGACATGACATTCAAGCTACTCAAGATTGGCAAAAGTCCTATGCAAATCTTGAAATATCCATAAGAACATTCAAGGAAGGTGACATGGTGTTTCCAAGGGTAAGACCCGAAAAGAGCTCATTATCCTTGGGGAAATACAAAAAGCTTAGTCCATGGTACTATGGACAATATGAAGTAATCAAAGGAATGGAAGGCAAGCCTACAAGCTTAAATTGCCACCCCATCTCAAGATTCACAATGTATTTCATGTAAGCCTACTAAAACCTTATGTACCAAACCCCAATCATGTGCTTAATGATAAACAAATAGTCATGCCTGCCCAAGGAGTTTTGGAAATGCAACCCAAGAAGATTCTAGATACAAGGGAGAAACCTCTAAGAAGCCGAATCTTAAGAGAACACCTAGTGCAATGGAAGGATTATCTGAAGAGGATGCCACTTGGATCAATGAGGCAACCCTTATGAAAGAATACCCCCAGTTTCTCTCGAGATGAGGACATCTTGATTTCTCTAAGGAGGGAAGAATGTAATGTCCCCATTACTTAATTTATTTTAATAAACAATGTGTGTATACATTTCAAAAATTGATTTATGTTGAAAACAAAATTGCACATTTTTAACTAGCTCCAACTATGAAGATAATTATTATTGTTAATGAGGTATTATATGCCAATTCATGGAAGGAAGGCTTGGGAAACCCTCCCAAGACAAGCTTATTAAAACTATGTTTGTAGTATAGAATAAAAAGAACTAGCCTAATGGATAGTCACTTGGTAGTTAAGTGCACTTGGGTGACAACACTATTGAGATGGGTGACCTCCTGGGAAGCTTTCTCTACAACTAGTAGGAGCTTCTCACGCGGAGTCCCAACGATGCCAACAAAGCCTTTGTAGCCCCTTGCCAAGTATGCCAAGGCCAAGATGCCAAGATCTATACCTTGGTCACTGTCTTGGTTGTGAGCCTTGGAGTGACGCCCGTGCGATGCACAATGCTCGCCCATATATTCGTAAATTTTTATCTTTGCACTACAAAAACGAAGCCCCCTCTTTGACGTCATCGATGATATCATCGAAGATACTAAAAGAAAGTGTTCTCCCTTTATCATCGATAATGTCATCAAAAATGCTAAAAAGCAAGTGTTTTCTCTTTTACCCTCCCCCCTCTCCCATTACTATATAAATAGGGGTAGAGCATCACGTCAACAACAATAACAACTCGTGCAAAAGTCTCTCTGCTGCTGGCACAATGAAGCTCTGATGCAATGAGCAGAGCCTCCATTCTCTCTTTATCATCAATGATATCATCGAAAAACCTAAAATGCAAGCGTTCTCTTTTTGCCCCCCCCCCAATACTATATAAACAGGGGTAGAGTGTTACGTCAAAAACAACAACCCATACAGAAGTCTCTCTGCTGTTGGCGCGATGAAGCTTCACTGCAATCAGCCGAGCCTCTCTTTGTCTCCATACCTACGTGGAAGCACTACTCAAATCCATCAAGCTTCTTCCAGGGCTCTTAAGAGACGTCTAGATGCTAGGCGAGATCATGCTCAAAGAGCTCCCTAATGCGAGGAAGTAACTGATGCTGAGGGAACTCAACACGAAGCTGAAGCTCCAGTAGAAGTTATCTCTAAATCCATTCAACTCGAATGACCAATTATTCCACAACAAACTAAGGTTGTGGCCATAACATGTAATCAAGATGGATGGCCGAACAGAGATAATTAGGTTAGTACATAAGAAAAGGATTACGATTAGTTATAACTTACTTAAACTTACAAAAACATGTTAGCATTATCAATTGTTTTTTAGAAAAGTACACGACAATTGATGAGGGGGATAGATTCTATGCATCGCATATATTGACAAGTGTGTTAAAAATGTTTTATGGTTATGACTGATTTTGGATTTGTGAATGATGAATTATGTCTCTTATGATTCCGTGCTTGCACAGCCAGACAACTTGTGGATTATGGTGGTTCAAGACATTGGAGTCCCCAACCCAATTCTCCCTAACACTCTACGAAGTGTGGAAAAACTCACTTGCAGGTGGGGGTTGTAATATTTCCGCATGAAATATTAATGACTTTAGATCCCGTACCCTGCGCAAAAATGCAACCCAAAGTATTCTCCCACATGTAAAATGTTGGGGGTTAAGTGCTTACCCCGCGCGCGCATCAATAAACTCTAGCTGCATGGAGCACAAGAGCCAAGGCTTGAAACCCGTAATTCCACACGGGAACACCCTTCTCGAGGAAAAGGTAAATGGATAATGGTCAAATTTTGTACAATTTTTATTATTATTAACCCCTCCCCTCAGCTGATGCATGGTAGGGGGAGAGGGAGTGTGAGAGGAGTGGTGTAGTGGTGAAGTGCATGGGGGAGGGAGGAGGCATGTGAAGCCACGTGGGTGGCTATCTCTCCCCCCCCCCCCCCCAGCCTATATAAACGCCCCCTTAAGCTTGGAGGGGGGAGTCAGAGGAGTTGTCGCTGTGCCGTGCTACCGCTATCCCATAAATGCCATCGCCGGGTCGCCCACTGTTGCCGCTTGCATCGACCCCATCATCACCCTCAACACCACCCTCCTTATCCCCTTCGTCGTCATCCTCTCCTTCCCACTCCATCATCACGTTTTTCTCCACATTTACTGTTACAGATAGAAGCATAGAAGCTTCTTTAGAAGCTTATAATTTTAAGCTTCCTAAAGTCCCATTCCCTCTTGCCTTCCCCGGGAACTTTAAAGCCAAGACTCCAAGCACCGTGTCCTGCGTAGGAGAGGAGATCGCAGACTGTGACACTTCAGGACACGCGAGAAATCAAGGGGGGGAGTTGCTGCAACAAAATACATTGCATAGATGGCTCCGAAGCTAAAGACGCGAGGCGCACATGTGGGAGCCTCCACTTCGAGTTCGCGTGCGGATAACACCCCAAACCTCAATGCCCAGGTTCTTAGAAATTGATTTCGCATGAAAAAAAATTTGCATTTAAGCATGTCTTTAATACATGTAGTCGAGTTAAATACGTTTGGAAAATTTAAATACAATTATCCATTCGTTTACAAAGTTAGTGCATGTCATGCCTTTGAAAAATGCTTGCACTTCCAAGTTGTAATCCCAACGCCTATTGCATAGGTTATAAGGTGGATTTGTCTAAATGCACCCTTAGTTTCCTCGCAAAAAGAAACAACGCATAATGCATTTAGTTAATAATCTCCGAGTGGTGATTCGTGTGAGATAATCATTGACGTTCATTGATGTTGTCCAAGTAGTTGCATTGCATGAAAGGGATTTATGTACCATGCATATTGCATGCAATGTTAATTCCATCCTAGGTTGGGTTAAATGCTGTAGGACGGATTAAGTCAATGATAGTCCTATGACATTCACTCATGCATGAACTTCTTTTATCGAAGTTGTTTTAGAAAAAGATGCATTTCATATTAAAGCTTGAATTCAATGCATTAAGCGAAGGGTTATGAGCATAGTTCTTGTTGAAATTCAATGTAGGGTTATACGAGTTAGCCCTAAATTGTCAATCTTTATAGTTTAGGCAAAGAAAAGAAATGATCATTGTAAATCTCATAGTTGCATAGAAGGAAAAAACCCATGAACAACATATTTGCATGGAATGTTGCATTTGAATTTATTTACATCTTTTTTTAGGAAAAAGTATTTGCATCTCTAGGAAGAGATCACCTCTTATCGCAAGACCATTAGATCAATTAGATAATTCGCTTGCAAAGGTGTAACTCAAGTGATGATCACCTCAATGCACTAGATAGAGTTAAGTCGTGATAAAATTTTGCTTAGTATCGCACTCGGAAAACTGACTTGATAACTCCGACCTCAAAGGTCCTACCCACATTCACGCAATGTTGGGGTTGAATTGAACGCCCATACAATAGCGATCTAGGGTTTTTTGCCCTAGGGTAAATTGGCCTAATACTAGACTTCCGATTGAGTTTAGAAACCCTAGGGCCAAACTTTGTCGGCCTAGTATGGTTAGGGTTGGGTTGGGTCAAGAAGACATCCCAAACCCTACATCTTGGCCAAACGTATTTCTTGACCAAGGAATGTCATTTGATGGGAGAAATGATCCCACAAGTTAGGTGCGACACTTGTCTCCTATGCAACAGGTTGCAACGTCGCTTGGCTTTGTGTTTAAATCACAAGATAGATTTTCCACTCCTTGGAACAAGGTTGGTAGGTTCTAAGTACAAGTTTAATTTGCAAGAGGATGAGTAGTCATCTTGCTACATCACCCTTCTGTGAGGCTGAGTTGCCAAGTTAGGGTAACTATGGATTGCCTGGCAAGCAATTGACCTTAATATAAGGAATCTAAGGTGTTTGTTAATTTGGGTTAACAGGGTATAAACCCTAGCCCAAGGAAGGAGGGTAAACTAGCAACACAGCTTATGAAACCCTTAGGGGATCTTGCCAAGTCGCAATTGAT
This sequence comes from Lygodium microphyllum, assembly GCF_053477565.2. Taxonomy (NCBI): domain Eukaryota; kingdom Viridiplantae; phylum Streptophyta; class Polypodiopsida; order Schizaeales; family Lygodiaceae; genus Lygodium; species Lygodium microphyllum. The sequence goes on from NC_141142.1 coordinate 15,412,289, forward strand.
CTCGGATCGAATGCTGGATGGATTTGGAGAGAAGGATTCACACCTTAGCAGTTGGCCAAACAAATGACCACTGGATTGATTGTGTTTGTACAGTTAGGAGCACTGTTTGTACTTCTTTGCTCAAGGAACTAAAACTGGAAAAATAATTAATGCTTCAGGTTGAAGGGCTGGAGGGAGAGGCAGCATCAATTACCCCCAACTGTCTGCCTAACCCTATCCAAGGAGGTTGTCAGCCATGTCGGGTATGTGAACCGAACCCGCTGCGAGAGGTCTCTCCGTGGGTGCTACTTGGAGCAGGAGGATGCTTGGGTGCCATGGAGGGCTCTGGCCATAAATCCCTTGCCTTCGGGTCCTGCACAAGAGGCCGACGTGACTCGAGATTGGATCTCGAGGCCCGTATACTAGTCTACAGGGCGGAAACTTGGATTAGTAATCCCTGAGGATTGTTGGATTGCCTTCGGGCGGATTATGGATTAGCCTTCGGGCAGATTATGGATTAGCCTTCGGGCTAGATTATATGATGTATTCCAAAGACTGATAAATAAGATCAATTGTTGAAAAGGAACTTGTTTGACACTGTTTTTCTATGTCATTGCTTAACTTACATGAAGGAATCAATGAATAATTGGCTAATTAAGGAAGCTATTTTTGCGTGTCAAACTAAATGTGCTAGGTAATTAGATGACTAAAGCAACCCTAAGGAAAGTGCGGATGTGGCCGTGGGTCCGTCCTACGGATGGGTGGTCCCGATTGGCCGGGAACTTTTCTCAAAGGAAACTGACAGCAAGGAATGATGACCTAGAATCTAGAGTACTAGAGTCTCGATTTATGCTGTTTTAGGGGAACGGAATGGGACTATGCCTTATGGGCAAAGAGGTCGAGCTTTGCATCCCTCTCGTTTCCCATTCTCCTTGAACCAAGTGCAGCATGAATCCGCTTCGACCCTGACGTTTCTGCGTAAAATAGTTTGCATGGGTTGGATGCTAGCTACCGTTCTAGGAATTTGACCACTAGGGAAACCTTGATTCAGGTGGATCCTAAGTGGGAACGGTTGGAATGCTTCCGCTTCATGGCAGACTTGAGAAGACCTAGATCGCAAACCCCATGACATTCTGTGGGAGTGCCGTGCAGCGCTTTCTGGACTCTCTTCTCGATGGGCTGCTAAGACATGTCCTACGAGTGAACAGATGGACACGTTACAGTTGGTATCAGAGCGAATCAACGAGGATCTAATAATTTCATGGAAATTTAATGAGGAGAAATAGAGCAAATGTTGCTGTTAAGAACATTTCCTTACTTACTTATCGATGCTGACCTACAAAGTCGTGAAGCATGGAACAGATTCCTGGTATTCCAGGTTATGTTTATGACTGCGATGTGTGCTTCGGATTATCGACGGAGGATCGATATGATGAATATCCTAGACCACATCCACAATCCTTCGCCCCTGTACGTGGAACGGAGATGGACGGGTGATTTAGGAATTTATTACATAGCTGCCCACCAACTTGCGTACCTTCGGACCAACTTGAAGAGAATCAAGTGGATGGAAGACTTAAAGATCGTGAAGTTGTTCATCTTTGTTGAGGCTCACGCAAACGCAACCCTACATGTCGACGGTCGAAAGGTCAAGCAGAACACGTATGTGTACGAGGAAGTGACTTGAATAATCTTTGCCGACAGAATCAAGGTGTTGGGACGTTATGAAAAGAATGGGTATCAAAGGAAACGATACCCTAATCTTCCTATGACCTATCGATTCCTGAAAATCCATGACCCCAATCCATACTATTACTCAGTTCCCGTAGCTGAATGTAATACCATCTTATTCTCCCCGAATTAATGTATCAGCTTGTTCCACCTTCCCAAAAATAATTGTACTCAAAAGGGCTATGCCCATATGAATGAATATGATTTTTCTTATCAATGATTGTCATGGCTGTAAGAGTTGATAAAGGAGTTAAGTGATTAGGTCACTTGTCTAAAAGCTGAACTGGGCATGTAATGTAATGTGAGAAACATTTAGCAAGTTTTAACGTAAAGAATTTCAATGCCCAGGAACAACCTCAAGTACTGATTCCTAGTCCGACCCCTACGCCAAGTACGGCTATGATTCAGGAGAAGAAGTTTCTTCTCAAGCAAATCAAGCCACCAGAATTTGATGGCAAGGGAAGGACCGTCCAAACTGATGCCGAGATCTGGATCGAATCCATGGAAGATTATTTTGAGGCAGTCGGTACTGCACTTGCTAACCAAGCGATGCTCGCCAAATTGAAGCTTATCGGCGAAGCAAGACTTTGGTGGAAGCAATGGTGCAGAGACCAAGGGATCTCGGAACGGTCAATTACTTGGGAGAAGCTAAAAAGAGCTGTGCGAGGAAGATATCTACCACCTGCCTACCGCACGCAGAAGATGAACAAGTTCTATGAGCTGAAACAGCTTGGTCTATCTCTTGATGCATACTATTCAAAGTTCGTCTCTCTTTTGAAGTACGTGCCACAAATGGACATGACACAACAGGTGTCAAAGTTTTGTGCTGGATTAAACCCACCTATAAACACCCGCCTCGAATCAATGCGCCCGATAGATCTTCAGGATGCACTTATTCAAGCTGCACCCATAATACAGGAGGTGCAGACCAGGCCAAGAAATAACAAGACTTGGTCTTACAAGGGTCAGAACAAGGGAGTATATAAGTCTCAGGCCAAGAGAACGCAAGGACAAAGAGGGACAAAGGAAGAAAGCTAGGACCAACACTGTCAATAATTTCGTTCCTACCCAAGGTAATGGCTGCAATCTCCATTGCTTCCATTGTAATGAGCTCGGTCATTTTAAAAGGCAGTGTCCCAAGCTTAATGGAGGACAACATCAAGGACCATCCCAAGGAACCATCCGTGGCCAAGGAGCCATCGTCAAGGCCAGAGGAAGAACCTCTAATGTTGCCAATAAGGAGCTAGGTGATGAAGAAGACCCAACCATGGAAGTTGACTTCGAGAGGGCAACAATTCATGCTGCTCTTCACAAGAAAGGCCCGAATCGCCAATTCTCAGTGATTCAAACACCATCAGATTATCAAGGTAAAAACTTCAAAACCTTGATTGATTGTGGCAGTACACATTCCTTTATTTCACCAGTTTGTGCAAAAAGATTAGGAATAGCCACAATAGATGCACCTACCTTACTTTGGAATTAGCAAATGGTCATGAGGTCACTTGTACCAGGCAAACTGCTAAGGTAAGATTCCTAGTGGGTGGAAAGTCGACTTCGGTCAGATTCAGGGTTATGAACCTAGGTATCCATGAGTATTTGCTCAGAATGGATTGGCTTAAACCTAATGATGCCCACATTCACTGTGGAAAGGGCCAAGTTTCCTTTCGAAATTCTAAAGGGGAATTGGTTACAACTCAAGGAGAGGCTAGTAGGCCAAAAATTCAACTGGCCAAAGCATCTCGGATAATAAAAGGAGTTAGAAAGGGGCTACCTGTCTATTTGATTAAGCTAAATAAGCTAGATCAGAATCAAGAGTCTAGTGAAGAACCTTTATGGCTAAAGGAGTACGCAGATGTATTTCCTGAAGAGCTAACAGAACTTCCTCCTCAAAGGGAAGTTGATCATGAAATCAAGCTAGTGCCAGGAGCTGCACCAATTGCAAGGAGACCATATAAGATGTCCATCTCAAAAGCGATTGAGCTGAAGGAGCAACTCAAGCAACTGTTAGAACAAGGCTACATCCGCCCTAGCAGTTCACCACGGGGAGCTCCAGTGCTATTCCAAAAGAAGAAAGATGGAACGCTTCAGTTATGCATTGACTACAAAGGGTTGAATCAATCAACTATTAAGAACAAATATCCCATTCCAAGGATAGATGAACTTCTTGACCGTCTTCAAGGTGCAAAGATCTTCTCCAAGATTGATCTCAGGTCTGGATATTATCAGATAAGGATCAAGGAAGAGGATATCCCAAAGACGGCATTCAATACAAGGTATGGACACTTTGAGTTCCTCGTCATGTCATTCGGGCTAACAAATGCTCTTGCTACCTTCAACAGGTTAATGCAGGATATCTTTAGGCCATATCTTGATGACTTCGTACTCGTCTTCTTTGAAGATACCTTAGTCTACTCCAAACAGGAAGAAGATCATGAACCCCAGCTTCTCATTGTCCTTGAGACAATGAGGGCACACAAGTTTTGTGCCAAAAAGAAGGTGTGCATTTTTCAAGCGACAGATTGAATATTTGGGATTCATCGTATCAGCGGAATGAATTTCGCTAGACCTGGCCAAGGTCAGAGACGTTTTGGAGTGGCCAACACCAACAACTGTCAAAGAAATACGTAGTTTTCTTGGATTGACAAGATGGTACAGGGTCTTTATCAAAAACTGTGCTTTGATTGTAGCGCCGCTGATCGATCTACTGAAGAAGCAAACATCAATTGTATGGTCAACTGCTGAACAATCTAGCTTTGATAAACTAAAGCAAAGCTTGGTATCAGCACCTATCCTGAAACTTTCGAATATTGGTAAGGAGTTTGAAGTGATAACTGATGCTAGCACACTTTCCTTAGGATGTGTGCTTATGCAAGAATGTCATCCTGTAGCATACTCTTCAAGGAAACTAAAGAACCATGAAAGAAACTATGCTACCCATGATTTGGAGCTATTGGCTGTCATCTATGCTCTCAAGGTTTGGAGACACTATTTGCTGGGTAACAAGTTTTCCTTAGTTACGGATCATAAAAGTCTCAAATGGATCTTTACCCAAAATGAGCTCAATATGAGGCAACAACGATGGATTGAAGTGCTGGAGGAATATGATTTTGAAATCAAATACCGGCCTGGAAAGGAGAATGTAGTTGCCGATGCACTCAATCGCAAGGCATTTCTAAATTCTCTGATTTTGCAAGATCCATCAACAGCTAGATCTCTAGCCACAAAGGTATCCATGCCAAACAACCCAATACTTGAGCTAGCTAGAGAAGAGACCTGCCATGATCCAACCTATCAGAAATTGCTAAGGGAGATACCCATCAAGGATCAAGACCCGAAGCTACATGCATCTAGAACTCTCTATCAATAATGGACTTGTCTACTATAGAACGAGATTATGTATATCGGCAAGCCAGTCACTCAAACAGAAGATACTTTGGGAAGCCCATGACTCCCCTTTTTCAAGACATCCCAGCTATGCCAAGACCCTCAATGCAATTAGAAAGAGCTATTATTGGGAGAGGCTTAAAGATGACATTCTCAAATATGTCACTGAATGTTTGTCTTGCCAACGCATTAAGGCTGAACATGTCAAAATGCCAGGGAAATTGCAACCACTTGACATTCCTCAAATGAAATGGGAATTCATTAGTATGTATTTTGTTGTTGGCCTACCCCAAGTTCAGGGAGGATACAACTCTATTATGGTTGTGGTTGATATGCTTACCAAGGTTGCACACCTTATTCTTGTTAAGACAAACTATAAAGCCTCAGACGTCGTAAGGTTATTTATCAAGGAGATATTCAAACTGCATGGGTTACCCAGAACAATCATTAGTGATCATGACTCTCTCTTCACATCACATTTCTGGAGGGCTATCTTCGAAGCCATTGGGACTCAACTCTATTTCAATATAGCTTACCATCCCCAAACCGATGGTCAAACGGAGCGAGTCAACCAAGTCATTGAAGATATGCTAAGGGCACATGGTTGCTGAGAACCCAAAAAGTGGATTCAATATTTGCCACTGGTTAAGTTTGCCTACAATGCTTCTTACCAACAAAGCATTCAGATGACCCCTTTTCAAGCATTGTATGGGCATGACTGTCGTAGTCCTTTAAACTTTTCAGATCCAACCTTGAGGGTTGAAGCCTCAAAGCAGATGCTGGAAGATATGGATGACCAAATCAAGTCAATAAGATAAGACATTCAAGCTACCAAGGACAGACAGAAGGCTTATGCGGATCTGAAACACCAAGATAGATCCTTCGTTGAAGGAGATATAGTCTTCATTCGCGTACGCCCAAAGAAGAGTTCCCTATCCTTAGGTGAATGCAAGAAGCTAAGTCCAAGGTATTGTGGACCCTACAAGATCCTCAAGTGCCTAGGGCCTAATGCTTATAGACTTCAACTCCCTGAGAACCTAAAAGTTCATAATGTATCCCATATCAGCCTACTAAAGAAATATGTGCCTAACCCTAGTCATGTGCTTGATGATCAACAAGTTGTAATGCCTAGCAAAGGAGTCCTTGAGCTACGGCCTAACAGGATCTTAGATGTTAGGGAGAGGCAATTGAGATCCAGAACCTTGAGAGAATACCTTGTCCAGTGGAAAGATTATCCCGAAGAGGATGCCACTTGGATGGATGAAAGTACTCTCAACCGACAATACCCCCAGTTCCTCTCGAGATGAGGACATCTCGATTCCTCTAAGGGGGAGAGAATGTAATATTTCTGCATGAAATATTAATGACTTTAGATCCCGTACCCCGCGCAAAAATGCAACCCAAAGTAATCTCCCACATGTAAAATGTTGGTGGTTAAGTGCTTACCCCGCGCGCGCATCAATAAACTCTAGCCGCATGGAGCACAAGAGCCAAGGCTTGAAACCCGTAGTTCCACGTGGGAATACCCTTCTTGGGGAAAAGGTAAATGGATAATGGTCAAATTTTGTGCAAATTTTTTTATTATTAACCCCTCCCCTCAGTCGATGCATGGCAGGGGGAGAGGGAGTGTGAGAGGAGTGGTGTAGTAGTGGAGTGCATGGGGGAGGGAGGAGGCATGTGAAGCCACGTGGGTGGCTATCTCTCCCCCCCCATCTACCCTATATAAACTCCCCCTTAATCTTGGAGGGGGGATTTAGAGGAGCTGCCGCCGTGCCGTGCTGCCGCCAGCCCATAAATGCCATCGCCGGGTCGCCCGCTGCTGCCGCCTGCATCGACCCCATCATCACCCTCAACACCACCCTCCTCATCCCCTTTGTCGTCATCCTCTCCTTCCCACTCCATCATCACATTTTTCTCCACGTTTACTGTCAGAGACAGAAGCATAGAAGCTTCTAATTTTAAGCTTCCTAAAGTCTCGTTCCCTCGTGCCTTCCCTGGGAACTTTAAAGCCAAGACTCCAAGGACCGTGTCCTGCGCAGGAGAGGAGATCGCAGACTGTGACACTTCGGGACACGCGAGAAATCAAGGGGGGGAGTTGCTGCGACAAAATACACTGCATAGATGGCTCCGAAGCTAAAGACGCGAGGCGCACATACGGGAGCCTCCACTCCGAGTTCGCGTGCGGATAACACCCCAAACCTCAATGCCCAGGTTCTTAGAAATTGATTTCGCATGGAAAAAAAATGCATTTAAGCATGTCTTTAATATACATAGTCGAGTTAAATACATTTGGAAATTTTAAACACAATTATCCATTCGTTTACAAAGTTAGTGCATGTCATGCCTTTGAAAAATGCTTGCACTTCCAAGTTGCAATCCCAATGCCTATTGCATAGGTTATAAGGTGGATTTGTCTAAATGCACCCTTGGTTTCCTCGCAAAAAGAAACAGCGCATAATGCATTTAGTTAATAATCTCCGAGTGGTGATTTGTGTGAGATAATCATTGAAGTTGTCCAAGTACTTGCATTGCATGAAAGGGATTTATGTACCATGCATATTGCATGCGATGTTAATTCCATCCTAGGTTGGGTTAAATGCTATAGGATGGATTAAGTCAATGATAGTCCTATGACATTCGCTCATGCATGAACTTCTTTTATTGAAGTTGTTTTAGAAAAAGATGCATTTCATATTAAAGCTTGAATTCAATGCATTAAGCGAAGGGTTATGAGCATAGTTCTTGTTGAAATTCAACGTAGGGTTATACGAGTTAGCCCTAAATTGTCAATCTTTATAGTTTAGGCAAAGAAAAGAAATGGTCATTGTAAATCTCATAGTTGCATAGAAGAAAAAAGCCCATGAACAGCATATTTGCATGGAATGTTGCATTTGAATTTATTTACATCTTTTTTTAGGAAAAAGTATTTGCATCTCTAGGAAGAGATCACCTCTTGTCGCAAGACCATTAGATCGATTAGATAATTCGCTTGCAAAGGTGTAACTCAAATGATGATAACCTCAATGCACTAGATAGAGTTAAGTCGTGATAAAATTCTGCTTAGTATCGCACTCGGAAAACCGACTTGATAACTCCGACCTCAAAGGTCCTACCCACATTCATGCAATGTTGGGGTTAAATTGGATGCCCATACAATAGCGATCTAGGGTTCTTTGCCCGAGGGTAAATTGGCCTAATACTAGACGTCCAATTGAGTTTAGAAACCCTAGGGCCAAACTTTGTCAGCCTAGTATGGTTAGGGTTGTGTTGGGTCAAGAAGACATCCCAAACCCTACATCTTGACCAAACGTATTTCTTGACCAAGGAACGTCGTTTGATGGGAGAAATGATCCCACAAGTTAGGTGCGACACTTGTCTCCTATGCAACAAGTTGCAACATCACTTGGCTTTGTGTTTAAATCACAAGATAGATTTGCCACTCCTTGGAACAAGGTTGGTAGGTTCTAAGTACAAGTTTAATTTGCAAGAGGATGAGTAGTCATCCTGCTACATCACCCTTCTGTGAGGCTGAGTTGCCAAGTTAGGGTAACTATGGATTGCCTGGCAAGCAATTGACCTTAATATAAGGAACCTAAGCTGTTTGTTAATTTGGGTTAAAAGGGTATAAACCCTAGCCCAAGGAAGGAGGGTAAACTAGCCACACAACTTATGAAACCCTTAGGGGATCTTACCAAGTCGCAATTGATCCTGGATCGAATGCTGGATGCATTTGGAGAGAAGGATTCACACCTTAGCAGTTGGCCAAAAAAACGACCACTGAATTGATTGTGTTTGTACAGTTAGGAGCACTGTTTGTACTTCTTTGCTCAAGGAACTAAAACTGGAAAAATAATTAATGCTTCAGGTTGAAGGCCTAGAGGGAGAGGCAGCATCAGTTACCCTCGACTATCTACCTAATCCTATCCAAGGGGGTTGTTAGCCGCGCCGGGTATGTGGACCGAACCTACCGCAAGAGGTCTCTCCGTGGGTGGTACTTGGAGCAGGAGGACGCTCGGGTGCGAGGGGGGCTCTAGCCGTAAATCCCTTGCCTCCGAGTCCTGCACAAGAGGCCGAGGTGACTTGAGATTGGATCTCGAGGCCCGCATACTAGTCTACGGGGCGGAAACTTGGATTAGTAATCCCTGAGGATTGCTGGATTGCCTTCGGGCGAATATGGATTAGCCTTCGGGCAGATTATGGATTAGCCTTTGGGCTAGATTATATGATGTATTCCAAAGACTAATAAATAAGATCAATTGTTGAAAAGGGACTTGTTTGACACTATTTTTCTATGTCAGTGCTTAAATTACGTGAAGGAACTGGTGAATAATTAGCTAATTAAGGAAGCTGTTTTTGCGTATCAAACTAAATGTGATAGGTAATTAGATAACTAAAGAAAACCTGAGGAAAGTGCGTATGTGGCCGTGGGTCCGTTCTATGGATAGGTGGTCTCGGTTGGCCGGGAGCTTTTCTCGAAGGAAATTGACAGCAAGGAACGATGACCTAGAATCTAGAGTACTTGAGTCCCGATTTATGCTGTTTTAGGGGAACGGAATGGGACTATGCCTTACGGGCAAAGAGGTCGAGCTTTGCATCCCTCTCATTTCCCATTCTCCTTGAACCAAGTGTAGCATGAATTCGCTTCGACCCTGACATTTTTGCGTAAAGTAGTTCACCTGGGGTTCGATGCTAGCTACCGTTCTAGGAATTTGACCACTAGGGAAACCCTAATTCAGGTCGATCCTAAGTGGGAATAGTCGGAATGCTTCTGCTTTGTGGTAGACTCGGGAAGACCTAGATCGCAAACCCCGTGACATTCCGTGGGAGTGCCGAGCGGCGCTTTCTAGACTCTCTTCCCGATGGGCTGCTAGACGTGTCCTACAAGCGAATAGGTGGACACGTTATAGGGGTCCTATGGACCTGAAGGAGGTAGGTGTTTTGTGTGGAAAAACTCACATGTGGGTTGGGGTCCTACGCTCCCGAGGGAGGTAGGTGTTTTTGGTTTTTGATCACTCGAGTACCTGAGATGGCAAAGGGCCGAGTGATAAGTGCCCCTGTTATGTAGGATGTAGGATGGCTCTTGAGGCTCATTGAAGCTTAGAGGAGCTCTGAGCCAATAAATTCCCTATTGACCGCGGACAGAGTGCGACATACAGCCCAATCTTGAGGGATTGAAGGTCCTATCCTAGGCGTTGGACAATGTCTTTCTATAGAAAGAGGATTTTGTACCACTTTGCGGAGTGATGGTTTTGGATGTTACTATGAAATAAAGTATTTGATTTCGGAATTGTTTGTTATGTGCCAAAGATTGAGCTTAATAAACCCGGTTTAACGGAGTAATAAAAGGAAGCTGATTTTATAGGTTCAAATAGTGTGGTAGTATGCTTTACTAATTAGAAAACTAAGCAAACCCAATCAAGGAAAGTGGGAGGCTTCGATCTTAATGATCAAATGCTAATGTATGGGTGGACCCGATAAGTCAGGTAACTTTCCGATAAAGCTGATTAAATCATGACTCTCCCAATATCAGTAGGATTAGTTGCCAGGTTAAATACCATTTTAGGGGGCCGGAGTTGAGATTTTACCTTATGGGTAGGGGGATCGAGTTACACTCTCCTCCGTCTCTCACTCTCTTTATCATGCAACACATATGTTCCATGCTTCTATCCTCATCAAAAATTGTTCACTCTCTCTTGTCAACTAGTGGAATACATGGAAAATTCTTTGATGGACAACCCCATAATGAAGGCCCCTCATACCCACATCTCTCTCATAGCTCTTCCATTTTGTAGTCTAATGCTTTCAATCATCTTGCTCTAATTATATACCGAAATATCAATCATTATTCTATGTTACATATGGCAACAACCTCATCAACAATCAGAACTACTATCTCTTCCAATGTTTTCTCAATCTCATTATGAAATGGTCTACCACTTACCTTACTCAAATAATCATCTACAAATTGTGTCTGAGCCTTGAAGTGGAAGCACGAGCGACAGCAAGAGCAAGAGCAAGAGCAAGAGAGAGAGAGAGAGAGAGAGAGAGAGAGAGAGAGAGAGAGAGAGAGAGAGAGAGAGAGAGAGAGAGAATGTAGGAACTCCAACAGTCACAATGTGTGACCGGCCTTCCCTTTATTCAAATGTCACTGGAAGAATAAAATATGAAGTGACATTGATGGGCATCCACGCTACCTACAATGTGCAGGCGCAGGTGCTATTAGTGTAGTAATACATGAGTGGCTAGGTAGAAGTGTCTTTATCCCCAACAACCTCCCACTTAAAGATGAACCTGCCTCAATGAGGAGTGAAAAGAAAAAAGAAAAGATAGTACAACATATACATAGATACAATGGAATGAGGAAAGATGGCATCTCATCCAACACCCATCAACCTCCTAAGGAAGGCAAAGCACTTTGTAGAGAGGCTTTTCATGAGCAATTCTATAGGATTCTAGTCAGTTGAGATCTTAACAATAAGTCAACAAACCTGTCCTCAATGACCTCAAGGATGAAGTGATACCTCACCTCAATGTGTTTTGTCTTTGCATGGAAGACTAGATTCTTGGCTAATTGGATTGCACTCATAGAATCCGAATGCAATGTAAGGATAGTATATGCAATACCAAGGTCAAAAACCAAACGACCCAACCAAATGGCCTGCTTGCAAGCCTTAGTGGTGGCTGCAACATACTCGACCTATGTAGAAAGTGTCATGCATTATTGCACCCTAGACATCCATGAAACAACACCTCCAGCAAAAGTGGACTTCCTACTATTTGTGAGTATTGCATAGTCAGAGTCAATGTATCCCATGACTCCTATATCTTGGCTACCATGACATATGCACATATCAGCAGCGCCCTTCAGGTACCTCATGATACCCATCACCGCATCCCAATGCCTCTTGCCAAGTGTAGCCATATAACGTGTCACAACACCAACTACAAATGCAATATCTGGACAGTGGCTATCATGGCATACATAAGACTACCCATTGTGGATGCATAGGGAATCTTGGCCATCTTGACCCTCTGCTCTCATCTATTTGCGGACAATCAACATGTGATACCTTCACATGAGAAGGAAATGGATAGCCAATAGGCTTTACATCCTGCATATGGAAGTGCTCAAGGACTTTATGGATATACTCCTTCTGTGTGATTGATGGAGTAGTCCCTGAGACCTACCCCGCATAATGCGCATACCAAGTATATGAGAGGCATGTCCCAGATCTTTCATCTCAAAGCTCTTCTTGAGTTGAGCCTTAAGAGCATCTAGCTCATCATGAGCTTTCCTTGCTAAAATCATATCATCCACATAGAGTACCAAAATCAGTAATGAACCATTACATGCTTTCTTTGTGTACAAGCACGGATCCATAGCACTATGGTTGTAGCCGTACGTGACTGCATGAATGCATCAAATTTGTGGTACCATTCCCTAGGTGCCTGCTTCAAGCCATAAAGACTCTTACTCAATCTGCACACTAGGTGTTCCCTACCAGACTCTGCAAAGCCCTTAAGACTGCTCCATGTATATCTCATCATGTAAGTCCCCATGTAGGAAAGCCATCTTGACATCCAACTTATACAAGTCCAAGTCAAGCTGTGCGGCCAAAGCCAAGACTAAGCGTAGGGTGATCATCTTAACCACAAGAGAGAAGACCTCATCAAAGTCAACACAATGCTCCTGCTTAAAACCCTTTGCTACCAATCTAGCCTTGTATGCCGACCTGGGATGTCCAGAGGTACTTTTCAACTTGTACACCCACTTGGAAGGCAAAGTGTACTTGCCACTAGGCAAGGAAACCAAATCCCATGTATGATTCTTATACAACAATTCAATCTCACACTGCATACCCCTCTCCCAAAAGTGACTGTCACCCTTGCACATAGCCTCATCATAGGTGAGAGGATCTCTTGTATATGTAACTAAGACATATTATATGGAGGGCTCATAATGGTCAAGAGGTCATCTATCTTTGGTAGAACACCTCAATGTAGGTTGTGCTACCTATCCCCAACTTCTTGTCCAACATCATATCTAACATCTTGGGTGTGTGGCATGAGGATCAGTAACTGGTGCAAGCTATCTAGCTAGCTGTGCAGGAGTAGGGGGAATCCTCCTGAAAGATAACCTTGTGTATCTCAACAACATTCTCAGACTGCATATGCATTTTGTCCTCATGGAATACAACATCATGGCTATGCATATCACTTTCTGCGCTTATAGATCCCAAAGATGATACCCCGTCTCACCTGCATCTCCATAGACAAGGGAAATGCATTTCACACTTTTAGGATCCAACTTATTGTGTTTGTCCTTGGGTACATGGCAGAAGGCCTCACATCCAAAGACACGCAAATGAGCATATGAGGGAGGCTTTCCTATCTATACCTCCTCTACAACCTAGAAGTTAATACCACTGCAAGGTGATATGTTAATGAGATGCATGGCAGTAGAGACCGCCTCATCCCAAAAATGTTGTGGTAAGCCTATTTGACTAAGCATATTGCGGACCCTCTCTTGGATAGTCCTATTTATAAGCTCATCCATACCATTATGGGGAGGGGTGTAAGGGGCGGTCAACTGATCCTTAATACCTCGCTCATCACAAAATTGCTCAAAGGCATGTGAGATGTACTCATCCCTATTATCGATCCTTAGGCATTTTAGCCTATGCCCAGACTGGTTCTCTGCTAAAGCAATCCAACGATGAAAGATTGCCAAGACATCAGATTTTTGCTTTATGGGATAAGCCCAAACCTTACATGAATAATTATCAATAATGTGACAAAGCGCTTTGCACCCCCTAATGACTGACACCATAGCTCCACATACATCTAAATGCAGAAGAACCAAAGGCTCACCCATGCATGGAGTACCAAACTTTTTATGTGAATTCCTAGGTTGTCTGCCATATAAACAATGATCATGTGACTCAAAATGTGAGTAGTCAAAAGGCGGAAGATACTACAAAGCACTAAGCATTTCCATTCTCTTAAGTGACATATGCCTAAGATGAGTATGCTAGAGAGATACATGTGGGATAGGATCCATTGACAAAATATGGTCAATAGTACCAAATACAACCAAGGGGTAGAGGTTGCTTGACTTGGCACCTCTTGCAAGAACAAGCCTACCACAAGTTATCTTCCATGCAGAATCACCAAAGCATATATGATAACTTGCATCATCAAGTTGCCTAGCAGACATAAGGCTTTTAGTCAATGTAGGTACATGATGTACATTATGCAAAACAAAAGTGCTACCAGAGGGAAATTGTAGAGTGACATCACCAATGCCAACAATAGCAAGAGACCAATCGTTACCTAAGCGCACATTACTAGATACACTACGATAGGTATGAAGCCACTCATGTAGGGTGGTCACATGAAAAGATGGACCTGAATCCAAGAGCCAACACTATGCATGTATAGATTGAACCTCGATCAGTTGAGAGACATCACATGAAGAGGCTACTAAGATGTAGGCCACCATCAGACTCCTTAGGCTACATGACATTTATCTCCTCAATCTTTACGTTGGACTTTGCAGGTATAATGTTGTGATCATTGGATTTCTCTTGTACTTTTTCTTTCCCCTTTTCTTTGTGCTTGTCACCATGCATCTTATGGCACTATGGCCATATATGTCTTGCTTTTCCACAATAATGGCATGTAAGATCAACCTTACATCCATGGGATATGCTGCATCCACGTGACTTAGATCGGGACTTTTGAGAGTCCTTACCATGATGATCATTATCTTTCTTGCCACTTCTACCACCTCTAATGGATAAAGCATGTAAATTTTGGGAAGCATCATTCTTTTTCCTATTAATTTCTTCAGCCAAAAGAGCACTCTCTATACCTTTCAATTTTAGCCCATCAAGTTTGTTGCTATAGATCACAGTGCGAAACACATCCCAAGACTCAAGTAGAGTGCCAAGCAGAAATAAAGGATGCAGATTATCCTAAAACTCAATACCCTGTTGAAGCATATTCTTCATGATAGAATGAAACTGGCTAAAGTGAGCACATAATGGGGTCTGCTCCTTCATAAGGAGATCCATCAACTGTTTAAGCCAATACATTTGCGAAGCAAGGCTTTTCTTTTCATAAAGTTCATGAATCTTTTCCCATAGATTCCATGTACTCTTATCTTCATCTTCAACAACATTATTATGGACCTCTTCAGAGAATGATAAAATGATAGTGGACTTGCATAATGTATCTAAATCAGCCCAGTCATCATCATCCATGTTCTCGAGTTTAATATCTTTGTTTCTTAGTGGCTTAATCTGAAATTTCTACACTAAAACTTGCCATATTTGAGACTCTTAGTAGCCATAGTTGGTGCCATCCAAAATGGGAATGTTAAATAAAGTTGTATATTTGAGATGACCAACCATAATGAATCAAATAGAGGTAGATTATGTAGAAAACAACCTACTGTAATTAGCAGTAAACATGCCAAAACCACTGCAAAACAAGCTAAAAAGAAGAGAAACTACTAAAATGGCCAATTGTCCACCAAGTAGTACCAAAAGTACATCAAAATGACATGATTAAGCTCAATAAATACATCACAGTAGTCCGCATAAAAGAGCTTGCTATAATAAATCACAACAGTGAGAAAAAGAGACCAAACAATGAGGTAATAGTGATTCAAAGTCAAGTATGACTGCTAAGTCAAATCCTACATGAAGTGGACATGTAACAAGCACTGTAGTAGCCAAGAACCATGATCCAAACACCCAAATGTGTTAGAGCAATCGATGTCAGTAGAAGGATACAAGCCATGGCATAAAAAACTCAAAGAGTAAGCCAAGCTAGGTGTATGACTAATTGATAGGGCCTGACAAAGGTCGGTGTATTCTCAAAGAGAAGATGGATCAAATTAGCCCAAAAGCATCCAATGCAAACAAGTATCTATCAAGAGCATAGACATGTAAGAGATCCCAATCTCATCTACTCAAGAAGCTCAATTGCATAACCCACAAGCTCTGCAATATCCAGAGATAGGATGAAGCTCCCAGTGGCAGAAAGATCAATATCAATCAAGCTACCAAGCTCAAAGATAGCATGTGAATACATAAGGCATCATGGAGCCAAGACCGTATATCAACAAAGCATCCAGAGCAAGGGATCAGCCAAGCATCACCCATAACATCCAATACATCATGTAGCAATCAATGTCAAATCTTTGACAACCCAAATAAGCATCCAAGAGTTCCAAAGTATACAAATGAAAGCCCAACTGAAGCTCCAAACAAGAATCAAACACAAACAATGTAAGGAGCATGCATTTTTGACATATGCACCAAAGCGTGTATCGAAGGGTCAAGCATAGACCATAGGTATAATGATTGTCACAAAGCATGCCATTGTAGACCAATGCCAACCAAGATGGAGCTTGATCAAAACTCAAAAGGAATTTTGGAGCAATACAAGACATGCGCCAGCCTTGGTATACATCCATGTAGTCATATGAGTCACTCGGGAAGCACCCTGACCAATAGGTAGAGCATACACTAACCAAATAGGCTTCAACCTTGGTTATTATAGTAGTAAATTCACTGTAAAAAATGAGTAAATCAGTCCTAAATCATGGGCATATGATATACCAATGTACTAGCATCAATGGTATACATCAATAGTGCATATAGAACACCTGAATCATGGCAAGGAGCAATAGGCATATAAAATCCCTGTTAAAAGAGGTTCAACCCTACTGTATACAATAATGAATACATTGTTAAACCAAGTTATTTCAATATCAAAATTAGCTCCAAATCCAATCCATAACACATGCATAGCATTCCCATACATGTAGACATTACCCTAGCATAATCGAGCATCATAAGACCAACAAAGCTGACCATAGAAGCATAAAATAGAGTGTTGCCTTGTATTTCTAGCGAGCAAACCTTAGCCAAAAGAGAGTAAATGAAGTGGTTAAATCAGTCCAAAATCGACTCCAAGCAATGACATAGTATCCCCAAATATATAAGCATCAACTGAGCATCATCCAACCAATGGCAATGAGTGCAGACATCAAAGATAAGTGCTTCCCTATTCTATGACAGTTTGTGGATTGTTATTATAGTCCAAAATTTAAGCTTAGCACTCAAATGGAATGCCAAGAGTCAAAAGATTAATGCCAAGCATCAAAACCAAGTATATAAGTGCTTGTATAGATACCCAATGAAGAAGATATGGTGTAGGAGATGAAAAATGTGAGCTAGTGCTGAAAAAGGGCTTGTTCCACACAATATGATGTTGCATAAGCAAAGGTAAGGGCTATGGGGGCTACTCCAACTTACTCGAGAAGGCTCAAAGAGTGCCCAAGAAGAATGAAATTGATAGGAAGCTTGAACGGAGTGGCTATGGCTACCAACAAAGAGATGATTGTTGTAGGTATTCAAATGGAAGCTGAGAGTGTGCTGAGCTCACGAAGAAGAAGGCTTTAATACCAGTTGAAGGGAGGTGGGCCCTAAAGTGGCAGTACAAATGGGAGCAAGAGCTATGGAGGAAGGAGCAAGAGCAAGAGAGAGAGAAACACACAATGTGGAAACTCCAATAGTCACAATGTGTGACCGGAATTCCCTTTATTCAAATGTCTCTAAAAGAATAAAGAATGAAGTGATAGTGATGGGCACCCACCACCTATAGTAGTGTGCAAGCACGAGTACTATTAATGTAGTAATACATGGGCGGCTAGGCAAAGGTGCCTTTACCCCCAACAATTATTGAAGATGTTATGTCCAACACTTGGAGTCCTCTCAAAGACAATATGCTTGAAATTCCTCATCAATCACTTGCTATCTTACACTTTTGTACTCATCAACAACCTGCCAAAAGATCAAGTCATAAGAATCTTATCAATCTCTCTCTTACTATGATATCTAGTCATGTTGGGATCATATCTCTATCTATAAACATGCTCTCACCGTTGTTTAGCTCCACCACTATCAAGATCCAATTGAAATACATTATTGATCTATATGATAACCCCATCCCTTATCAAGTCTATCATGAAGCAAACTATGACGATCAACTTTTCATCAATGTATCCATCAACCAAAGCCCAAACATCTTCATCATCAACTTACATCTCTTAAATCATTGCAAGAAAAAATCGATGTATGTTTTCTACAACAACAAGACAAGGTCTTATGCTATAGTCATCATTCTAATCTTACTTCCTTGTAGCCAAGATGATTGGGAGAAAGTCCTTGTACTGCAAAAGAAAATCCTATTTTCTTCTGAGAAGGGAGGAAGAATGTTAGAAGATATTGTTAACATTTTCAATAGAGGGGTAATTTTAGAATGTACTCATATGAACATGTACTTGGAGAATATCTAGGAACACAATATCTAGATATTTAGGAGGGTTAGATAAGATAGATCTAGAATATGTGGAGGATAATTCGCTAAGAATACCTACCACATCCACACCTTTATTGTATATATATGTGTACTCTCACCTATCCCAATGCAAGTGTGTAATTAAGTGTGCAATACAAGTTTGTGGTTCATTCTCCATCTCATTGTCTCATTGTCTCTCTCTCTTTCTCTCGCTATCACTTTCACTACAAGAGACTAACATGGTTGACAAATATTATAGTATTGAGAGTGACCAAGAGAGCTAGAACATGTTGAATGGTTGAGCTGAGAGCATGAGAACACAAAATGGAAGAGTCATGAGAGAGGCATGGATATGAGGAGCCTTCAGCTGATAGAGGATTAGGATTGTCCATCAAAGAATTTTCTATGTATTCCACTAGTTGACAAGAGAGAGTAAACATGTGGCAAGGGCAAGGAGCGGATAAGGTGCATGTGGACAAGGTTAGTTTACCTTGATGTTGATTCAAATCCTATTAATCTACATACAAAGAAATTGATTTTGATGACATGCAAGAAATAAATCTAAGGATTAATTGAGTAAACAAAAATTGGAAGCTAATGACCAAGGCCCTCCAAGAGCTCAGTGTGATCTCATACGATGTAGTGAAAGTGACGATGAGAGAAAGAGAAAGAGATAATGAGACAATGTGATGGAGAATGAACCACACACTTGTATTGCATACTTGCTTACACACTTACATTAGAATAGGTGAGAGTACACATATATATCCAATAAAGGTGTGGATATAGTAGGTTCTCTTAGAGTGAAGTATCCTCCACATATTCTAGATCTATCTTATCTAGTTCTCCTAAATATCTAGATATTGTCTTCCCTCCTAAATATTCTCTAAATACATGTTCGTATGAGTACATTCTAACATTCTAACAAGATGCAACTATACATTTTCAAGAAATATCAAAAACTTTGTTGTACACATGTATTTAACCCTTCAATGCATGTCACCTTTCATTATTAAGGCATAGATCAAGCTGCCTTAAATTAGGCTAAATTAGTTTAGATTGCACAATATCATGCCCCTCTTAACAAAAATATAAGTAACAATGGCTTTTCATATCAAAATTTTCTACCTATTAACATGCCCCAAAAAAACTAGGTAATAAAGGCTTGTCATGCAACCAGGGTTGCATCTAGATGCCATCTTGTTGTAGGTGTTAGAGGCAATACTTTCATGCTAGAGATGCAACCCTGATGATTCCTTAGAGATGAAAGAGTTTATCAAGAGATACAAGACTATATTGTTCTTGCATAGAATCCTTCAATCTATTGAAACATTATAGCTAATAGGATAAGACTTAAAATTGCATTCATAATTGTATTTAGATGCCATCTTAGCATCAATCTTACTATAAGAGATTGACTTCATTATATTTACAAGATAGAGGCAAGTTCGACTGTTCATCAAAGTAACCCTTCGACGCTCTCAAAGCATGAAGGATTAAATGAGAGTACAATCCCTAAAATGGCAGGGAGAGACAATATATTTTTAAGATTGTTTTCTAACATGAGAGATTGAGGTTGATGGAACTAGTGCCATGGATGCTAAAGACAAGTCCAAGACAAAGAGTTCAAAGACAACATTTCTACACTACTGAGGCAATAATTGGATGTGAGAGGACTCCTTCTAAGTGAGACCATGAAGCTATCTTTTTAAATCTACAAAGATCCTAATCAATGGAGGTCACAAATTTATAGGAGGGATTTTGGGCTATATATCAGGACTGGATGAGTGGGGGAGGGAGAAGAGAGGTGGTCCAAAGGAGCATTCTTTTCAAAATGTGACCTCCTTTATCAAGGCATGTAGTTTTGCCCCAAATTCATTTTGTGTGTGAAACCAAGCTATTTGCCTAAATAAGTCTCGTTTATATGCAATTATGAAAGTGTGCATTCTTTATGGTTTCTAGTTGTTTCTAGTTGAACTATGTGTGTAGGTGTGTACACAAAATTGAGATATAAGTGGATGTGTGTGTGCGCGCTCTCGCACATGCATGCACTCATGTGCACATGTGTGTAAATAGTACCAATACATATCCATTATTGCTACTTGGAAACATATTAGGATGTTTGTAATCCATATAAAACTTATCCATACAATTCAAAAAGAAAAAGAATATTACTTTAGTTTCCATTAAAAGAATTAAACCATCCTATCATAGACATATGAGTAGCTAACCTTAAAGAATTAAAGCGTTTGATCATAGATGTATGAATAGCTAACCTCATCAATTGCCTACAATAATTCATGCATACCACCTTCATTCGAAACATGAATGATAATAGTACTACTATTGGCTTTTAAATTATTTAGAGAAACTTTTGAAAATGAACTGTAATTAGGGTATAATGCTACAAAAGAATCAAATATCCATCAACCATGAAGGTACCTAGACAAGTATTGGATTAAATGAAGACAAAATAAGAAAGGTTGAGCAAATCCATGGGAAGCAACTCTTATTTTATCTAGGTGTACACGAACCAAAGCTAGTAATGATTATCATTACAGCACAAGCTTGACTTAACATTTAGATAACCATTCTATTTATGACTTGAAAAAAACCTATGTACCTTCAAATTTTGAGTTTGGAAGGTGCCAAAATTATAAAAATTAAGGGATTTTAGCGTTAAACTTTAAATTTAACTTGATTTTTTACAAAACATTTGTAAATTTTAAATTTAAAAAATCAAGCATTGTTTATGACCTTGAATTGTAGTTTATCGTAGGTCATCCTAACATGTACAATATGTCAACTATAGACTAATCATGGGTCGACTATTCAACATATAGGCAATATTGAGATCAAAGCCTTAAACTAAGGGATAAAGCTACAAAATAAGCACATCCATCTAGCCATGCATAGGTGCCATTTATCAAGTTGGTTTCAAAATTGGATTCTTCACTTGACCATACTAAATGCAAAGGAAAATTCATTGTGTAAACATACCATTGTAGCTTGATTCAAAATTAATTCTTCACACAAGGTCTTTAAAAATAACCATACTATATTTTGGAACGTAAAGGTTCAAAGAATTACTCAAACTGTATTATTTGTATCACTAATTCTACTAGTACTACTCAATCTCAAAAGCTTGTACCATATAAGGTAGATGGCCAACCGATTTACGATATACTGATCATTCATGATATGTTTTTTAAATCATGTAATAGTAGTAGCATGTATAAATGTCAATAGATGTAATAATTTCAAACAACCAGTAGTGTATCAGATAGGTTTTCATGGTCAACATAACATGATAGGTTGGAGCCAAACCCATACCATTATGAGTGTGCCAAGAATCATAAAAGTAGCATTAAGGGCTTTTAATAAGTTCTAACTTAAATGCAATGAAGAGAAATTAGACATCTAAATGCATTAAGGGCTTTTAGTAAGTTCTAACTTAAATGTAATGAAGAGAAATTAGACATCTAATTTTTGAGAAAATTTCATAAATACTTAGAGCCACACTAGCATGGATATATAAAGATGTAATCTTTTTTCATTTTTACCACAACATTAATACAAATTAGTCTCTTCATCTTCACCAAGATTCTAGCCAACTTTCATGGCCTCTTTTTCTTTTTCTTTCTCTTTTCTTTCTCTCTTTGTCTCTCCTATTTTAGTTTTTCTCTCATGCACTCTCTATATGTTGTACTCTTCGAGCTCAACATTGAGACCCTTGGACACACCCTTATTATTTGAAGGGGTCCATCCCATGAAGTCTATGTCTAGCTCTCACAATGGCTCTAGGGTTTCCATTATTTTTGGGCATCCAACCCATAATTTTGGCCTCTTAAATGGCCTTCCATTGAATACATTTTAGAATTTAGGTGAGGCTCACTCAACTTCAATAAAAGTAGTTACAAGTTGCATGGGGTTGAGACTTGGGATTGAGTCGGCCCTCAATTTCACATTAACAACATCTTTTGCGAAAAGAAACCACAACATGTTATAGCATTTGAATTGGATAATTTTACTACTCATCATTGTTGGATGGTTATGTGCTTCTGTGCTTGGTCCATTGAGAGGGTCAACAATACTCCCATCCTAGAGGTGTGCTATTCCCATGGCATGTAGTAGTGTAGAAGTACTAAAGGATAGTCATGTGAGGTGGTTCTTCTAGAATGTGGTTGTCATCCTTGAAAGGGTGGTGAGATTGTTGTACAACTTTGGTGATGATGCTTGAGGATGTAGAAGAAGGCTGATGGATATAGACTCATTGTAGAGGATAATTGACTAGCTATGGCGTTGGATTTTCCATCAATTTTTAGAACTTGCAACAAAGTTCTCTCCTTAGTGGAGATAAATTCGTACATGGTTGCAATTGAGAGATCCAAGAGATTGCACCACTTGTGAAAGTGAAAATAAAATCTATAGTAGATCCTCTAAAGTCGATACTTCCTACAAAGTCAATACTTCCTATGAAATCAACATCTACATATCCAAAATTAAAATCTATAGTAGATCCCCTAAAGTCGATACTTCCTACAAAATCAACACCTACATATCCAAGATTAAATGCGTCCTTCCTTTTGAAGCATATGCATATAGAATTAGTGCCATTCAGGTAGGTCATGATACTCTTTACTACCTCCCAATACTTCTTGCCAAGGTTTGACATATACTTGCTAACCACTCCCACTACATTAGCAATGTTTGGATGATAGCACTCGTGGGTACATTGACTATGAATGCACTTGATGATGCTTTGACTAAGGATGCATATCATATATTATTTGAGAAATGTAAAAACTATATTATTTGAGGATGCACAAGATATGCATGCTTTGTAAATGACACATATATGCTATCTACTAATGCTTTGACAATGAATGTAGATGCTACACTAAGTGAGAATGCAGAAGATATGGATGCTTTGATTGAAGATGCAAATATGAAGGTTGCAAATGCTATCCAATCTTATGTACAGTTGGAGTGCATTAAAGAAAATGAGATGGCACTACTACTTGTGCTCATTCTAGCTGGCAAAGGTATCGAAATGCTTGCAAAAAGATGGAATGGCTAATGAAAAGTTAGCAAGATATATGGCAAATATGCATGGTACATGTGATGATATTTTTTTCAGGTTGAGGAAACTTTAGAGGGGATTCGTGCTTCATATGATGATTTTCAACCTATGTAGCTATTGTCTGTGCAAGTTAAAGGTTATTTTCAAGGTGTTTTCCCTGTTCCAAATGCTATGGAGTCTACTTCTCTATGGATACATAGTGTGGGCTGCAAAGCTAGAGGGGGTGAAGCTACTTCACTTATGTTGCAAGCCATAGAGACATGCATGTTGGATATAGGGGCAATATGCTTTAATGTGTAAAATGATAGGAAAAATGTATGGGTCACAAGCATCTAAACAGATAGTAAAAGGGGCATCAAAATATTGATGCTACCTTATGATCCTGGCAGATCTACAGACTATGATACGCTTCAAAAATATTATGGGTTCACTATATCATTTGATCCAAGTGGGTCTAAGGATTTCATTTAGCAGGTTGTGTATGGATGTATGCTATTTGAGCTACATGAACTTTTGATGTCATATGATTCAAGAGGCAAAACTTAGGTTGGTTGCATGCTAGTGTGGGTGATAGAATTTCAAGTTTATGATCTAGGAGGATTCCATGATACTCGGGCCCTATATGAGATGGCTATTTGAATTTTTAATCTAGGAGGTGGAAATATGTTTGTGTGCATGGTACTTTGGGTACTTACTTTTTGGTATTTTGATCCAAGAGGGTTACATAGTTTGGCACATGTCAAAGGATGTGCAAGTTTAGAGGGGGTCATTGACATGTGACCATAAGTCCAGAGAATGAAAATAATAGAAAGGTGCATCTACATTAGCTTTTCACTGATATGCATATGGAACGTTAATTGCTTGTCTTCACATGAATTTTTCAATCACTTTAGCAACATGTTAGGGAGTTGTAACAAGGCTTTCTAGGAGAAGAACTAGACTTAAAAATAGTATAGGAACCCAAGATCAAGTTCTAATGACCTAATGAGAACTTTGGATGAGTATAAATACATACAAAGACTTATCTTGAGTGGTACAAGTCGTACAAAGACTTATCTTGAGTGGTACAAGTCGTTCAAGCTAAAAAATATGAATAGTGATGCATGTGTAGAAAAGAAACACTTACAACTATTTTGGGAGGAATTTTCATAATTTTGTCCATGTAGGCCTGTCAACCAAGGAAATTTACTTTGTTTTGAGTAATTTGATAACCCTATTTGGAGTTCATATGACAAAGTTATGGCAAAAACATGTTACAGCCAAGCTTAGGGCCTACATAAAGGCAAATTGAGAAAAAGCACTAAAGTAGACAAGGACAAGATTGGTTTATGCTTTTGGGGTCCATTAAGAGGATTGATCAAATATCTTTGGGAGTTATGTCTCTTTTGGAATTGTATGTATGCAAATAATCATTGCTCAATCACTCATAAATTGAACAAGATTTAGGTATTTGATATATGGTTCAAGTTGCATTATGAAACATGTACCTTGGATCAATTAAAATACACTACAAGATACAAGCCACATATCGACATTTAAAGTGATGCAAATATTCAAAAAAAAAGTTATCTCGATGGTCAGTAAAAGTGTCAGTATATACATCTCTACAAATCTATCACAAATTAGCTTCGCTATTTGTGTTGCTATTAGTGTTGCAATAGTGATGCTTTTCAATGCATTTACCGATGCAAATAGCGACATGTGTAGTAAATTAGCGACGGTTGCAAAGGGAAAAAAATATAGGTGGCAGGGCTACCCTGTCACCTCCCAATACCATGTACTAAATAATATTCCATAAAGCAATTACATATTGAATACACAAACGTCATCAAGAAAGGCGCATCATGAGATGTTGGAAAAAAAGGGTCATTGATTCAATATTCAAATAAGTACAAGACTGATGATGAAAACTCATAAAACTACATGGAACCATAGAAAGGATAGTCCAAAACAAACATGGAAATGTATTTATAAATATCTCAAAATGCAAATTTATACAAAGGATGAGAAGTATATTGAA
The DNA here is from genome assembly GCF_053477565.2 of Lygodium microphyllum. Taxonomy (NCBI): domain Eukaryota; kingdom Viridiplantae; phylum Streptophyta; class Polypodiopsida; order Schizaeales; family Lygodiaceae; genus Lygodium; species Lygodium microphyllum. The sequence continues at coordinate 15,437,860 of NC_141142.1, forward strand.
GGAATGATGCATGAAAAGAGCTTGCGTGGATTACAAGGCCAAAAAAGGAAATGATATGTGCTCCATGATTCCAAGCACATGCTACAGCTCCTCACCATTCAAAAGCTTCTCCTGATGCAACGAAATGTCAAACAGACTCTGCAATATAAACAACTTGAGATTAATCAACAATATATAATGCATCACAAAAAAACTAATGATTGCAAATAAAAAAGAGGCTTGATTTATTGGGTTACCATACTCATACAAACTATCTATGAGTGTAATGAGACCGTGTCTCTCTGCATATCGAGTCTTCAAACCTATAGGATCGCAGTTTATGATAGAGTGTTGTAAAGAAAACAAAGTAACATTGTTAGAAATAAGGTTGTTAGTACAAGCGATATTCCAAATAAAAAAGTGAGAAGAACCAAAAGAAAACTTACAAAATCCTCCAAATAAGTCATATGGACGCCATTGTCAAGAAGAGGATAGGAGAGAGAGAAGAAGAGGAGAGAGAGAGTGCAAAAGAGAGAGAAATACTACAGAAAGAGAGAGAAAGAAAGTGACGAGGAGAGAGAAATACTAGAAAAGGAGAGAGAAAGACAAGAAGTGAGAGGAAGAAGCCATGAAAGCTTGGAGAGAGAGGTGAAGATGAAAGGAGACTTGTATTATTATCTAATGGTGAAAAATCAAGTCCCTAACACCTTATACACCATCTAGTGTAGCTAGTATTTCCCCATTATTAAATCCCCCTCCCTTACATTCCATCCCCACCCAAAGATTTTTGCCCTCAAAAACAATTTGGGCACTTATGATAACTGGGCAGGAGCAGATTAGAGTACTACTCTGTTACATTATTACAGGGGTATACTAATGAATGAAGAGGTATTATTGTGTATGATGGGTCATTGGGGTATGTACGATACATGAGCCTTATTGGGAAATTATAAAAGTAAAAATTTGACCCAAATATCTTGAGTAAATGCGAGTTGCAGATAGTGGATAACAAGCTATTTACTACAGGGCCTTTACTATAGGGCCCTGTTGTAGTAAATTTGTCATAACTTTCTATAGAAGACTTCGATTGGGATGTGCCATATGTCAAAACGGAGCTCTTGATTAGTACTTTTAGCCCATGTATGATGTCCATTGCTGTCCATAGTACATAATAAAATTTGCTTTGAAATAGAGAGTTGTATGCAGTCAATCTGAGAGAAATCAGGGCCATAGTTAGCTAGATTTCAGCCAAATATGCTTCTAGTAGGTATGGAAACTCTTCCAAAACTGAAGCTAGCCTCCAAGAAGCTTCCTCAAGTGGTAAACCTCACCACTTAATCAAGTATTCCATGATGGAGCGAGAGTGAAGCTTCTTTTCCCTTCGTCCTATGACTTGCTTGGGTATGTATTGAATGATGCCTTCTTCATCTATCTTTAGTGTAATGAAAGCAATCAACCATGGAATGAAATCTAACTGAAATTGAAAATTAACTAAGCTACAACAAAGAATTAACAAATCTATTGCACCAAGACATCCTCATCATGTATTAATGGTTGGGGATTCAAGAATACATGACGACCATGGCTGAGTGCTTCATAGGCTAAGAAGAAGAAGCTAACTCCAAGAAATGGTAAAGCCAAGATTATTGAATGATCAAAAGATGTCTTGCCTTTGGCCTCTAGTCCCTTTTATTCTAACCCTCTTCCAAACTTAAGGGCTATTCACACATGTACACATAGGCTAGGGCTAAATTTACAAAGGCTGGAATTAATCCAATGTGCAAATATTAATGTTGTATTTTCCTTCATGACAAACCATCCCGTCCTGAAGATGGTTTTGTCCTCAAAACCAAGAAGTAACGGACTAAATCCAAGTCAAGGATCATAGTAATCATGCCCATTCATCTTCCTAATGATAAGAAAGCACTGTCCATGAAAAGAAGACCTTTTTGCATGCCAAACTGTGAGAAAACTGGCTGCTGTCCAAACAGGGCCGATTCATTAAAACTGCCATAGCTTTTGATATATTGGTCCAAATAAGGCATATGAGGTGTAGAAACGAAGTATACACTCCCAAGCATCACCCCATAACATCAGAATCAAATTTTGATGAAGTCAGGACAGTTTTATTGTCTGCAGAAATTTCATACAGCAAGTTGTCTCTGCACAGTCACTGCATACTGCATCATATATCATCCTGTAATAACCAAGGAAAGTTACTGACATAAGTGGATGGTTGCCAAGAAGATTCTTCAATGGGCAAATTCTTCCACTTAATGAGATACTCAATGAGAGTACGATTTCTGAGAACTTTCTCTCTCTTTCCAATAATGCTTTCAGGTTTATATATGATCAGTCCTGCCTCATCCAATGGTGGTAACTCTTCCAATACTTGTACATCAGGCCCAACATACTTCTTCAGCTGTGAAATATGGAATACATCATGTATTCTAGTGGAAGATGGTAGCTGAAGTTTATAAGCAAGCTCTCCAATTTTGTCCAAAATCAAGTATGGCCCATAAAACCTATGAGCAAGCTTGTTGTTCCCACCCTTTAATGAAGCATAATGCGTCTTGGGCACTTTGAGAAATACCCAATCTCCAACCTTGAAGTCTAAATGTCTTCTTTTATCATCAGCATAGACCTTCATTACTTCTTGTGCTTTCCTTATGCTGTCCTTGCATTGCCTCATGAGCAACTCCATTCTGTCCAACTCTTCCTTTGCTTGTGGGTTGATGTCTTCATGGAATAAAACTGATGGAAGTTGGACTTTATACCCATAAAGAGCTTCAAACGGAGACATCCCAATGTTCATGTGATGCGTGTTATTATAGCAAAATTCAGCAAGGTGGATCCAACGATCCCATGAAGCTTGTGTGTCATGACAATAATGCCTAAGGTACACTTCCACCCAATGATTGACTCTCTCCGTTTGCCCATCAATCTGAGGGTGATAGGCCGTGCTAGGAGTGAGGAAATTACCCATAGAGGAGAATAGACTTTTCCAAAAGTTTCCCATAAACTTCGAATCACGGTCTGATACTATTCTCATAGGCATACCATGTAGTTTGAACACACCTTCCATAAATTGCTCAGCGACTTGTCTTGCTGAATATTGGACTTTAGTTGGGATAAAGTGGGCTGATTTGGTCAATCTATCAACTACCACATAGATACTGTTCCATCCATGATTGGTAGTAGGCAATCCCGTTATGAAATCCATGGAAATATCTGTCCATTTGCCCGTAGGTATGGGTAAAGGCTGAAGTAAGCCGGCTGGTAATAGAGTGGAATCCTTATTTTGCTGACACTCCAAGCACTGAGATACATACTCTTTAACATCTTTCCATAGACCTTTCCAATGAAAGCTTTGATGAACTCTATCAAACGTCTTGAAAAGGCCCAAGTGACCAGCCATTGGTGATGAATGCATCTCTTGAAGCACCTTCAGCTTGAATTTACTGCTGGGAATCAAGTACACTTTACCCTTAAACCATAAGAGGCCATTATGCACTTTAAAATTAGGAAATTCAGCATCACACCCTTGCTGTAATTTCTGTAAAATATGGGCAGCATGCTCATCAAGCACATATTCCTCTTGAATGTCTTCAATCCAATCCTTATAGATGGTAGACACAGTAGATAGACTGCATGCCCACATTCTTGATAACGCATCAGCCACCACATTATCCTTGCCAGCCATGTATGATATTTCAAAATCATATAATTGCAAAGTGGCCAACCATCTCTTTTGCCTGGGAGAAAGATTGGGCTGCGAGAGAAAATATCTCAAGACCCTATGATCGCTTTTGACTTTGAAGTGTGTCCCATAGAGGTAGTGGTGCCATTTCTTGATTGCATGTAGAATAGCAAGCATCTCCTGCTCATAAACATGCATCTCTCTCTCTTTGTCATCAAATTTTCTGCTCTCAAATGCAATGACACCATGCTCCTGTACCAAAACTGCTCCCAAACCTCTACCACTGGCATCTGCATAAATGGTAAAAGTCTTGGAGAAGTCAGGGCAAACTAGTATGGGTGCTGAAACAAGCAATTGCTTCAGCTCATTAAAGCTCTCGTCAGCGATCTCATCCCAAAAGAAGGCTTCTTTTTTCAGCCGATCGGTAAGAGGAGCTGCAACATGAGCATAGTTCTTCATAAACCGTCGGTAAAAAGATGACAAACCAAGGAAACCTCTTAATGAAGTGGCATTGGTTGGTGTAGGCCATTCTTTAACACACTGAACCTTCTTAGGATCCACTTTGATTCCATCTTCTCCCACTATATGACCCAAGTACTCAACTTCCTTTGTCATAAAAGAGCATTTAGTGGCCTTGGCAAACAGTTTGTGTATCCTCAATATGTCAAAGACCTCTTTTACATGCTGCAAATGGTCTTCTTTATTCTTGCTATAGATCAAAATGTCATCAAAGAATACCAAAACTGTTTTAAAGAGCAATGGATGAAGTATCTTATTCATGAGAGACTGGAATGTGGCTGGAGCATTTGATAACCCAAAAGGCATAACCATAAACTGATAAAGACCCCTCTCCGTCCTGAAGACTGTTTTGAATTCATCCCCTTCCTTCATGCGTATTTGATGATATCCCGATCTCAAGTCAATTTTTGAGAGCACCTTGGCATCCTTCAATTCATCTAAGAGATCATCTATTCTAGGTATTGGATACCTATTCTTGATAGTGACCTTGTTGAGATCGCGGTAATCAATGCACATTCGAAAGGAGCCATCTTTCTTCTTCACAAGAAGGACTGGAGAAGCAAAAGGTGATTGGCTTGCCTTAATGAGACCCATTTCCAAAAGCTCTTTGACTTAGCGTTCTACCTCTTCTCTTTCCACTTTGGAGAGGCGATATGGTGGTTTGTTGATGGGCTTTGTATTGGGCAGCAAGTCAATGGGATGATCCACTTCTCTTTTGGGAGGAAGAGAGGTAGGTGGCTGAAAAATATCATCATATTCTTTCAGCAATTTACAAATACATGGGTCCATATTGTTTGTAGGAGAAGAGGGCTGATCCTCTTCAATCTTGGAAAGAAGAATGGTGAACATACACGCCTTTGCATTTATCTCTTTCTTAACCTTCTTGGGGCTGATCATCTCCATTCTTTTCTTTTCAGCTCCATGTAGTGTTACTTGTTGTCTACAGCATTTAAACTCCATTTCCATGTTGTTGAGATCCATGGTAAATCTACCCAAAGATTTCAGCCAGTTGCAGCCAAGTATTATATCAATGGGACCCATTTCTAATGCAATTAGGCTCACTGATGTAGTGCACAATGGGGAAAGGGTGATAGGTACATTTGGACAGCATTGATTGCTCTTCTCAAAATTTCCATTTGCCACTTGGATTTTGAGTGATGTAGGCATTTCATGCGTATTCAATTTCAGCCCATTGAGTGACTTAGCATTAATGAAACTATGTGTACTTCCTGTATGTATGAGTATATGAGCAATCCTTCCCTTGATTTGACCTTTAAGGCGTAGGGTATTATCCCCTCTTGAACCACTCCATGCATCACTTGATATGGCACATAGCGATGGATGTAAATCAGTCCATGAATCATCCAAATAATGACCACTCGGGTCGAAAGGAAACCCATCCATCGGATCATAGAACTCATCATGGCCATTCTCTTCATTTTCATGCACCTCTTCTTGAGTTGTTGTGACATCAAACTGAGCCAAGCTTCCTTCAATAGATTCAACATCGGAATCATCCTCGATGATCATGCTAATCTTCATATTTTTGGCCTTGCATTTGGTCTTATGATCGGGTGACCATTTCTCTCCACATTTGTAGCACAGTCCTTTAGCATACATATCTTTGAGCTTGTCATTTGATACATGTTTGCCTTGAGTTGGGGCTGAAGTTTTGGCACTTATATCAGTTCTCTTTCCATCAAATCTATTTTCAGCATTAGGTCTGAAATTACTGCTTTGTTTTGGCCCAAAAACAGTAGGAAAAGTGGGTATCTTGCTGTAGGTATTGCTAAAAGTATTTGATGGCTTCCCAATATGCTGAAAATCAGTTTTAGCATGTAGGCTGAAAAGAATGCCCTGTTTTTGGCTGAAAACCCTTGTATTTCTGCCCATAACGTTCAGCCAATTGAATGGCAACTTGTAGGGATGTAGGATTCATGGCTCCAACTTCAGAAGAAAGAATAGGTTCCAAACCAAATATGTATTTATTCAACTTGGCACTATCGGAGACCCCATGAACATACATCGAGAGGTTCAAAAACTGATTTGAGTACTCTCTAATCGAGAGACCACGTTGCTCAAGTGCATACCACTTTTTCTCTAACCGCTCTTTTTCAATAGGGGAAACAAAGACTTCAATCATAGCATTTTTCAATGCATCCCAAGACAAGAAGTCATGTCCCATCCTCGCCATATATCTCCACCAAGTGTGAGCATAGCCTTCTAGATGAAGGGCTGCAAATTTTACTTTGGCATTCTCGGGCCTTGGGTAAAGGGAAAAATACATCTCTAACGTCAAACCACTCCTCCAACTCCGTGGGTGAAGGGTTCTCTCCCTTGAAGTTTGAGATAATTATTTTCTCCTTGTACTCTCTCTCGTATTGAGGGGGTTGTCCATTAGGGTGCTGCTGCCCACTATGGTGTTGTGGCCCAAAAGAATTGCCAAAAGGTCCTTGCCTAGGATATTCATTATTTCCATGCCCTTGTGCATAAGGAGTTTGCTGTCCATAATGCATACCATGACTTTGTGGCTGGAAACAATGTCCTTGAGGCTGAAAGTATGTGTTGCTCACATTGGGAGGTTGTCCATGCATTGGTGAGTTGAAAGGTGGTTGTTGCCCATTATTTTGCTGATTCCAACCATGATTTAACATGGGACTTGGCCTATTGGGCTGCACTTGAGTAGAGAAATTATGTTGTGGTTGTCCAAAAGCATTTGGGGCTGAACTCACATGTCCATGTGGCTGCCCATAAGAGTTTGGGGCTGAATTAACATGCCCTTGCTCATAGCCACCAACATTTGCTTGAGGGTAAAATTGCTTGTAGAAAGAGTTGCACCCATGGATATCTTCATCATGCTTTGAGTTTGTTTGCACTCTTTCTTGAAGATCCTGCCCATGTGGCTGAAAGTGACCCTTTTGTTGATGGAATTGTGGCTGAAGTGAAGTGGGATGAACAAATTCCTTAGCTTTAGATGACTCTCCAACTTCAAATTGACCTACCACCTTAGGAGTAGGTGGTTTAGGTGGTTCTTCAGCCCTATGAGGATGTGGGATATTAAGACCAGCTGTAGGCAACATTTTCTCACCAAGGAGTGCTACAAGCTTGTCAATACCCAACCTCATACCCTCGAAACCTGATTTCATATCCTTTATGTCATTTGACAATTGTTGAAAACTGTTTGAATTCATTGAGATATGAGACGTCTCTATGGGTTGATTGGTAGGGGAGTGGGTGGAACTTGCATCGACCTCATCGTTCTCATAATGCATTCGGTAAATGGCATCTTGAGAAGTGTCATGTTCACCCCTTTCCTGTTGGTGTTCATCCCTTTCCTATTGATATTCCTTCAATTCTTCATTGATAGTATCCAAAACAGGGTCTCTCTTCTTATTCCTAGCCATGGGTTGATTTCTGTCCTGAATTTCCTACAATAGAAAAACTTGATTATCTTCACTTCTAGAGCTCCAAATTACGAGGTCTTTGGCTCTGTTCAAAGCTTGAAGAGCCCTCTATCCAATGATCTATCAAGTGTATAAAATGGATGAGTATAGAAATTTCTGTAAGGGATTTTCTGTTGCTGTCTGAAAATTCCTGCAGACAGTGAATACCCTGTTCTAGTCAATTAATGGCTTGTACCATCAATACCAAGCATGTACCAACTTCATAACCTTGTAGGAGAGTCTCATACGTCTGTCCATACTGAAAATGACCTCTGTAACCAGTAAAATGGCTGTCTAACTCAAAGTAGACTGCAATCTTTAATGAGGGTATGTATACATACTCTGTTCCAAATTTTAATGCTGAACCATAGTGTCTTTACCATGGGATGCATACATTTTACTGTAGCCATATGTCTTCATACATTTTCCATACCATACATTTGCCAAAATCTCAAGAACTCACTGCCCATAACTCATGCTGTAGGCTGATTTCAAGTGCCTTTGAGATTTGTACCTGCACTTAAACTTGAAAATACGTGGGATCCGAGACCCGAGGGGTTTGCAAAGTCCCCTCTCGGGCCGGGTTGCGCTCCCCTTCAAGGTCCTCGTCGGTAGGGGAGGGTCACCTCTCTTTTGTCCTACCGACTCGCCCGGCATCCACTTTTCCTCGTGGGCAAGTACATGGCAAGTGAATTCTAGCTCTAAAAATCAGTATGATATGCATGGAATAGGAAGGAAATACAATTGCCTTTCATTTGCCCTTTTCATGATATGCAAGATTGGAATTGAAAAGGCTGAAATGTAAATGAGAAATGGAGAGGTATTTACCTCAGCAGTGACTCACTGCTTACAAAGCTTTTCTCACTTACCAATTGGGTAATGATTTTCTTATGATCAAGAGGCAAAATAGACAATCAATTTCATGTCAGGGTTAGGCAATAAAGATTGAGTAATGAAGCTCAAGAAAATACTGATTTCAGTGAATGAAAGTAGATGGGTAATGCTCATTCATTATGGAAGAGTTTGAGACATTTAGAGATGGCCATTTCAGTAAATTGAAGAGGTTTAGTAAAGACAATGACTGACATAACCTATAGGCTTCATGTAATGCATTAGGCTATGAATGAAAGCTTCATTAATCCTCTTATTTCTCTTCAGCAATTGGAAATGATATCAGCAATTGGATGTAAAGAGAAATTAAGAGTGATTAGAGTACCTCATTTAATTGATTGGAGAAGAGCATTGTTGATGGAATGACCTTCAATCCATAATGCTTGACATAGGTGAGTTGAGCTTGATAATCCTTCTAAAATCAATCCAAGAGATCTTCAATATTCAAGAATAATCCCTTCCTTGATAAGCTTCAGCTTCATTAATTCCATGAAAGCTCCATGACTCCATGAATGCTCCAAATGAGGGTTGATGAAGACCGATTACCTTCTCTACTTGAAGTAGGTTGCAATAGCTAATAGAGAGGGCTTCAATGTGTCCAAGAGATCCCAAAATTTGAGAGGGAATGCCAAAATTTAATGGCATAAAAGCTTCATGCTGTCTATTGAATACCTAGACCTCCATTGGCTTCAATCTCCTTCAATGTCGGTCCAATGTTGATGGATTCATGAGGGGAAATGGTTGAGGAAGCTTCAGATATGCTTTGCCCACAAAAGCCCCATGATTTGCTTTAAAATTTTAGAAATCTTTAATGCTGTCCCAAACTGTTATACATAGAGTTTGCAATCTCCATATCCATGCTCCATCAAAGCTTCAAGCTTCAAGATCAATCAATGTTGATACTAGGATGTATGTAGAAGCCTCAGGGAGTATAATAGAGCAAAAACCCTTTGATCTTGATGAAGAAATTTGAGAAATTTGAGTGCTGTCCAAAACTATCATAAAACTCCATACCTAGGGTTTGAGAAAGCTCCCATCTTCCAAAAGGAGTGAAAGATCAAGTAGAAGATGATGTAGACTCATAGTTGCACTCCATTTGATCCTCCCATGAAGAGTACAAGCTCTGATTGCTTCACGTTTGCTGATCAAGAAGGGGGGGGGCTGTAAAAATAGCGCAAACTGCTGCTGAACATCCTCTTACATCACGTGATGAAAACGTGGTAGATATGAAGCATGTAGGTACTCAATAGGTAGCTTAAGACCCATACTACAGTCTTACATAATCCATTTGAGCACTAGAGGTCATGGGAAGAAGATCTGAGAAGAAATGTCCATGGCAGTTTGTATGGCAGCTTGAAGGAATGAGGAAAGGGAAGAAGAAACCCTTCCTTCTCAAAAGTAACCACAGTTAAAGTGTCTTGTAACCATTAGTTTGTACACTTACCCCAATTTTTGGCTCAAACCTTGATCACGTCCTGCTATTTTGGCTGGAGCCCTCCATTTCTTCCATTATTAATGCCAAGAATCACCATCTTCATTCCTGTTTGTAGCAGACTTTCACATGTAACTCCGGTTTGAAGCCTTCATGTCCTGTCACTCAAATTTCTAACTATGGTTTGCTCTCTCTAGCCTAGGAAACTGAATCTAGTACTTGAAAATGACTTCTGCAAGGATCTAAGCTATGGCTCTGATACCAATGTAATGAAAGCAATCAACCATGGAATGAAATCTAACTGAAATTGAAAATTAACTAAGCTACAACAAAGAATTAACAAATCTATTGCACCAAGACATCCTCATCATGTATTAATGGTTGGGGATTCAAGAATACATGACGACCATGGCTAAGTGCTTCATAGGCTAAGAAGAAGAAGCTAACTCCAAGAAATGGTAAAGCCAAGATTATTGAATGATCAAAAGATGTCTTGCCTTTGGCCTCTAGTCCCTTTTATTCTAACCCTCTTCCAAACTTAAGGGCTGTTCACACATGTACACATAGGCTAGGGCTAAATTTACAAAGGCTGGAATTAATCCAAGGTGCAAATATTAATGTTGTATTTTCCTTCATGACGGCTAGTAGCTCCTCAACATAATCCATTGATGATCCAATGAAGGGCTTCAATTGACTCACATGGAAGACATTATGAATCTGGATGGGGGAAATGCCAACTGATATGCCAAGTCTCCCACTCTTTTGACAATCCGATATGCAGGAATATACGAAATTTCATTAAGGACATATGGCCCATATAACTTGTGAGCCAACTTGTTGCTGGACCCATCCTTAAGGGTGGCATATTTGGACTTGGGCACCTTCAAAAGCACAAAATCCCCTTCTTGGAACTCAACATCCCCTTCTTGGAACTCAACATTCCTTCTTTTGTCATCAACATAAAGCTTCATTTGATCTTGAGCTTTTCCTGAGCTTTCTTCAAATTGACTTTACACTACAGAAGTAAGGGCCTGCATTCTATCCATCTCCTCCTTGCTTTGTGGGTTTATCTTATCATTGAAGATAACTGTGGGAAGGGGCACCTTATAGCCATACAATGCCTCAAAAGGTGAAACTCCAATGCTAGAGTGCGTAGAGTTATTATAGGCAAACTCAGCCAAATGCAACCATGAGTCCCAAGCATGTTGCACATAATGACAGAAATGCCTCAAGTAAGTTTCCAGCCACTTGTTAACCCTCTCTATCTAACCATCGGTTTGTGGATGGTAAGTAGTGGAAGGGGCTAACTGAGTGCCCATAGAGCTCAAAACTGCCTACCAAATGTGACTCATGAACTTAGCATCCCGGTCATGCACAATGACCTATGGTAAGCCATGTAATCTGAAAACATGTTCCATGAATTGGCTGTCTACTTGAGAAGCATTATATTGAGTCTTTGTAGGAATGAAATGGGCTACCTTGGCAAGTCTATCCACAACTACATAGATTCTATTCCATCCTTTTTTTGTCATTGGTAGGCTGGTAACAAAGTCCACAGTAATGTGTGTCCATTTGCCTTGTGGCATAGGAAATGGCCGAAGTAAACCAGCTGGTTTTAAGGTGATGTCCTTGTTTTGGTGACATGGTATGCAACTCAAGGCAAAATCTTTTACATCCTTCCATAGGCCCTTCCAGTGAAAGCTCTTAGCAATCTTGTTGTAGGTTTTAAATATGCCCAAATGACCAGCTGTAGGCGAGGAATGCATCTCTTGCATGATCTTTTACTTGAATGGAGAAGTGTATGGGATGACAATCTTGCCCTAAAACCATAAGAGATAGTTCTTAAGCTGATATGGAGAGTTTTCTTCCACATGCCCTTGCTATTATTTCTAGAAAATGTGACTGAAATCAGCATCTAACAAATAGGCCTCATGAAGCTCTTCTATCCAATCATTATGAAGTTCCATGATGGCTAAAACTTTACAGGCCCACATTCTAGATAATGAATCAACAACTACGTTGTCTTTTCCCTGCGTATGTGTAATGTCAAAGTCATAGTTCTGCAATGTAGCTACCCATCAGCGTTGTTTGGGGGTAAGATTATACTGAGAGAGGAAATACTTGAGGACACTATGGTTGCTCTTGACCCTAAATCTGCTGCCATACAAGTAGTGGTGCCATTTCTCAATGGCATGAAGGATGGCCAGCATCTCTTGGTCATATACATTCATGGTCATCTCATTTTCAACAAGTTTGTGGCTCTCAAATGCTATAACCCCATGCTCCTGTAACAATACAGTCCCTATGCCTCTGCCACCACTGGCATCACACTGAATGGTGAATTCTTTCGAAAAATCTAGGCAAACCAAGATGGGAGCTGAGATAAGCAATTCCTTGAGCTGATTAAAGCTCTTATCAGCTATGGCATCCCACAAAAATGCCTCTTTCTTAAGCCTATCAATTAAGGGAGCTACAATAGTGGCATAATGCCTAATGAATCTATGATAGAATGATGAGAGACCAAGAAATCCTCTAAGTGAAGTGGTATTTGCAGGTGTGGGCCAGTCTTTTATACACTGCAATTTCTTAGGATCAGCCCTAATTCCATCTTCACTAATAATGTGCCCCAAGCATTCCACTTCTATCTGCATGAAAGAACATTTTGTCTCCTTGGCAAAGAGTCTATGCTACCTCAATACATCAAACACCTACCTCATGTGCCAAAGGTGATCCTTTAGTGATCTACTATAGATGAGGATGTCATCAAAGAAAACCAACACAAATGTGAAAAGAAAGGGCTGAAGTATTTTGTTCATTAAGCTTTGAAAGGTGGTCGGTGCATTAGTTAACCCAAAAGGCATAACCAAGAAATGATAAAGCCCTCAATCAGTTCAAAATACTGTTTTGACCTCATCCCTTGCCCTCATGCAGAACTGGTGATACCCTAACCTCAAATCTATCTTTGTAAAGTACTTAGCCCCTTGAGCTCAATTAGCAAGTCATCTATGCATGGAATGGGGTACTTGTTCTTCATGGTGACCTTATTAAGATCCCTGTAGTCTATGCACATCCTAAAAGATCCATCCTTCTTTTTTACCAATAACACAGGGGAAGCATATGGTGAAGAACTAGGCTCAATAAATCCCATATCTAGTATTTCTTTGACTTGTTTGGCAACTTCTTCTCTTTCACACCTAGACAATTTGTAAGGTGGCTTGTTCACAGGCTTTGACTGAGGCTCCAAATCTATGGGATGATCAACCACCCTATTAGGGGGTAGTGCTGTAGGTACTTGGAAGAGGTCTTTGTACTCTTCTAAAAGAATTCTCAATGTTGAATTCTTTACTATTTTAGTGGACTGATCTAAATTTTCTTTATTTAACTGCAATACAAAGATTTGGGACCGTCCCTTAAACTCTTTATTGAGTTGTTTGCTGGTAATGAGGAGCTGAAATTCACTGTTATTTTGGATTCCCTGCAAGTGAATGAGCTGTCCTGCACTAACAAACTCCATATACAGCAAGGAAAAATCCATGGTTATAGTGCCCAAATTTTTCAACCAATCACAACCCAAAACAACATCTATAGACCCCATTTCCAATGCAATTAAATCCATTTGCTGTCCAAAATTTTCAGCAAGCTGAATATGAACAGCAAGGCATACTTGAGTGCTAATTTCTTCATCCCCATTGGCAACTTACACCTTCAATGGCTGCTATAAATCAGTGGGAAAACACTTCAGCATGTCCATAACTGCTCTATTAATGAAACTATGAGTGCTACCACTGTCTACAAGTATAAACACATCCTTCCCATGAGTTTTTCCCTTAATACACAATGTATTAGGGCTTTTGGATCGTGTCCAAGCATCCATAGATATGGTATAAATAGTGGCAACATGTATTTCAGCATGTAGTTCATTCTTTCCACCCATATCCCATGATACACGACCATCGGGATCAAAAGGAAAAGAGTCAGCAGGGTCAAAGAACTCTTCTTGAACAAACTCTTCATCAGCATCATCCATTTTAGTAGTCATCATAAAAGCATGTGCATCCTCAGGGTCCTCCTCTGAGTCCTCAAATACCAACATGCTGTGAACCCGTGCCTTAGCATTTCTAAAAGCACATTTTGAGGCATGATCAACTGTATACTTCTCACCACACTTGAAACAAAACCCTTTTTTCTTTCTTTCTTTATACAAATCCATGGGAATGGACTTTGGACTGCCAAAGGCTGAAGCATTTTTATTCTTGTTGTCCCCTTTCCTATTATCCATTCTCAGGCTATTGGATGTTGTGAAATTACTTTGTGGTCTTGAGACATTAAAAGTGGGGTATGTGAGGATCTTAGGAGTGCTAAATGGCATGTTACCACCACCATAACTTGCCCCAAACTGTCCTGGCCTTATAGCACCTCTTTGCTGTCCAAAATGTGACTGCATAGGTTCTCTTTGGTGCCCAAACACTAGTTAGGACACCCCTCTTTGCTGTCCATGCTGAAATGAAGCATCCCAATTATACTCACAAGAGTACCTCTCAGCCAACTCAATAGCTTTGAACAAATCCGATGGATTTTGAGCTGAAACATCAGCTGAGAGTTGGGGATCCATCCCATACACATACTTGTGTAACTTCACATCATTACTAATCAACTCAACATACATGGTAAGCTTGAGGAGCTGATTTGTGTATTCTCTAACAACAAGACCATGCTGTTCAAGGCCATACCATTGGCGGGCAAGCTTTTCTTTGTCCACCGGCAAGACAAATACTTGCACCATGAGTGCCTTGAACACTTCCCACGAGTCTACTTGCTGATTTTCTCTTTTAATGTACCTCCACCATGTATGTGAAAATCCTTCCAAGTGAATGGTTGCAAAATGGATATTTTGGTCATCACTACGGGGCAAGATGTCAAAATAATCCTCAAGCTTAGAAAGCCACTCTTCGAGTTTAGTTGGAGATGATGATTGACCATTGAATTTTGAGAAAATAATCTTGTCTCTTAGCTCTCTTTCATGATTAGGTGGCTGTCCCATATATCCAAATTGAGGCTGATCCATGTGGCTGCCCAAAAATGATTCATTGTTAGAGTAATTTTTGCCAAAAAATGGTTGAACTAGCATAGATGGCATGGGCCCTTGTGATGGCTAGAAATTATCCCTCATTGCATTGTTCATGGGTTCCTCTTGCCTATGTGAAGGCTTTTCCTGTTCAAAAGTGCTTTTAGGGATGCCCACTCTCCCCAAAATACCTTGGGAGTTCATATTTGCTGCATTCACTAATGGGCCACTCACTCTTTCAGCATGCATACTCGACCTATCCTCATGTTCCTTCCCTTTCATTTGGAATTCCATCCACTTAGTGAGCTGGGCAGCAAGGGTGTCCATAGTGGTCTTCATTTGACCAACGCCTTCCTTGTCTCATGCGAACTGAGGGTGTTAGTGAGTGTGCTGGGGCTCCCCATGTCATTAGAGTAACCTTCATCTACCACCTCAGCATTAGTTTCAGCCCTCGAGACATGCACATCCCTTCTACCACCTCAGCATTAGTTTTATCCCTCAGGACATGTGCATCCCTTATTTGTTGATGAAGGTCATCATTTGCCTTAGTTTTTCCCATGTTCCCTGCCATGGCTAAGTGTAGTCTCATTAGACCCCCCACTCACTGTTTTGCTCATAATTTGAGCTAGGGAGCTTTGATTGACCCAATTTTTTGTTCAAATCAAAGCTAAGGGTCCCCTTTTCGAATAGAGCACAAGTATGCTGCTACAGGTTTAGTACAAAAAATTCTGTAATAGCAAATCTGTAGCTGCTTTATGCAATCCTGCACCCTGTTTGAGAGCACTAGGGACTGTTTTGGCCTGTAAGGGATGGATAGTGCCAAACTAATAGGGGGTTATTCAGGTCTGCAAACACTCTTTGGGGCCTTCTCTTCAGTGTTGGTACTCACTCTTTACCTCTGTAACTAACTGAAAATGTCTACAGCACCCTGTAGGAATTCAAGAGAGTTGAAATATGGTCCCCCGTTTATTGTATGTCTGCAACCACTTCTCCCATGGCACCATACATTGCTTCAATATACATACACATGATCTACACCATAACATCACTACTTAGCATGAAAATGAGCATTCCCATGACCATGTCACTCACATATGAGCATCATACATGCATTGTTTGTTGCATTCACAGTCATAATTGCATACGTGACTGCATGTGTATCTAAAGATACATTTTAGCATTGATTCTCAGTCATACATCATTGCAAATACATCAATGGTACATCAATATGCCATATACATCAGTGGCATAATCCCAAGTACATCAATATCTCATAGACATCAGTGGCATCATCATGACATGCCAATTCTCACTGACTCCAAAATGTCTCTGCACCTGCAAACAAGTTTGGGCTTCGGATCACCGAGAGGTGGGCAAAGTGTCCCCCGGGCCAAGTTCTGCACCCCTTACGGGTCTTTGATGGCAAGGGGGATCACCCCTCTTTTGCCTTGCCACCTCGCCTGGCATCGGTCTTTTCCTCACTCGAAATATACATGGCAAACATTTATTAATTAAACACCCAGCATGAGATGCATTCGAAAGTAGGAATTGAGCCTTTTCATGAAATGCATGGAATGGAAATATGGGGTCAAGTGTAGGGGCTTAGCGTAACGTACCCGTCTATTGACTGTCTAAGCATGTTTTTGGCAGTCCATCAAGAACGAATCTAAGTGTCACCACCCGGCACTCCCATAGAATGTCATGAGGTTTGTTGCCTACGTTTTCTCGAGTCTACCTCACAATAAAATATTCACGGTCAAACCCACTAGGATCGACCTGAATCTTGAATTCCTGGTGGTCAAGGTTTCTCGGTCACTCTACTATATACAGAATTACCCAATCCAAAGCAAGTCCATATCCCTCTGGGTTAAAGGAGAAGTAGGAACGAGAGGGATGCATCGCTCCACCTCTCTGTTCGTAGGGCATAATCCCCTTCTGGTCCCCAAAAACGATATGAATTCGGGAATTAACACATGCTTCCCGAAGGTCTAACGACGGTAAAATCTTGTGAGAAGCCTCCCAAGTTTTAGGTGTGACATGTAAAAGCAGCTTCCTTAATCAGCCTCTTAAAGGATAGGGTTTGTTCACGTAATCTTATGGCACTGACACGAAAACAAATTCAAACAGATTCCTTGGAAGTAAACTTAATATTAGCAATTTATCAGAGATACAAGTATTGTTCAACAAGGGACAATATCTGCAATCCGTAAGGATGCACTTTATTTCCACCAAGTTTTCACCTTGCACTAGTAACAATGGCCCCTCAAGAATCTATCCCGAGTCACACAAATCATTTGAGTAGGACTCGGAGGATGGGAATTTACAACCAGAGCCCCCCTGATATCCAAGTGTCCTCCTACATTCAAACCAAACCACAGTGAGACCTCTCGTGGCGGGTTCGGTCCACGTTTCCGTCACGGCTATTTAGAACCCCCTTGGCTCGGGTTGGTGGCCAGTTGGGGGTCATTTGGTGTGCCCTCCAAAAGTTCAACATGATTCATTATTCTCATTTATGAGTTTGGGGTTACACAACCTTTTTTTGAAGCGATGTTCCTAATTTTACAAGCACAAACAAAGGTGCAGGTGAGTGCTCGAGACATCTACTAAGGTGGGGTCCCTATCTTGACACTTAGCGTTTGACCTTCTTGCCTTGGCGGCAATTTCCAATATCCTCTGAGGATTAGGGAATACCTTATTTCCGACCCTGCTCCTGTGTGATAGGGGTGAGTAATTACACAATTGGATCTATAACCGATAGTTCTTGGATGGAAGCTGTCCTAGCTTGCTAGTCTTTAATCCAAGGTTCTTGTCATTGGAAGAAATGACACTCGAACCTCTTATATTAACGATAGATTGCGTCATGGTTAAAGGTGATATCTTCAAAGTTGTTTTAGCTTTATCAAGGCTAGATTTGGAATAGAGGCCAATGAGTATTTTACTTATCTCATGGTTTGCTTTATGAAGTAACAATAGATTGGCTCAATTACCTTTAATCCTAAAGAAGTCGAGTTAAGCCCCATATAGGATTTATCTCATTGAACTACTTGGGCAATTAAGGTTAACTCTTCATATGCGTGTCTTATTACTATCTTTAAGATGAACTGTGATACCTGCGAGTCTTTCCTAGGACGATGATGCAATGTGGAATTCTACTATTGGGAATTTCTTTTCAATGCACTTACACAAATTATAAATAAATGCTTGTATTTTTCGGTTGTATGAGGAACATGAAGTCATCATGCCTAATGCATGTGTGAGCTACATCTCTCTAAAGGATTATAGGAGCCCAAAACTTGGCTTATTGTTGCAATGACCTAAACATACTTAACCCAATTATTGTAGCATTGACGATTCTCATGGACTTGAATCAAGCTTTTACCCCTAACTTTTCAATTTAACCAATTTTGCGATGCAAAAATAAGTACGATTTTTGCTTAATGATGAATATGCATAAGCATCCTAACAACCCATTTTTCAGTACCTTCAAGCATGCCAATATTAGTGCATAATCTAAAGCATTACGAGCACAATCAATAAGGTCCTTGATTTTTTTAGAGTGCATGAATGCAAAATCTTTCGTGCAATTTATTTGTTCAAAACATACCAAAGTGCAAATAAACACAATTTCCAACATGATAGAATGATTCAACCTAAATGGTGGTTGGTTATTATAGACTTTCACCGAATATTTCTCCCTTCCCAATGAAGTCAGCCTATGTTCTTAAGGCCTCCCTTTAGGGTAGGATTTATGGGATGCACCTGATTACCAAGTGATGCAGTTCCTTGACCCACAGCTCCATAGTGAGATTCGCATTCGATTGGACTTTACTTTGCTTGGGAGGCATCGTATAATTTTGGTTTTTCCTTCATGGCTACATGCCCAGGTTATGAGAGAGATGACGACTCCTGGAGGGAATTCGTCCATGAGAACCTTCTCGAAGAGTGGGGAAAACAAAGGTGGTAAGCTCGAAGTCTTCAAAGAGAGAGAAATCCCCTCTCTCTCTCTCTCTTTCTTTCTCTTTTATCATACTCTCCCTTTCCCTCTCTCTCTCTCTCTCTCTTCTCTCTTGCTCTTCCTCTTTTCTCTTACTCTCCCTTTCCCTCTCTCTCCCCCTCTCTTCTTTCTTTCTCTTTTCTCTTACTCTCTCCCTCACTCTCCCTCCAGTCACCAGATGGGCAGCAACCTCCTTTTCCTTCTTTTTTTCTTCAACGTCCAAGGCCCTTTTATAGAGGGGGGAAGCTTGGGTAGGGTATGGAGGCTCTCCCCCTCTATTCTCTCTTCCCCTCCCCCCCCCCATCACTTGCATGGCGGTGGCCAGCTGGTCTGCCCCCTCCTGACCACATCATCCCCCCTCCCTAGAGCTCCCTCAACAACACGCGATAGCCCCCCTCCTGCCTCATTGACACACGGCAGCCCCCCCTACCACCCTGTTGATACACAGCAGCCTCCCCCTTCACCTTTCGCCAGTTGGCGGCATGAGTAGGGGGAATTATTCATTTTTTTCTTTTCCAATTAGAAAATCATTTAATTAGGGGGGAGGTCATACAGCAGGAGGGAGGGGAAATGTTACATTCTTCCCCCCTTAAGAAATCGATATGTCCTCATCTCGAAAGGAATTGGGGGTATCGTATGTTGAGAGTACTCTCGTCAATCCATGTGGCATCTTCTTTTGGAAAGTCCTTCCACTGGATGAGGTACTCCTTGAGGATTCTACTCCTCAATCTCTTTTCTCGAATGTCCAGGATTCTAGGCGGCCAGAGCTCAAGGACTCCTTGGCTTGGCATTACAACTTGTTGATCTTCGAGTACATGGCTAGAATTGGATATATATTTCTTTAATAGGCTAACATGAAATACATTTTGAACCTTTACGTTCTCAGGGAGTTGGACTTTGTAGGCATTGGGCCCTAGGCATTTGAGGATCTTGTAGGGTCCACAATACCTTGGACTCAGTTTTTAAAACTCCCCTAATGATAGGGAACTCCTCTTGGGCCGTACACGAAGAAAAACCATGTCTCCCTCATTGAAGAGTTGCTCTTGTCTTTTTAGATTTGCATAGGCTTTCTGCCTATCCTTGGCAGTTCTAATGTCTTGTCTCATGGTCTTAACCTACTCATCCATTTCTTCGAGCATTTCCTTAGAAGCTTCTACCCTTAAAGTAGGATTTGAAAAGTTCAATGGGGTACAGCAATCATGCCCATACAATGCTTGAAAAGGTGTCATTTGGATGCTTTGTTGGTAGGAAGCATTATAGGTGAACTCTACCAATGGTAGATATTGAATCCATTTCTTGGGTTTGCGACAGTAATAAGCTCTAAGGATATCTTCAATGACTTGATTGACCCTCTCTGCTTGGCTGTCAGTTTGAGGGTGATAGGCTGTGTTGAAACAGAGTTGAGTCCCAATGGCCCCAAATATCCCTCTCCAGAAGTGAGATGTGAAGAGGGAGTCGCGGTCACTAACGATCCTTCTGGGCAACCCATGGAGTGTGAAAATCTCCTTGATGAATAGTCTGGCAATATCTAAAGCTTTATAATTTGTCTTGACTGGAATGAGGTGTGCAACCTTGGTGAGCATATCTACTATAACCATAATTGAATTGTAGCCCCCTTGCACTAAGGGTAACCCAACAACAAAATCCATGCTGATAAATTCCCACTTCATTTGGGGAATGTTGAGAGGTTGCAGCTTCCCAAGCATCTTGACATGTTCTGCCTTAATGCACTGGCAAGATAAACATTTCGTGACATATTTGAGCACATCTCCCTTAAGCCTTCCCCAATGGTAGCTCTTTCTGATTATGTTGAGGGTCTTGACATATCCGAGATGGCCTGAAAAAGGGGAGTCGTGTGCTTCCCAAAGTATTCTCTATTTGAGTTTTCTACTCGAGAGTATACATAATCTTGTCCTAAAATAGACAAGTCCCTCATTGATGGAGAATTCTTGATATTTGACCTTGAGTTTGGGGTTTTGTTCCTTCTCCAAAATTCCCTTTATCATCTCCAGATATTTTGGATCATGGCTAGCTTCTTCCTTGGCTGATTCGAGGATAGGATTGCTAGGCATTGACACCATAGTTGCCAAAGATTCGGCCATTGAGGGTTCCTCCATGATAAGAGAGTTGAGGAATGCCTTGCGACTTAGAGCATCAATGACCACATTCTCTTTGCCAGGTCGATACTTGATCTCAAAATCATACTCCTATATAACTTCTATCCAACGATGTTCCCTCATGTTGAGGTCGGTCTGGGTGAAGATTCAGGCGAAGATCCATTTAAGGCTCTTATGGTCCGTGACCAAAGAAAACTTGTTACCAACCAAGTAATGTCACCAAAGTTTGAGGGCATGGATCACTGCTAGCAGTTCCAGGTCATGGGTGGCATAATTCCTCTCATGGGTTTTTAGCTACCGTGAGGAATAGACTATGGGATGACCTTCTTGCATTAGTACACAGCCCACTGCAAGTACGCTAGCATCTGTGACAACTTCAAATTTGTTGCTTAAGTCAGGGAGTTTTAGAATTGGTGCTATCACCAAGCTATGCTTGAGTTGATCAAAACTTGCTTGTTCAGAGGGCATCCAAACTATGGCAACTTGCTTTTTCAGCAAATTTGTGAGGGGTGCTGCGATTAAAGCATAGTCCTTAATGAAGATCATGTACCAACCTGTTAATCCAAGAAAGCTACACACTTCTTTAATAGTAACTTGTGGGGACCACTCTTGGACATATTCCTTAACCTTGGTAGGATCTACACAGATCCCTTCACTTGACACAATAAATCCAAGATATTCAATATGCCTTTTAAGGAAGACACACTTTTTCTTCTTAGCATAGAGCTTATGAGTCCTCATGGTCTCAAGGACCATGCAAACTTGGGATTCATGATCTGCCTCTTCCTTGGAATGAACCAAGGTGTCATCAAAGATGACGAGTACGAAATCATCGAGGTATGATCTAAAAATGTCCTACATTAGCTTGTTAAAGGTGGCAGGGGCATTAGTCAATCCAAAAGACATTACTGTGAATTCAAAATGACCATATCTGGTATTGAATGCCGTCTTTGGAATATCCTCATCCTTGATGCAGATCTGATAATACCTTGACCTCAAATCGATCTTGGAGAAGATTTTTGCTCCATGCAGTCGATCAAGTAACTCGTCTATCCTTGGAATGGGGTATTTATTCTTGATGGTTACTTGGTTCATGCCTCTATAATTGATGCAAAGTCGAAGTGTACCATCCTTCTTCTTTTGGAACAAGATTTGAGCTCCCCAAGGAGAACTGCTAGGGCGTATGTACCTTTGGTCCAGTAACTGTTTGAGTTATTCCTTTAACTCAATGGCTTCAGGAATGGACATCTTGTAGGGCCCTTTTGCAATTGGCGCAGCTCCTGGGATTAGCTTAATCTCATGATCCAGTTCCCTAGGCGGTGGTAATTCAGTCAATTCTTCTAGGAACACATCCACATATTCCTTTAGCCATGTTGGTTCTTCATTGGTATCCTCTGCCTGATCTGGTTTGTTTAGCTTGATCAAGCAGACGGGTAATCCCTTCCTTATTCCTTGAACTATTCATGTTGCCTTAGCTAGCTGGATCTTTGGTTTACCTGCTTCACCTTGTGTTGTAACTAGCTTACCCTTAGGATTCCAAAAAGAGACTTAACCCTTTCCACAATGAATGTAAGCATCATTGGGGATTAGCCAATCCATCCCGAGTAGACATTCATGGACACCTAGATTCATTACTCTGAACTTAACAGTTGTGGGCTCGCTTCCGAGTAGGAATTCCACCTTAGCAGTTTGACTAGTGCAAGTGATTTCTCGCCCATTTGCTAGTTTGACAAGCAATGTGGGTGCAGCTACAGTGGCTATCCCTAACCTTCTTACACAAGTCGGTGAAATGAAAGAACGAGTGTTGCCACAGTCAATCAAGGTTTTGAATTCCTTACCTTGGTAGTCCAATGGTGTTTGAATCGCTGAGAATTGGCGGTTCGGCCCCTTCTTATGGAGAGTGGCATGAATAGTTGCCCTCTCAATCTCAGCTTCCATGCACGGATATTCTTCTTCATCTAATCCTTCAATGGTAATATTGGAAGTTTTTTCCCTTCCCAATGCTGCACGACCTCGGCCACGTGTAGCCTTGGCTTTGGCCTCTGAATTTCCCTTGATGGCGGTCTTCGCCAAGTTTGGGGCATTCCCTTTTGAAGTGCCTAGGTTCATTGTAGTGGAAACAACGCAGGCTTTGATCACTTCTTTGAGTGGGGACAAAGTCATTGATTGCATTTGCTCTTGGCTTCTTCCATTGGCCTTGACTCTGTCCTTGCCCCCTTTTAATTTGAGTTCTCGACATCCCCAAACTCTAGTCTCTGTAAGCCCAAGGTCTGTGGACTTCTTGGGCAATAGGTCATGCTCTTATCAATGCATCTTGCAAGTCCAAAGGATGCATTGACTCCAACCGAGTGTTTATTGGCGGATTTAGCCCATCGCAAAACTTCGAGACTTGTTGGGGGATACTCATTGTCGGGGCGTATTTCAGCAAGGAAACAAATTTTGAGTAGTACGCCTCCAGAGACAGGTCCAACTATTTCAACTTGAAGAACTCATTCATTTTCTGAGTTCTATATGCAGGTGGCATATACCTTCCCTGCACTTCTTGCTTTAGTGTTCCCAAGTTATTGTGCTTTCAGTGATGACTGCTTGGTCTTTACGCGATTGCTTCCACCACAACCTAGCTTTGCCAGTGAGCTTGAGCTTAGCAATCATGGCTTGGTTCACAAGTGCTGTCCCAGCTGCACTAAAATAGTCCTCCATGGGTTCAATCCATATTTTAGCATCAGCTTCAACATTCTTCGCTTTTCCATCAAATTCTGGTGGTTTAATTTGTTTGAGAAGAAACTTCTTCTCTTGTACCTCTGTTGTGCTTAGTGCAGAAATAGGATTTTGGATCTGTGCTTGGGGTTGTATCTAATTACCATTTAAACTTTCCCATGTTAGGATTGCATTTACACATCCCTATACAACTTAAATCAATGCATACATATTTTCTGTTGCAACTATGCAACCATTCAAATGAACATAAAATTCTTATTTAACCATAGGGAGGTGTAAGCCTCAAGTACAATTATTCATGAATAGATAGGGTTTGGTTGAGATGATCTTCTTTTCAGGAGTTACATTAACGCTATGTTAATAATTCCCTATTGGAATCAACTACAGGGACAGAATAGTAGTATGGATTGGGGGAATGGATTCTCATGAAGCAATAAGTCATGGGAAGTTCAAGAAATCCCTATTTTTGATAGCCATGACGTTCATTTCGCCCCATTACTTTAATTATGTCCGCTGATAAAATTTTAACCACCTCTTCGTAGATGTAGCAGCTCTGATCTACTTGTCGGCTTCCGATGTGTAGGATCAAGTTCACACGAGCCTCATGGAAGATGAATAACTTGATAATCTTGAAGTCTTCCAACCACTTTAACCTCTTCAAATTGTTTTGAAGATAGGTAAGTCAGTTGGCGTCTATGTAGTAGTATCCCACTCTCCAAGTCCAAATGCCTTTCCACATATAATGGTAAGCGGTTGTAGAGCCAATCCAGGATCCCCATCATGTCAAACCGTCTATGATAGCCTATAGAGTTCATAGCTATCCTGAACATGATATGAAATACAAGGAACCTGCTCCATGCCTCGTAAGTCTGGAAGCGGCAACAATCCACAAGTGAGGAAAAAAAGAAAAACATTTTCTAATGAACATATCACCTCACTCTTCCCGATTTTCCTCCCTAGTTGTTTCAGTCGTGGGTCGACTCTGATACCAACTGTAACGTACCCGTCTATTGGTTGTCTAAGCACATTTTTGGCAGTCCATCGAGAACGAATCTAAGCGTCACCACTCGGCACCCCCACAGAATGTCATAGGGTTTGTCGCCTAGGTTTTCCTGAGTCTGCCTCGCAATGGAATGTTCGCAGCCGAACCCACTAGGATTGACCTGAATCTTGAATTCCTGGTGGTCAAGGTTTCCCTGTCACTCTACTATATGTGGAGTTACCCAATCCGAAGCAAGTCCATACCCCTTTGGGTTCAAGGAGAAGTAGGAACGAGAGGGATGCATCGCTCCACCTCTCTGTTCGTAGGGCATAATCCCCTTCTATCCCCCAAAAATGATATGAATTCAGGAATTAACCCACGCTACCCAAAGGTCTAACGATGGTAAAATCTTGTGAGAAGCCTCCTAGTTCTCTGGGACCACCGTGTCGTAGGACAGACCCATCGGGGGTTCCGCCCTCCCGCTTCCCTCATTTGGCGTACTTTAGTTATCTAATTAGCCCTATCACTTTTAGGTGTGACATGTGAAAGCAGCTTCCTTAATCAGCCTCTTAAAGGATAGGGTTCGTTCACATAATCTTATGGCACTGACACGAAAACAAATTCAAACAAATTCCTTGGAAGTA
Organism: Lygodium microphyllum; assembly: GCF_053477565.2. Taxonomy (NCBI): domain Eukaryota; kingdom Viridiplantae; phylum Streptophyta; class Polypodiopsida; order Schizaeales; family Lygodiaceae; genus Lygodium; species Lygodium microphyllum. The sequence continues at coordinate 15,463,344 of NC_141142.1, forward strand.
AACTTAATATTAGCAATTTATCATGTATACAAGTCTTGTTCAACAAGGGACAATATCCGCAATCCGTAAGGATGCACTTTATTTCCACCAAGTTTCTGCCTTGCACTAGTAACAAGGGCCCCTTGAGAATCTATCTTGAGCGGAGAATGGGAATTTACAGCCAGAGCCCCCCCTCGCATCCATGCGTCCTCCTACATTCAAACCAAACTGTAGTGAGATCTCTCATGGTGGGTTCGGTCCACATTTCCATCACGGCTATTTAGAACCCCCTTGGCTAGGGTTGGCGGTCAACTGGGGGTCGTTTGGCGCGCCCTCCAAAAGTTCAACCTAATTCATTATTCTCATTTATGAGTTTGGGTTACACGACCTTTTTTTGAAGCGATGTTCCTAATTTTACAAGCACAAACAAAGGTGCAGGTGAGTGCTCGAGACATCTACTAAGGTGGGGGTCCCTATCTTGATGCTTAGCATTTGACCTTCTTGCCTTGGCGGCAATTTCCAATATACTCTGAGGGTTAGGGAATACCTTCTTTTCGACCCCACTCCTGTGTGATAGGAGCGAGTAATTACAGAATTGGATCTATAATCAATAGTTCTCGGATGGAAGCTGTCCTAGCTTGCTAGTCTTTAATCCAGGGTTCTTGTCATTGGAAGAAACGACACTCGAACCTCTTATATTAACCACAAATTGTGTCATGGTTAAAGGTGATATCTTCAAAGTTGCTTTAGCTTTATCAAGGCCAGATTTGGAATAGAGGCTAGTGAGTGTTTTACTTATCTCATGGTCCGCTTTATGAAGTAACAATAGATTGGCTCAATTACCTTTAATCCTAAAGAAGTCGAGTTAAGCCCCATATAGGATTTATCTCATTGAACTACCTGAGCAATTAAGGTTAACTCTTCATATGCATGTCTTATTACTATCTTTAAGATGAATCGCTAGTAGTGCTGCTAAAACCGTCCACGATACCTACGAGTCTTTCCTAGGACGATGATGCAATGTGGAATTCTACTATTGGGAATTTCTTTTCAATGCACTTACACAAATTATAAATAAATGCTTGTATTTTTCTTTTGTGTGAGGAACACGAAGTCATCAGGTGCATGTGCGAGCTACATCTCTCTAAAGGATTATAGGAGCCCAAAACTCGGCTTATTGTTGCAATGACCTAAACATACTTAACCCAATTATTGTAGCACTCACGATTCTCATGGACTTGATTCAAGCTTTTACCCCTACCTTTTCAGTTTAACCAATTTCGTGATGTCAAAAAAAGTACGATTTTTGCTTAATGACGAATATGCATAAGCGTCCTAACAACCCATTTTTCAGTACCTTCAAGCATGCCAATGTTAGTGCATAATCTAAAGCATTATAAGCACAATCAATGAGGTCCTTGATTTTTTTAGCATGCATGAATGCAAAATCTTTCGTGCAATTTATTCATCCAAAACATGCCAAAGTGCAAATAAACACAATTTCCAACATGATAGAATGATGCAACCTAAATGGTGGTTAGTTATCATAGACTTTCACAGAATACTTCTCCCTTCCCAATGAAGTCAACCTATGTCCTTAAGGCCTCCCATCAGGGTAGGATTTATGGGACACACCTGATTATCAAGTGACACAGTTCCTTGACCCGCAGCTCCATTGGTTGAAGCAGGATTTGCGTTTGATTGGACTTTACTTCACTTGGGAGGCATCGTATAATTTTGGTTTTTCCTTCGTGGCTACACGCCTAGGTTATGAGAGAGACGATGACTCCTAGAGGGAATTTGTTCGTGAGAACCTTCTCGAAGAGGGGGGAAAAGAAAGACGGTGACCTCAAAAGTCTTCAAAGAGAGAGTTCCCTCTCTCTCTCTCTTTCTTTCTATTTTCTCTCTCTCTTTCTTGCTCTTCTTCTTTTCTCTTACTCCTCCTTTCCCTCTCTCTCTCTCTCCCCTCTTACTCTTCCTCTTTTCTCTTACCCTCCCTTTCCCTCTCTATCTTCCTCTCTTCTTTCTTTCTCTTTTGTCTTACTCTCTCCCTCACTCTCCCTCCAGTCAGGTAGCAACAAATCTCTTTTTCCTTTTTTTTTCCTTCTATGCCCAAGGCCCTTTTATAGAGGGGGGAATCTTGGGTAGGGTATGGAGGCCCTCCCCCTCTACTCCCTCTTCCCCTCCCCCCCCCCCCCCATCACTTGCATGGTGGCGGCTAGCTGGGTCGCCCCCTCTAGACCACGTCGTCCCCCCTCCCTAGAGCTCCCTCAACAATATGTGGCAGTCCCCCCTCCTGCCCCATTGACACAAGGGAGTCCCCCCCTACTGCCCCATTGATACACGACAACCCCCCCTCGCTGTCTGCCGGTTGGCGGCATGAGTAGGGGGGGATTATTGCTTTTTTTCTTTTCCAATTAAAAAAATCATTTAATTAGGGGGGAGGTCATACAACGGGAGGGAGGGGAAATGTTGCACTTACCAAGCAGTGGCTCACTGCTATCTCACCTCATTTACAATGGATTTCAGAGATTAGTTTATGCTCAAATAATCATCACAAGTCAAGAGATTAGGGTGAGGCAATCACTAAACAATAGTGAAATTTTCAACATAGAATGGACCATTTTCAATGCAAGAAAGCCTAAGAGAGGATTGAGATGAAATTGGCAGCATGTAAGCATTGAAACCTTCAATAAAATGCATGATTGACTACTTGAATCTCTCCCAACAATAGGCTTTTTGGCTCAGTAATAGGATGAAAATAAAAGAGAGTTCAAGAGTCAATTATCTCTTTGATTAGTGAAGAAGGGCTGAGAATCAGTGGGCCAATGTCCCAAGGTTGCTCTCCAATGCTCCAATTAGCTTCATGATGACAAAGCTTCAGCCAAGAATTGAGTTTTCAAGCTTGATTCTTTAATGGGTGAAGGAGGGGTTGAGCTTCAGTAGCTCCACGCATGCTTTGAAGGCCATAGAAGAAGAATCTCCCAAAATTTAACCCCATAATGCATTCCCATGCTCCAAACCTCTTCCAAATTGGTAGACAAGCTCAATTGATGGCAAAGACTCCAATCTTTAAGCCCCGAGACCCAATATTGAAGGGAACTTGAAGAAATTCAAGGTTCTTGGTCTATGGCTATGGCTGCCCCAAATGTCAAGCCTCCATTCTTGCTTCCATCTTCAAATACGAGCTTCTTCAAAGATTCTTGTAGGCACAAGCTTATGGGCCCAAAAGAGGAAAAAGGCCTCAAGATTCAATGAGCTTTGAGTAAAATTTCATGGTTGATCCATGTTAAGAAACACCATTTCTTGGTGAACCATGCACACAGGCTCAGAAATGAAATCTAAATTCCCCTGCCATTTGATCACTTCACGGCCTTCTTAGCTTTTTATTTTGGTAGCCGGTTTACTAGCCGGAGCCTTCGGCTTGGCGGCAACCTTCACAGATTTGGCCTTCTTCGGAGTAGCCTTCTTTGAAGTTGCATTCTTTTTAGGTGCAGATGCAATAGGCTTCTTGGCAGGGAGTGCCTTCTTCTTGGTAGCAGCAGAGGCTTTGGCCTTAGGGGCGGCCTTCTTCTTGGTAGTAGCAGCCTTTTTCTTAGCGGGAGGGGCAGGGGCCTTGGCCTTGGCTGCCTTCTTGACGACCACCTTGGCCTTCAAGGGGGGCCTTCTTGGCCTCCTTCTTGGGAGCCTTGGCAGCTGACATTGCCTTGACGCTCTTCACCTTGGTCTTTGTAGGCGCCACCACCTTCTTCTTTGTCTTCTTCCCCTCGGCCAACACAACCTTCATCGACTTCTTCTCCACCACCTTTGTCGACTTATTCAGCCCCTCCAACAACTTGAACGAGTGCTTCACCTCACCAGCTTCCCATTCTTCGTCAAATTCTTCAATTGCATTGATAGTAGCTTCTTGAAGTTCAGCGAACAGGCCTGTCTTATACTTCTCCTCTACGAATTCAGCTATGGCAACCTGGCTGGAGCTAGTGTGCTCCTTCAGGGTAGAGATGGCCTCCACGATCATTTGGAGGTAGGTAGGATGAGCAGCATGCTTGGAGGAGAGTGGGAAGGTCCAACCATTCAATAGATAGCTTGAGATACATGTTAGATGCCCTCGAAAGCTCTGGAAAAGTCATGAAGATCCTTAGAGGTGGAGTAGAGAAGATCTATGGTGTTTTCTCCTCCATGGAAGCTTGGCAAGAGCTTGGGAATGAGGAGAGAGAAGACTCCATGTGAAAAGTAACCAAGATTCTTTCCTAACTCCTGTGAACACTATCTTTAGAAATTTACCTTCAAATTTGGCCCAAAATGACCCGTGAGCTGCCAAATCTGGTGTTTCATCCTCTAAACTTGGTCCAAGGACTCCATTAATGCTCCTAACTATTGTCTTCCTATTCCTTGACCTTTGGGTCCTTCAGTGCTCCTCCATTTTAGTGCATGTCCTTGTGTATCTGAAGCTTCTTGGATTTTTAATTGAAAAAGATGGTAACTGAGCATGTAAGGTAACTAAATGGAACATAACTAAAGCTCTGATACCACTTGTTAAGAAGAGGACATGAGAGAGAGAAGAAGAGGACTTGTCAAGAAGAGGACATGACAAGTAGAGAGAAATACTAGAAAAGGAGAGAGAAAGACATGAAGAGAGAGGAAGAAGCCATGAAAGCTTGGAGAGAGAGGTGAATATGAAAGGAGGCTTGTATTATTATTTGAGGGTGAAAAATTAAGTCCCTAACACCTTATATACTAGCGAGTGTAGCTAGTATTTCCCCATTATTAAATCCCCCTCTCTTATAGCCACTCCCCAGATGATGCATGACCCCTACCTCCAATCATACCCTCGCTACCTCCTCTTGCTACTACCATCGACTTGGAGAGTTTGCAGTCTCTCCCCTAAGCCTCCGTTGAGTTTTTGTCAATTTGCTATGTCCAACCACTTGGGCTTTGAGACGCCACTCTTGATTGCCTTGCGTGCATTTGATAGTCTATGTGACATGTATGCACACAGACAATTCATCATCCATGTAGTGGAAAATCTCTCTATTGTTATAGGTACCAGAAACTCCTCATGTAAGGACGCTACTCCATAGTCCTTGCTCCCCTCCAGTATCTTCTTCCAATGGTCTAAAACGTTGTACCTAAATGCTTGTTGGCATAACTCTCTCATACAAGCCATCACCCTTCTCCCCTCATCATTCATGATCACAATACTTGTTTTCTCAACTATGAGGTATGTGTACCCTACTAGGATATGTCTAAGGTGCACCCTCTCCCACCTTGTGACTACACAACTAGGCATAACCAGGAGACCCATGTACATATGGCATACCTGTAGGGGTGGTGTCTCTCGAAGTAGCACCCATAGGGGTGCCACATGCATATGGTTAAGCAAAACTTGGAGTCATGGGAGTAGAAATCTCTACATCTGTAACAAGCCCTAGAGGTAACAAGTGTCCACTAGACCAATAAGATGGGGACACTGCATCAATACCTCCACAACACCCATCTGAGCCACCCTTTTTGAAACTGGTATGAGAGCAAGAAGTAGCGATTGGCTGGCTGTGGACTCTCAATATCTACATCTCCACAGCACATCCGAGAACCACTCTCCCCCTCCACGGCCAATTTAGAGCATTGACTCTACCTACCGGAAATTGAAGCATCAGAGTGTACTGAGATAGACCATGCAGAATGGCCAAACAATGACTGATACAACTCCTAGTTTGCAATATCTCTAAAGCGGGCCATTTGATGTGGAGACATGTGTGAAGATCTCCTGCAACTCCTCATTAGCATCAAGGGTAACTTACACAATCAAAAAATGATATTAATGTAATCAATATAAGGATTCATGTAAACCATGTCAACATAACTCTACAAAAAAGTATGTTAATTAAAATTCATATACTAAAGTATCCTTAAAAGTGAATTATCAACAAATTGAGCAAGCAAATGCAAATACGATCAGGTCTATGGCTCCATGTCAAGCTCTTAGCATAGCTTGGCATACATTGGAAGGTATGTACATAGGTCTCCATAGAAAGAGGAGTCCACTTCATTCTCGAAAAATTCTTGGCCTCATGTCTCTTCGTCTACATTACCCGTGCATGTCTCCTCTGCATGCTCCAAGTCCTCCTTGCCCTCCACCCCCTGCAACATCAACCCCTCTGCCCCAACATACTCCCCTGTCTATGCTGGGAATATTTCTTTCATCATACATTCGCATGCTTTGAGGTGTTGATGGCAAAACATATCACCATTGAGGTTGCTAGGGATTTGGATAGAATATCACCTATTCAATATCACATATACGTGCATCGCAAAGAGTGGATTAACAGTTGTGACTATGTCATGTCATGGAAAAATTAACAAAAGAAGGTTATGCACATGTTTGCAATGACTTTGCAAGACAAATGTGTTGCACAAATCATTCCATCTTTTCTTGGAATCTATCTCTAGAAATCCAGATTGACCTCGCCGAACAGCTACCCCAACTCCTTCCAATACCACTTTAAGCCATTATACATCGAATATGATCATGGAGAAGCTATGGTAATCCATTGAGATAACACCTTGCAAGCTGAAAAATACTCCATCTCATCTACTACAATATTTAGATCTATGGCCCGTCATTGGCTCTCTTGCTAGAACTTTGCCATGATACCACAATCTATTGTGAAGTACATTTTGTCGATGCGCTCAACTTGAAAATATCACCTACATGACCACACCGCATTGTAGATTTTGTCCTCTACACTAAAACGGTTAGGTTAGTTGTTGCATATAAAATCTAGATATGACAACAAAGAAAGTATGCGGTCACCTTCGAATTATATCCCCTCAAGAATTGTTACTCCTCCCTAGAGACCTCTACTCCTACACGTGAAGCTACAGTCAAAGCTTCATGTAACCACCTCATAGGCATAAACCTTGGCATCTCCTTGATGCTCTTAGGATATCAAACTAGTGGATGGTGTATATTGCATTAAAATTCTGATTGTGCTCCCTTCTACTCCCTTTTGGTGCCTGCTTATACCTACTGAGTCACTTCTCCATGGATGCATGATGCAACATACAAAAACAATCACTTTCTCCTCCATAACACCATCCATTCTCTTTTCTACCCCGTTTCAAACCACCACATCTCTGGTCAGTCTATCATCATCCTTTAGTGTCCATAGCATATTGTTGTCTGAATCCACCGTTGTGGCAACCACTCCAAAATATGCACTAATGCCTCCAACACTAGACAACATTTAGCCATACTGCCTTTTGGCCAAGCTCATTGTTGCATAAAGCCCTTTAGGGTTTTTATGAAACACTCTAAGAAGAATATCCATCATGTATGGATGGGTCCCACAATCTCCACTTCATCTAACCATAAGATGTACCAAGATGTGAGTTTGTATCATGAGCATGCTCATGGGAAAGTACTGCTCAAAGAGATAGACCATCTCCACCGCTCCCTACCTTGTAGCTTCAATAGTCTTTATCTCCTTCTATGAGATCCATTACACTAAATTCAATAACTTATAAATCATTGGACATATTTCTGGAGTGAGACACCACCCTGTAATCACGATCAATAGTAGAAATTGCCATAAATATAAAGCATTGCGAACATCAAATTGACACAAAAAAAATGAAATACTAAGGTTACTTGCTATCAAGACTGGGACAAACCTGGCATATCTTGTGTGAATCTTGGGATTTTAGTCCTATTAGTTGGTCATCTTTAGAAAAAGAAAACCTGAGGGAATACATCATACCTGTTGGGGTATGGATAAACCTAATAATTTGCTTCACCATGCGCTCTTCTTCAATGGATAGAACCCAAGAGCACAAGGTAGTTCCAAGAGACTATCAGAACTCAATTGTGACCAAAGTGCCTCCATCTTACCTACCTCCTTCCAATCCATTCATGCCCCTACAATATCTCTCTTTCGTGTGATATGGTCTCACAATAGGCTTCCACATTCTTGAAAATGTGCATGGGATCCAACAAATGGTTGATCTATAAGTGGGTCCAATATGGCAACTCATAAAAAACTGAGAGTCGTCACATTTCGCTTTGATGTGACTCCTCATGGACCGTTTTTAACTTGTACTAGCTTTGGGCATTCATTCATGCTGGAGGTCATTAAAAAAAACCTTCCCTTAGCTTATGACCATCTAGCACGAAAGTGGTGTATCCCTGATATACCATCTTCTTCATGGTCTGTGACCTTCAGGAGTCTAACACACAATGGACATGCATGATAACCTAATGTAATCAAACATGTCACAATATCCCTATCTAGTCAACGCAAACTTAAATGAGCTATGTTAAATACTAACAAATGAGAATGGAAGCCCACTTAACTGAACACTATCTCAAAAAGTCATACATGGTTCACATAAGAATGGCTTGTGTATTAGTGGACTGTCGACCATCATGCTTACTTATGTCTTCCATAGTGACCCCCTCCTTCCACAAAATCTTGAGCTCATTAACTAAGACATCCATATTCTTGACTTTATAGTGCCCAGGGAGAATGAGCAAGCTAAGGATTAGGTATCCTTTCTTCATAGAAAGCCATGGCATGATGTCGTAGTTTACAAGGACTACATGCCACACATTGTAAGAAGTTGAGTGGAGAGACTGAATTGATTCACACCATCTATAGTAAGATCAAGCTAAAGATTCCTTGGTTCTCATGCAAAGCTTGGAAAGGTGGAGTCAATGTGGCTCCATGCACGTGGATCTAGTGATATTTGTTGGACTCCATCTATGGATCTATTTTGCACATGCCATATTATCAAGCTTGCCATGCCTAATATACGAAACATATGAGGATGTATATGTAATATAAGTGTAAATTTTTTGAGAACCTTATGAGAAACAGTTTACCCTTACAAATCCTGTCGATACCTATGAGCACCACACTTCAGAAATGTCTCTATAGTCTCCCTCCCTCTCTTTATCTCTCTCCACCCCTCTCCCTCTACTTTTCTCTCTTTCCCCTCTCTCTTGTTCTCTCATTGTTCCCTACTTCTGTCTCTCTCTCTCTCGCTCTCTATTTTCCCCCCACCCTCTCTCTCTCTCTCTCTCTCTCTCTCTCTCTCTCTCTCTCTCTCTCTCTCTCTCTCTCCATGGCTTTACATGTGTCTCCCTCTCTTTGTTTTTTCACTCTACTTCCTCTCTTTACCTCGCCCTTCTTTTCTACCTCCTCCCTCTCTCTTACTTCCTTCTCTCTTCCTCTCTATTTCTCCCTTCCATCTCTCTCCCTTCCTTTTCTCTCCTCTCTCTATTTTTATCGCTCCTCTCTCTCTATTTCTCTCTCTTTCCCCTTCTTTGTTTCCTCTCTCTTTGTTTCTCCCTCCCCCTCACTCTCTCATTGTTTCTCTCACTCACCCTCCTCCCTCCCTCCCTCCATCTCTCATTTCTCTATTGTCCTCTCTCTTTGTTTCCTTTCTCTCCCTTTTTCTCTCTTCCTCTCCTTTTCTTCTTCTCCCTCCCTCCCTCTCTCCCTCTCTTTCAATGCATCTCTCCACAAACAAAAACAAAGAAAGAAAAAAAGAAAACACAAAAACAAAGCAAGAAGAGGCAATGCACTTACCTCAAAGGCTCAAAGATAAAACCATTTGTGCCTTCCTTTTACTGCTTCCCTCCCTTCTCCTTTGCACCCTTCTCCTTCTTTACGTAAAACGGTAGCGGCGGTGATGAGCTCTCTCTCCTCCCTCTCCCTCTCCCTCTCCTCTCAAAGCTTTAAGCTCTCTCACTCTCTCTTTCCTTGTCTCTCACAAATGCTTTCGGAAAATGTCATGCTTGAGTTTTTGGTGCTTTTTTCCTCAAAGAAACGTCACCATTAGCATTGCTATTAGTGTCCCAAACAATGTTAGTGTCACTAATAGTGATTCACAAACAACTTTAACGATGTTAATAGCAATGCCACTATTTTTCGTTGGAACCGGTCATCATTATTGCCCCGTTCCCTTATAGTGATATAAGAGATTTGATAATTGTTTTTTGATTCTAAGTGTGGCTATCTTTGTCTTCTCTTCTTGAACTATCACAATTATAGGTCCACCATCTACCTAACCATGATGCAAAAATTATTCTGATGATGCCTAACTCAAGGACCCCTCGGTCTGGTAATCATACAATACACCTATTTATATTGAAGTTTTTGCTCTCTTTCATTTTTTTTCTTTATTCCTCTTTTTCATTTATACTTTTTTTTTCTTTTTGGGGATGATTGTACTCTTAGAGTGGTTGCTTGCTCTTTTACTACATCTCATAACCTTATGAAGGACTTTGGGTAGTAGAAGGGTTCAGTGCAAAAAGTAAACCGGTTGTTTGTAATGTTCTTTAGCAATGTGACAATATAAGATGGGAAGAGTGCAATGTGTAGATGCTGTTGAATCATGGCTACTCTATCCATGCTTGTGTTGTGTCAAAGAACAATGGCCGTCTATCTTCATAGGGAGTTGGGGTTGTTCTAATAGTTTGACCAAAAGCCAAAGATAGTTACATGTGGTGATAAAGACAGGGCGATGACAATTGCTAAAGTTTGTGAGAAACTTATAGAATGAGGGTCAAAGGTCTTGGGGTTGAAACAAGTATAACTCTTATTATATGAGCATTGACATTAGGGATCTTTGGGAATTTGTATTGGCCATGGCATTATGGATCATAATCATATTGTCTATACCACCTAGGGTAAGGACAATGGAGTATGCCCACTCTCTTATATGTTCTAGCATAGTAAAATGTTGACCTTACGATGTCATCAAACTCTAGGATAGCATATCATCATTTTGGTTGAAGCTTCTTGACTTATTATGGCTATAATTTCATATATTCACCTCGGGCCTTGCCTTTTTAAAGTTGACAAGCTTCCTGAAGGGAATTTTCATCTCCTTCCAATGCTTGGCAGTGCTCTTATCTACCCAAACTAGTGTCTACAAAGTACTTGGGCATACAGCCTCCTAAAGCTTTCCTTCTTATGAAACTTAGAAGTCAAACATTATGGTCTACTCTCCTTCTAGTTCTTAGTATCTCTTACTAGTTCATCTAAATCTTCTTGTTGCATTTCACACCCTCCATAGTCAAGAGGATGGTCAATCACCTTCTATTACATAAGCGCTTATACTAAACTTAACAATCTCAAACAAGTAGTCCTCCTATATTTTTGGTGGCAACTCCACCACTAGTTCATCAAATTCTTGGGGTTCCACAAAGTTTGTCATGCAAGACATAATTTCAAGTGGCTCTAAAGGAAAGAACTTTTTTGACTCCATGGGCCCTAGTCCTCCTAGCCCTACAACTTCTAGCTCACACTCTTCATGCTCAATGCACTTTAAATGGCGTCTAAGTGCTTCCTTGGTTGGGGTTGGGGTTGAAAGATCAAGCACCTGGCCAAGATCTATGGCCAAGATCTAAATTATTAATAGCACATAGGCTAAGCTCATTTGTGCCTTCAACTATGCTACATTGTTAGTGCTGGAAGTGTAAAGTGCATGTACTTTTCTTTCTATAGAGCTCTTGTTGTTGTGAGATTATGAATCTATATATGAAGGGAGATGAGCCTTAAAGTGGAAGCATGTAAGCAGAAGTAAGACCTTTGGTGGAAGGAGCAAGAGCAAAAAAGAGAGATACAAAGTGTGGGAACTCCAACAACAAACACTACATGACCGGCCTTCCCTTTATTCAAATGTCATTGAAAGAATAAAGAATGAAGTGACAGTGATGGGCACTTGCCACCTGTAGTGTACAAGTGTGCAGGTATGCATATATTATCAGTGTAACTAATACATGGGGAGCTAGGCACAGGCAACTTTACCCCCAACAAGCTTCCACTTAAAGGTGAATGTGCCCCTAGTGAGTAGAGAATAAGAAAAAAGTGATAAAGTACAAATGTACATGACTATAGCAGGATGAGGAAAGTGTCATCTCATCCAACACCCATCGATTTCCTAAGGAAGGAAAAATGCTCTGTTGAGAGACCTTTACTAAGTAGATCTACAGGATTTTGGTCAATTGAGATCTTGACAAGCTCAATGGACTTGTCCTCAATGACCTCTCGAATAAAGTGGTAGCATACCTCAATGTGCTTTGTCTTCACATGGAAGACTAGACTCTTGACCAACTAAATAGCACTCATAGAATCCGAATGCAGTGTAGGACCCACATCAGTAATGCCAAGGTCTACCACTAGATGGCCTAGCCAAAGAGCCTCCTTCCAAGCCTCAGTGGGGTTGCAACATACTCTGCCTCTATAGTAGAGAGGACTATGCATTTCTGCATCCTAGACATCCAAGAAACAACACCTCTAGTAGAGGTGAAGACATGGATAGAGGTGGACTTCCTACTATTTGCATGTCCTACATAATCAAAGTTAGTGTATTCCATGACTCTTGTATACTGGCCACCATAACATATACACATAGCTATTGTGCCATTCAGGTACCTCATGATACCCTTGATAGTATCCCAATGCAATCTACTGGGTGTAGCCAAATAATGTGCCACAATTTTCACTGCAAATGCTATGTCAGAATGAGTGACTATCATGGCATGCATCAAACTGTCCACTATGGATGTATAAGGGGTCTAGGCCATCTTGGCCTTCTGCTAATCACAACAATTGTCCTAACTAACATTCACGTGAGAAGGTAAAGGATAGCAAATAAACTTAACATATTGCAGATGAAACTGCTTAAGGACCTTTTGGATGTACTCCTTATGTGATAAGTAGAGAAAACCCCTTAGAGCATCCCAAGAATATGTGAGACCTGTCCCATGTCCTTCATCTCAAAGCTCTTATTGAGCTAACCTTTGAAGGCATCCGACTCATCATGAGTGCTCCCAACAAAAAACATATCATCCACGTAAGATGCCAAAATCATAAGACTACCATTATGAGCCTTCTTTGAGTATAAGCACAAATGCATAGTACTACAAGAATATCCCTGTGAATGCATAAAAGCATAGAACTTGTGATATCATTCCCTAGGTGCTTGCTTAAGGTCATAAAGACTCTTTCTCAATTTGCACACTAGGTGTTCCCTACTAGGGTTTACAAAGCCCTTAGGCTACTCCATGCAAATCTCATCATGAAGGTCCTCATGAAGTAAAGTCATCTTGACATCCATATAATAAAGATCCAAGTCAAGCTGAGCAACCAAAGCTAGTACCAAGCACAGGGTAATCTTCACAACAAGAGAAAAGACTTCATAAAAGTCCATACCATGTTCCTGCTTGAAGCCCTTAGCAACCAATGTGGTCTTGTATGTCGGCTTGGTGCATCCAGGGGTACTTTTCAACTTGTACACCCATTTGCATAACAAAGCATGATTGCCACTAGGCAAAGGAACCAAATCCTATGTATGATTTTTTTTACAATGAGTCATACTATGATTGTATGGCCCTCTCCCAAGAGTGATCATCACCTCTACACATAGCCTTGTCATAGATAAGATGCTCACTAGATCTGTCTCCATAACATAATCCATAGAGGGCTCAAACTAAAGGGAGAAGCCCAAGTGGAACCACGAGCAAGCAAAAGTAAGCGGTGTGAGCTATGGCAGATGGAGCAAGACACACAGAGAGGGAGAGAGAGAGAGACTGAGAGACTCAAGATGTGGAAGCTCCAACAGTCATAATATGTGATCAGCCTTCCCTTTATTCAAATGTCACTGAAAGAATAAAGAATGAAGTGATAATGATGGACACCCACCATTTGCAGTGTACAGATGCGGGACTATCAGTGTAGTAATACACATGCGGCTAGGCACGGGCGTCTTTACCTCTAATAACATCCCACTTAAAGGCAACTGTGCCTTGAGTGAAGAGATAACGAGAAAATTATGACAAAGTACAATGTGTACATAGAGTAGAACAAGATGAGGAATAGAGGTCATCTCATCCAACACCCCCCATCAACTTCCTAAGGAAGGTAAAATACTTTGCTAAGTGACTTTTCGTGAGGAGATCTGTAGGATTTTGCTCACTTGAGATCTTGACAAGGTCAACAAACTTGTCCTCCACAATGACCTCTTTGATAAAGTGATGCCACACCTCAATGTGTTTTGTCAAAGCATAGAAGACCGGATTCTTGGCTAACTAGATAGCACTCATAGAATCCAAATACAGTATAGGGACCAAGTCAATCATACCAAGGTCTACCAAACAGACAACCTAACTAGAGAGCCTCCTTGCAAGCCTCAATGGCTGCAACATACTTGGCCTCTATAGTAGAGAGGGTCGTGCATTTTTGCACGCTAGACATCTAAGAAACAACACCCCTAACAAAGATAAACACATAGCCAAAGGTGGATTTCCTATTGTTTGCATGTCCTGCATACTCAAAGTCAATGTACCCCATGACTCATGTATCTTGGCCACCACAACATATGCACATATTTGTTGTGCCCTTCAGGCACCTCATGATACTCTTGATGGCATCGTAATGCCATATGCCAAGTATATCCATATAGCGTGCCATAACTCCCACTACAAAAGCTATGTCAGAACAAGTGGCTATCATGACATACATCAAACTACCTAGTATAGATGCATAAGGGATCTTGGCCATCTCAACCTTTTGCTCATCAGACTACAGACAATCGGCTTGGCTCACCTTCACAGGAGAAGGAAAAGGATAGCCAATATGCTTAACATCCTACATATGAAACCACTCAAGGACCTTTTGGATATACTCCTTTTGTGACAAGTAAAGTAGCCCATGAGAGCGATCGCATGTAATGCGCATCCCAAGAATATGTAAGGCATGTCCCATGTCTTTCTTCTCAAAGATCTTCTTGAGTTGACTTTTCAAAGCACCCAACTCATTAAGAGCTCTTCCAGCACTCAACATGTCATCCACATAGAGTGCCAAAATCAAAAGGTTGCCATCACGAGCCTTATTTGTGTATAAACATGGATCCATATCATTACATGCATAGCCCGATGAATGCATAAAGCATTAAATTTGTGGTTCCCTTTTCTTTACACTTGTTATCACACATCTTATGGCACTACGGTCGTATGTGTCCTGCTTTCCCATAATAATGGCATGTAAGATTAGACTTACATCCATGGAACTTGTTGCGTCCATGCGACTTAGACCGGCAGGACTTCTAAGAGTCCTTCCCATGATGATCATTATCTTTCTTGCCACCTCTAACGGATAAAGTATGTGAACTATGGAAAGCGTCATTGTTTTTTCTATTAATTTCTTTAGTCAAAAGAGCAGTCACAACATCTTTCAATTTCAGCCCATCAAGTTTGTTGGTATAGATTGCAGTGTGTGAAATACATTCCAAGACCCAAGTAAAGTGCCAAGAAGAAACAAAGGATGCAGATTATCCTGAAACTCAATACCCTATTGATGCAAATTCTTCATGATAGAACAAAACTGGCTAAAGTGAGCACACAATGGGGTCCCCTTCTTCATGTGGAGATCCATCAACTGTTTAAGCCAATACATTTGCAAAGCAAGGCTCTGCTTTTCATAAAGTTCCTGAATCTTTTCCCATAGATTCCATGTACTCTTATCATTATCTTCAATAACATTATTGTGTACCTCTTCAAAGAGTGATAAAATGATAGTGGACTGGCATAGTGCATTTAAATCAGTCCAATCATCATCATCCATGTTCTCGGGTTTAATATCTTTGTTTCCTAGTGGCTTAATATGCAATTTCTACACCAAAACTTGCCATATTTTAGACTTTCAGTAGCCATAGTTGGTGCCATCCAAAATGGCAATGTTAAACAAAGCTGTATCTTTGAGATGATCAGCCATAATGAGTCAAATAGAGGCATATTATGCAGAAAATAACTTACTATAATTAGCAATAAATTGGCCAAAACCACTGCCAAAACAAGCTAAAAATAAGAGAAACTACTAAAATGACTAGTTGTCCCCCACCAAATAATATCAAAGGTACATCAAAATGACATGATTAAGCTCAGTAAATACATCACGATTTGCATAAAATAGATTGTTGTAATAGATCACAACAGTGAAAAAAAGAGAGAAAACAATGAGCTAACAGTAATCCAAAGTCAAATATGATTGCCAGGTTAGATCTTGCATGAAGGGGGCATGTAACAAACACTATAGCAGCCAAGAAGCATGAGCCAAACACCCAAATACCTGACAAAGGTCAGTGTAATCTCAAAGAGAAGATGGATCAAATCAACCCAAAAGCATCCAATCCAGACAAGTATCTATCAAGACTATAGACATATAAGAGATCCCAATCTCATCTACTCAAGAATCTCAACTACATAACCCACAAGCTGTGCAATATCTAGAGATAGCATGAAGCTCCCACTAGTAGAAAGATCAATGTCAATCGAGCAAGTAGGATCAAAGATAGCATGTGAATGCATAAGGCATCATGGAGCCAAGACCGTATATCAACAGAGCATCTAGAGCAAGGGATCAATCAAGCATCACCTATAACATCCAGTACATCATGTAACAATCAATGTCAAATATTTGACAACCCAAATAAGCAAAAAACATTAGATTTTAGTTTTATGGGATATGCCCAAATCTTACATGAGTAATCATCAATGAATTTGACAAAGTGCTTCTCGCCTCCTAACAAGACTAGCAGGGCATAGGTCCATAAACATCAGAATGAACAAGAGTTAAAGGCTCACCCATGCACAGAGTGCCATACTTCTTATGCATACTATGTGTCTGCTTGCCATACAAACATCGTGATCACTTGACTCAAAACACTTATAATCAATGGGTGAAAGATACTGCAAACGAGTAAGCATTTCCATTTCCTTAAAGACATGTGCCCAAGGCGACAATGACAAAGAGATACATGTGGAACTATAGCCACCCAATAGACAAAACATGATATATGGATCTAGATACAACCAAGGATATAAAGTGCCAAACTTGGCACCATGTGGTGCTAGAACAAGGTTCCCATGAGTGATCTTCCAAGAAAAATCCCCAAAGGAAACAAAATAACCCTCATAATCAATGTGCCAGTAGAGATAAGACTCTTCATGAAAGTCAGTACATGTTGAATATTATGTAAAGTAAACATACTTCATGAACCAAACTGTAGCCGGATATCACCAATACTAGCTATCTGCAATGCCAAGTCATTCTCCAAATGGATAGATCTAATCATATTGTGATAGGAGTAGAACCACTCTCTCTAAGGGGCCACATGAAAGGAAACGCCTGAATCCATCAATCAACACTAAGTAAAACCAAGCAAGGCATCAGTCAGTTATGACTCATCCAAAGAAGAAGCTACAAGTATGTAATCATCATTAAAGTCAAGTTGCTACACTAAATTGATCTCTTCAATCTTAACACTAGACTTAGTAGGGACAATGTTGTGATCATCAGGCTTGTCCTGCACTTTTCCTTTGTCCTTTTCCTTGTGCTTGTCATCACGCATTTTATGGCAATGTGGCCTGATATGTCCTAATTTTTCCACAATAATGGCATGTCAAATCCCAGATTATGTTCATGGGACTTACTGTGAGACTATCCATGGGACTTAGATTGAGACTTCTGCAAGTCTCTACCATGGAAATCATTCCCGATCTTGCCATCATGGCAATCTCAAACAATCAAAGCATGAGAAGTACGAGAAACATCCACATTCTTCCTATTTATCTCCTCTGTCAGGAGTCATCCTCTATATCAAATAATTTCAACCGATCCTCAGACATATTTACACACATAGCAATATGGAATGTGTCCCAAGACTCAGGCAGTGTGACCAACAAGAAGACAAGAGGAAGATTATCCTTAAATTCAATACCATGCGATAACAACTGGCCAATGATAGCATGAAACTTGCTCAAATGCTTAGAAACAATGGTACCTTCCTTTATACAAAGGTCCATAAGCTGCTTTAGCCAATACATCTGAGAAGCAGGGCTCTTCTTATCATGGAGATTATGGATTTTCTCCTAAAGATCCCATGCAAACTACCCATCTGTGACAATATTATAATAAACCTACTTGTTGTGTATGATAATCGGGGACCTGCAAAGCTTATCTAAGTCATCCCATACATCTTGATCTTGACCTTCCAACTTAATGCTCTTGTATTTGATCGGCCTAATCTGAGATTTTTACACTAAAACCTGCTAAATTTGGGTCTTTCAATAGCCATAATTGCTGCCATCCAACTTTTCAATGTTGAAGATGGCAGTGTCATTTGAATGAGCAGTCATACTACAAGAAAAGGAGGCACAATACAGACCAAACAGACTGTTGTAATACCTGCAAACAACCTCAAAACCATTGCCAAAACAAGCTAAAAATAAGAGATATGGACCAAATAATGAGCTATCCACACAAACTATGACCAAAATAGCATCAAATGGAGGGGGTTGCTCTCATAAATAATACAACAGTCTGCAATTATAGCATTCTGAAAATGAGGTACAGCAGTAAGAAGTCAATGCCAAACAAGGGCAATCACTGATACAAAACAACCTGCAGTACATGAGTAGCAGAAGTTGAAGTAGCTTAAGCTCAACTACAAATCAAATCCAAAGCTCAATGTAACATCTAAGTGTTAAGTAAGTGGCTCCCATTAGAACAAAATTCAGATGTCAAATGAGCAAACAAAGCTCAAATCCTCATGTGAGTGGCATCCAATCATCTAAGATACATCAAGTACATAGCCAAGAGCATAAGACCCAATAAAATCTTCAAGCTCATAAGGTCATAAACCTCTAAAGCATCCAATGGAGTGATTGAAAACCAATGTCAAATGTCCTAAGCTCAAATCAAAGCTCAAATGCATCCAATATCATAACCAACCATAGAGCTTCAATGTCATGCACTAATGCACCTGATAGAATGCTTGAATAGCATGAAAGAGCATTATGCATAGAGTGTCCATGTTAAAAGCTTGTTGTCCACTATATGTACAATAGTAATTTGACAGTCAAGATTGAGAAAAAGTGAGCTCAATCGAAGCCCAAAACCATTCCAGGAGTATGGCCAAGCATGTGGCATCAAGCCCATAGACATCAATGTATCATTCCAAGTAGGCTGGGAAGCATCAACAAGTAATAGGCACATGCTTTCACTGATAAAATAGCCTTCAATCTTTGTTAACCCCAACACGAAGAAAGCAAAAGAAAAAAGCAAAAGAAAGTGGAAAAGACGCAGGGCAAAGGCGGAAAAAAGGTAGATCGACTAAAGAAAGAAGAGGGAAAAAGACCAAAAGCGCAAGGGCAACCTTAAAAGTCCAAGGGAAATGCAAAAGGGAAAAGGCGCATTTTAAAATAAAAAGGCGGACCCTGAAATCTTGTAAAAGAGCGTCGGGCTCTCACTCGTGCAATTTGTAAATGTAGACAGCGGTGGAAAGGAAGCTAGGAAGATAGAAGGACAATGAGAAAAGGGGCCTAGGCTAATGGCCGGCCATGTAAAAAAGGGGGATGACCGCCCATGGAAATTAGGGCATGTATATAAAGTTGAAAAGTGAATGAGAAGCTCATTCTTTGGTGTGTGGCAAAAAGAGTCTTCTTCTTCCTCTCTTCTTCTCTCCTTCTTGCTTATGTGTGCTCTTGAGAGAGGGAGTGTGAGAGTGCGAGAGAGTGAGTGTGTGTGAGAGTGAGGGATCAAGAGGGTGAAGCTCTTCACCATCTCCTCTCCTCTTCTTCTCTTCTCTTCTCTTCTCTTCTCTTCTCTTCTCTTGCGCGCATGGCTATGGAGGATGGAGCTTGGAGATGGAGGAGGCTTGAGGATGCTTGAGCTAGCATCTAGGATCGTGGAGCTACCGGAGTGCAAGAGAGAGGAGGGTACTCGATCGAGCATCAAGGTAAGCTCACTACACTCGTAGGATCGACGGCGCGTCGGCTAGGTGAGAGATAGCCATTAGAGCTTGCTTGGAATGCTTGAAAGAATAAGCGGTCCGAGGGTCTTGGCGGTTGAGCGAAAGCTCCCACATTTTGGTTCTGTTGCCGGGACCAATGGATTCAAGCTTGAGCACTTACGCGCCTCATATCGAGCATCGAAGTAGGGTATTCATCCCCGAAACGGAGCTTGAGATAGGTAGGAAGTTGGGTGTTTTCAATCTTCAGAACAGGTAAGTATTTTGGGATATTCTGGTTGTTTGATGATTGAAAAACATGGAGAAACTAGTTCAGTGTTTTGCTTTCGATTTATGTTGTGTTTAGGGTAGATTAACAGTAGCAAATCACACACGAAGAGGCAGAGGGTTGCTACTGTGAAACAGAGAGAAAATCGGAGAAAACAGGGGAAAAAATAGAGGAAATGCGAATGTAAGTGCATAGGAAACGCCAGGAGAGGGATCTGTAGTGTTTAGGGAAGGACCAGCAAGGTATAAATTCTGGAAGGGCAAGAGAACCCCCATTTGCAACCAACGGAGAGTGAGAGAGAGAGAGAGAGAGAGAGAGAGAGAGCTTGGCGACCGTCCGATCGACCAGGGCACGGAGTGACATTGCATTCGACGATCCTCAGGTACACCGATCTCCCCCTCACCACTCCAACTCCATCACTGGTGAATTTCGTGGTCAATAGTAATAGACATCTGGAGATATTTGGGCGAATCCGTGTGCGCAAGCTCGTCGGGCCAGCGGACTCGGACGTCCGACCCAGTGTCCGATTCCTAGAATCGGACACTCGGACAACCGTCCGATCGGACGCTCGGAGACTTAGACGCTTTGACTCGGACCCACCCTATCCGATCGGACAAATTAAGACACGTCACCAATCGGACCACCTGCCTAGTCCGATTCCCATAATCGGACCCGCCCATAATCGGACCATTGGGATCGGACACTCGGACCAGTCTGCCCGATTCTAAAAATCGGACCACCCTGTCCGATCGGACCATTCGGATGAATCGGATCACCCAAAATCGGACCAACCCAGAATCGGACCCCCCTTGTCCGATTCATTGAACACTTGCCTGTCCGATTTTTGAGAATCGGACACTCGGACTTTGAGACTGCCACTCAGCCCTGATACACCTGGTCCAATTCCCAGAATCGGACCATTGGTAAATCGGACACTGGTAAATCGGACGTCCAATTCTCAAAGTCAAAAAAAAAAAACTTGGCCCATCCAGGGACACACTGGGGCACTCCCCAGCAACCCACCCCCGCGTGAACAACAGGAAGCAGCACAAGACCCTAGAACCCGTTAGAACGGCCGGGATTGGAGTAGCAAAGCCTATCAGGCCCGAAACGAGCGAGAGTGAGTAAGACGCCGGGGAATTGCTTGTAGCACTCATGTTGAATTTTCGCACTTGAAGTACACTTAGGAAAGCTGAAAGCCTGATTGAGCACAAGTGTACGAGGAACAACATACTCACGAGTGACCATAAGTTGAGCATTGTATTCAAAAATTAAAGGAACTTAAATCACTCAAAAAACCCACCAATAGGAGAAGACCCAAGGTGTAGGCAAACGCACGAAGCGCAGGGTAAAATCAAGCAAGGAGCGTCAACAACAAGGATCTGTCTCACGACCGGTTAACCTGATCGAGAGTGCAGCGAGGCACAAGAATTCAACCATGACAGAGGAAGGCTCAGACCATCGGTTTACCAAGGAGCTCGATGTGAGCGCATTCCCAGACGCTATACAGTAGATGGTGAGCAGTTACGATGCGCATGCCCAGTACGAGCACCGTGGCAGGACGGCAGATGCAATCATTGTGGACCTAGAGGAGGAGAGAAGGCTAGCCTACAAGGCATTGCAGGGCATAGCCGAGTATAATAGGGATCAACAAGCCAGGAGCCTAAGGCAAAGCATGGAGCTGCATGAGGTGCAGCGAGTGCTGAACTTGGCTGGCTGGAACCGAACAGACCAGGAAAGAGCACCTGAGGGAGACCTGACGCTGAGCGAGCTCCTCATGAAACGGCTGCTAGATAACACCGCAGTAGAGCAGAGTGCCACTACACTAGCGACGTCGCTGCTTGCAGGATTAGGGGCAAACCAGGGCTCAAAGAACCAGGCCAAAATACCGATTGTTGCCAAGCAACTCGACAAGTACCAGCCACGTGACGATCCGTATAGCTTTGTTGAGTAGTTTGAGCAAGTCTGCGAAGCCAATGGCCTCAACGACCAAACTCAACGTTCGCAAGCATTCGGACTTTACTTAAGTGATAAGGGTAGGACGTGGTATACAAGCCTCGATGCCGTAGAGCGAGGCAACTTCAATAACCTCAAGGATCTCTTCGTCAAGAGGTTTGCCGAGCCCGGATACTCCGACAACCTGCTAGTACGCTTGATGAATGTCAAACAGAAGGAGAAGGAGGACATCCGCAACTATGTGACCCACGTGAGAAGTCTCTTTAAGAGAATCCCCTTGGGTGAGCGACCGACAGACAAAGCAGTATCAACTGCATTCATCAGCGGAATTAGAGATGAGGAGTTGTACAAGGCATTGGTAGGCAATTCAAGCTTGCAGTGAGACGTGGTGGCCAGGGTTTTTGAGGAAGCCATCAGAGTCGATGACCAGCTGAAAGAGCGAAGCTATAGGAGCTCAACTCTGGAAGAGAATAACCCGCGAAGCATGGATCGAACGTCAACCTCTAGCAAGCGATCAATCCCATCATCCCAAGATAAGGGGAAGACCACCGAGACAGACCAAGGCTTCGCCGAGGTCAAGATGGAATTGGCCAAAATACAAGACATGTTGAGGCGACCGACGCGTCCGCACGTCCAGTGCGTGTATTGTGGAGGAAACCACCTGCCAACAGAGTGTGACACCATAGAGTACGACACAGATGGACGCGAAATTGAGCAGATACGAGTAGACGCCAAGCCACAGCAAAGACAGGCCCTTAGACTGGAGCACGAAGTCATGCGCATGGAATGTGATCGTGCGTGGTTGGAATGTATGGGGGCCATAGACCTAGAGCAGGCAGGCCTAGCCCAAGCAAGAACGGCGTCAATACTTAGAACCGAATCGCCATCCGAATTGCTTCCACCAGGGGACACCGTCTCTTCCAGCGAAGATGGAGGGTTTGACTCCAAATCGGAAGTTACTTCGAATAGCGACCCAGAGATCCCTAGGCCACCCATGACCAGACGCACCAAGGGGGACTTGCCCGTCCACCTGAGACGCAGACGGTCTCACCAGGATAGGGCAAAGCACCCCAAAGATACACGATTAGACAAGCAGCAGAAGCCGCAGGACCTCCCTAAGCGATTCACCAAATTCAAAAAAGGGGATAGGGTAGTGGTTCTACTAGGCGCCAAGTGTCAAGGGCAGACAAGCGAACCGATCAAAGGACCAGCCAAGGTCAAGGAGGTTAACCTAGCCCTGGAAGGGGGGACACCCCGACCAGTGTTCATTGCCAGTGACTTAACTGGTAAGGAAGAGTTGAGTCTTGTCACTCTCTTGCGGGAGTACATGGACATATTTGCCTGGTCCTTAGAAGAGCTAAGGGGGGTAGATCCGAGTGTTGTGACTCACAATATACCCATGACATCAGACGCAATGCCGGTCAAGCAGCGACCGTACCCCATGAATCCAAAACACGCCCACGCTGTCAAGGAGGAAATTGACAAGCTAATGACAGCTGGATTCATTTACGAAATTGAGCACACAGACTGGGTGTCACCCAGTCATTGTGATGAAGAAAAATGGCAAGATCTGAGTGTGCGTCAATTACAAAAAAGTGAACGCCGCTACAAAGAGAGACAATTATCCCTTGCCGTACACCGAGCACGTGCTTGAGAGAGTGGCAGGCAAGGAAGCCTACAGTTTTCTGGATGGCTTCTCAGGGTACAACCAGGTGCAAGTGCATCTTGCAAACAGGCACAAGACCGCCTTTTCCACTAAGTGGGGCGTCTTTGCGTACGTAGTCATGCCCTTCGGGTTAACCAATGCCCCCGCCACCTTTCAACGCCTCATGTGTACCATATTCAAGGACATGCTTCGCAAGGAGTTAGAGGTCTTTGTCGATGACCTGTGTGTCCATTCGACCTGGATTGAACACCTAGACAAACTCTGTGCGGTCTTTGAACAGTGTCGCTTATACCGTCTCTCCCTGAACCCCTTGAAATGTCAGTTTTGGGTGAAGCACGGATGCATCTTAGGACACGTGGTGTCAAAGAATGGCATTGCCACGGACTTCTCGAAGGTCAAAGTTATCGTTGACCTTCCATCCCCAAGTAATTACAGGGGAGTTCAATGCTTCTTAGGTCACACAGGATACTATCGACGGTTTGTACTGAACTACGCGCTGATCGCTAGGCCATTGTACAAGCTGCTAATTGTCTTTGAGTGGACTGAAACATGCCAACGGGCGTACGAAGAATTGAAAAAGGCTCTAACAATGGCACCTATTCTACGAGCCCCAGACTGGACCATTACTTTCCACGTACACATTGACGCCTCTAAGTTTGCCGTGGGGGCAGTGTTGTGCCAACCTGGTGAGCATAACCTAGATTACCCAGTAAGTTTTGCTAGCAGGCAACTCACTGGGACGGAGATGAATTATTCGACAACGGAAAGGGAGGGATTAGCCATGGTGTTCGTCGTGAAGAAGTTCCGGCATTACCTATTGGCCACCCCCTTCACCTTCTTCGTAGACCATCAAGCCCTGCTCTATTTAGTGAACAAACCTTGTGCTATAGGACGTATAGCTCGATGGCTTCTCCTGCTCCTAGAGTTCGATTTCTCCGTGGTGGTGCGGAAGGGAAAACAACATTACATGGCTGATCATTTGTCCCGTATACCCACAGGAGAAGCCGCTGGACAAGGCATCATGGACGAGTTACTGGACAGCCACTTATTCCATCTGTCCAGCGAAGGAGACCTATTCAGGGCCGATCTGACACCATACTGGGCAGACGACATAGTCCAAGTGCTCGAGCATGGGCTACCCGAACGACCAATAGAATGGGCACGGCTTAGGCGCTTGATCCTGAAAATCCAGCCCTACCAGCTGATTGCAGGCCAACTCTATAGGCTGGGGCAAGACGGATTGCTATGTAGGTGCGTATGTGAGCATGAGATGCACGATGTGCTCTCAGAGGCACACAACGGTATTGCAGGAGGACACTTTAGCAGAGACACGACATCATGGAAGGTGCTGCAGTCCCAGCTATGGTGGCCCACACTTTTCCGCGATGCTACACAATTCGTCAAGCATTGTGACAAGTGCCAACGGACAAAAGTCCCGATTTGTAAGGATCAGATGGAGTTAACCCCTGTTATTGCTCGCCAACCTTTCAAAAAATGGGGGATTGACTTCATAGGACCCATCAGCCCCACGGCGCAATACTCACAAGCCAAGTACATCGTGGTGGCCACGGATTACCTCACCAAATGGGCAGAGGCAAGAGCCTCACGGAGAAACGATGCTAGGACGACTGCCAAGTTCTTATGGGAGCAAGTAATCTCGCACTTTGGTTGCCCCATCGAACTTGTTAACGACCAGGGAACGCACTTCATCAATGAAGTGATAGCCCATCTCCTATCCGCCTTTCTTATCATCCATCGCAAATCCTCACCATACTACCCTCAGCTAATGGCCAGGCGGAATCAACCAACAAAATTCTCATCAATGTCTTGACTAAAGTGGTCTCAGCCTCACGAAGCGACTGGGATAACAAGTTGATGGCAGCCTTGTGGGCCTACCGAACAGATTATAAAACGGCCGTCGGTCAAACACCTTTTAGGCTGACCTATGGGATTGAAGCCATTCTCCCATTAGAATTCTTCGTCCCTAGCTTGAGAATAGCGCTCCAAGAATGGTGGGAAGGGAAGGAAGCATGGACGCAATGCTTGGTTGAGCTGGAACGCCTATCAGAGATTCGTCTTCTAGCCACCCACGCACTTATCTGCGAGAAAGCCCGACGCAAAAGCTGGTTTGACAAACATGTCAAGCAACGGGAGTTTGAGTAGGGTGACCTAGTGCTCCTCTACTCAGTTAAAGGACATAAGCAAAAGATGAAATTCAGAGGTCTCGGACCCTTCAAGGTCCGGCAATCAGCCGAACTGGTAATGTCGAGCTTGAGACACTGGATGGTGAAGGAATGGGCTTCTTCAATGGCAGCCATGTCAAGAAGTACTACCCGCCCACTCATCCTTTGCATGAACCACCAATGGTAGAACCACCCGTCAAAATACGAGTAGCCACAATTACGGAAATCTACGAGAATGAGGAGGAGCCTGTAGAACTCGCCTACCTCCGTGTCACGGTCACTGCCAAGTAAACGTGCTCCTTCAATGCCCTGATTGATGAGGGGGCGGATTTCAATGTTTTAACGCACAAGCATTGGATCCAGCTCAGCAAGCCAATACTTCATCCCACAACAGCCAAATTAAGCCCATACGGGGCTCAATCCTACCCGCTTCTCGGCACATGCCGAGTCGCCGTTTCTATCGAGTCTGAAACTATCCCCATGCTGTTTTACGTGTTGCCAAGTACCATGGATGCAAGCACAGAGTCATTGCTCGGGTGAACCTTTAAAAAGCAGACTCGCTGCAATGTTGATTATGAGTCGTAGCGCATCCACTTAACGATCGGCAATGTGCGTATTGTCACGACTTTCAACAAGGGCCTCGTAACCCTATCACCGCTCACACAGGGCCACCGATAGAAACAATTGTAGATAGGACTAAGGAGGGGGGTCATGCATATCTGCCGCACCCAGATCCCCATAAACTGCAGGCCGTAGCACCCAAAGCAAAACCCCAACAGCCTCACTTGCAATGGGTACCTAAATAGCCTCGAGAACCGCCTAGAACTAGATGCGCATGTTTGCATAAGACCTACAAATCTAAATCTAGGAAACCAAGACGCCATCACCGCAAGTGCCGCATGATTAAACAAATATGGGTCCCTAAAATCCTCATGCGTGCACAAGGCTACTATTAGGGGAATGCCTCGCTGTGGATCCCTAAAATCCCAACTGCCAAAAGCACTAGTCCTACGTCGACCTCAAGTCTGATCAGTCCTTGTCCCCCGATGCCTCAAGACCATGAATCGCAGCGCTCACCCCACTCATCCGACCCCTCTACGCGTCAACCCAAGAGAGTCGCACACTCCTATCGGCCCAAACAACGGCCATCACCACAAGTGGCATCATCCAACCAAGTCAACCTGCCACTTCGCAGCCTAGCTGACTACAGCAGCACAACTGCTGAGAGCAAACCCGACCCATCCATCTTGCCAACAGCCAGGTTGCCGACTCAAACGGACCCCCAGCCCGCAACTCTGTACTGTCAGAACCTCCAGTTCCAGCAAACCTCAACCACCCGTCGGCCTTAAGCCCTCCTATGAACGAAAGTCATTTCTAACGCTGGCCACTGACCTTGCTGAGGACACTGGAGATGATGTGGTGGACTGCATCAAACAGCTCGATGCCACCTTTGTTGCATTGGCCCTCAGCTATGACTGCCTGGACTTGGGTCTATTAGCAGAACCCTTTGCAACAGGCGTGCGCAATATGCCTTGCTCTTGGGAGACTTTTGAATTCGCCTTTGCACAGGCTTCTCGCTCTGCTGCTGAGTTGCTCGCTAGCGAGGTCTCCAAAGAGCAAGCCATTAAGCAATGCCTCATCACATCATTTGACCCACGGACAACGTCTGCCATCACTGACCAAGAGAGCGCAAGGTTATCCCACCTGGCGGATACGAGATCACCCTTCTTGAAGCAGTGGTACGCTCTTAGGTTGCAATGGGAAGTCGACGGATGTCGCATAATGACTAACGCCGAACAATGCCGAGCCATCAAAACGGCCGAGTATGATCCCACCTACGTCACGCCTACCTCGTATAGAGTGTTAACCACTCTTCGGGGTCGGCCCATGGACGATCATATCTCAGGGCACCCCTATCTCGACCGCCTCTTAACAGAGGAAGAGCTCCACATCGCAAGTCGGGTCGACTCCGGTGATTTGCTCACAGATGTCCTCATGTACATCACACATGTAGGCATTCAACCCTGTGACCTGGACTGCGCTGCACAATTGGAATATAACCCCAACTTCTACGTTTGGCTTCTACACAAATAAACATGAATGCCTTGGCCCCACAACCTCCAATCCTAGGACGGATTCTTCTTTTCCAAAAGGGGGAAGGGGCAGTAAGGGGATAAACGAAATAAAATCTAAAAAGTAAACCAAGTGTGAAACGCTCAAAATTGAAATGCAATATAAAAGGAGGTGATAGAAGTCTGAAAGGAAAAGTTAAGGCTATGGGCAATAAAATCTGCTATGCTTTTGGTCATCCAGCAAATTAGTTGCCAAAAAATACTAAAGAGGGAAATGGCTAAATGTGCAGGTGGCGACCATGGCAAGCCAGGACAAAGCAGGCAAGCTCCCCTTCTCGAAGGAAGAACAAGTAAAGTACGGCCTCACGGTGGAAACAAGAGCTTTCAACCAGTTAAAGTTCCGCCACGTATTCAAGACGTAGTCATCGAAGAACCGGCGGTACGTCAAATTATAGAGCAGTGCCACCTACAGAAGTACCTGGATGCAGTGGGCCGGAGGATAAACTACACCCTGTGCGCTGATTTCTTGCATACCTTCAACAGAAACAGGGGCACTGTCACGGTGCGTGACAAGGAAGCTACCAGACAGGTGTAGATCGAGCTAACCCCCGAGCTGGTGGAAAGGGCACTAGGGCTGCCAAATAAGGTGGAAAGGAAGCCAAAAAGAGACATCTATGCCATGTTGGGGATGGATAAAGTGAAGGTTCACACCAATGACGGAATTAGCCTAGCGGACATCCCCAACCAAGAAATTCAGCTGCAGGCAAAGATGGTGCACGCCCTGTTCTCAAGCCAGAGGTACAATAGCATTATGACCCGAATCAATGTACCTCTGCTCGACAGCATCGCGGCGCAATCGCTAGATGAGGTGAACCTCAATGGGTTCGTAAGAAAGACAATTGAGGCTTTGACAAAGGCCCTGGCGACAGGAGGAAGAGCCGTGGCAGGAGAGTCCCCGTCATCCCGATCGACCCACAAAGCCTCATCCTCCAAGGCCTCCACCATAGGGTTTGGAGGTTGCCTTACGGCAATCATTCAAGAAGCGATAGGGCAAGGACAAGCAGGAGAAGACAAAGAGGGAGGTGACGAGGAAAGTGGCGAATCACCGTCACAGTCCCAGCCTCACGCGGAAGAGCAGCAGAGGTCATCTGATGAAACGGAAACGGACACCGATGAGGAGGGAGAACCCCAGGCTACACCACAAAGGAAGGCGGAACAACGAACTAAGGCCCTACATGGAAAAAGAGAGGAGCGAAAGAAGAAAGAGAAGGAAGATCTGGAATGGGCCCAAAGGGAGTCGGTAAGGGATGAGGAGGAAAGAAAAAAGAAGGCCGAGGAGGAGCTGAGAAGGAAGGAAGAGGAAGAATTGGAGCTGGCAACCCGTCGCTCCATCGAGGAACAGCAAAGAAGAGACGAGGAAGGAGCAGAGGGTCCGCACCAACTTGAGGCACCTGGTCCCAGTACTGGTGTGTCGGAAATTGCGCCCCTACCCCCTGCAGAAGGAAAAGGAAAGGACCTAATCAGGCTAGCTTCCCCTCTCCTCATACCACCCATGCAAGCCACCCCTATCATGATGACACCCCTTGCCACCACCACCCGGGGGCACACCCCAAAAGTCGACAAGAGCAATGTGGTCACCTGGCTGCAGCTTTTGGTGGAAAGGGAGCTGGCAAGGGAAGCGGCCGTGGCCACCCCAGCTTTAGGAGCCAAAAGGGCAGCCACGGCTGAACTAGAGCCAAGGTCAGAACTGAAAAGGCAAAAATTAGAAGAGATCGCCACCACTACGACCATGCCCCACCCCCCACCTCCAGCAAGCCAATACGACGTACGTGAAGGAGCTGCTCACGCAATTGCAAAGGGCCAGACAGGAAAGGAGGATAGCCGTGGAGGAGCTGGCAGCGGAACGAGAATCACAAGCCACCCTCCAGCTGGAAAGAATAAAGCAGATAATAGAATATCAAAGGGAAATCGTTGTGCTCAGGGAGGAAGCCAGCACTAAGGAAGCGGAAGAATTAAAAGCCCTGAAGGAATGTGACGCTGCCTGGGAGGGAAGAAGAAAAATCTTGATGGAGCGTCTCAACAGGGAGAGGGAAACGAATGCCCACCTTCGGCGCAAAAATGATCAGTTATCTGTAGTCAACTTGGAAGCGTAAAGACAGCTTGACAAAATCAGACAAGAGGCTGCAAAGCTGGACCAATTAAGGGCAGAACAGGTGCAAAGGATGCAGGTGAAGCTGGACTAGCTCAATGCGCAAATCACAGAGGAACTCCAGGAGCAGTCCCGCCTGCATCGTGAGCTCGAGGCCCAGCAGAAACAACTCATGGCAATGACCCTCCATCAGGGGGAGAGCCTGGAAGATATGGAAAGAAGGGCAAAAGAATGGTCCGATCATAACGAGCATAGAGTACGGGACTTAGCACGCCGGCTAGCCAAGGCCGAAGGAGACAAGGTGCTGGCTGAGAATCAGGCAGAAGCGGCCCAGCTCTCCATGATAGCCCAGCAGCACACCTTTCTCAATACGCTGCTCCACACCACCAGACCAGAAGGAGATGAAGCCAATGATCAACTGCAAAGGAAACTAACCGTTGTGCGCAAAGCTCTCACTGTAGGCCTGCACGTGCCGCTGCAGCTAGGAGGCCCACCGTAGAGCCTAGAAGAGCAGAGAAGATATCTTGCACAGGTAGGCCTGACAGCGCAGGAGATAGATGACCTCGATTTCACAGAGGAAAAAACACAAGAAGACGAGCAAGCAGAAGGGGGTGAACCGGAGCTTGATCTGGGACCTCAGGAGGAGGAATACGTCCCACCACCCCCTCAACCACAACAAGCCGAAGTGCAGCCCCCTGATACATCTACCGAGAGAAGAGCAGCCCAAACCAACCGTAGGAAAGAGATGGTGGAGAAGGCAAGAAGAAAGCTGAATGCCAGACCTGTCCCAAGACAGCCTGCCCCTCTCCTACTGCGCATCCAAGATTCCCCTGCTGAATTCCGTGCCGAATTGATTATCTGGGAACAGCAGGAGTATAACCGCGACCCCTTCGACTTGCGCTTTGAGTTTCCCACTGCCTTGAATAGGGAGCCCATTCAACTGGTGGAGGATGTCATTGCCATGGGGGCAAGGCTCAAAGCCAAATGGTTAGCGGAGCGTGAGGCTCACCCAACTGCTTGGGGAGCCGAGGACCGCGAGTTTTGGCAAGATAAAGCCCTCCAGGTGCCTAGATCAGTGGAAGGCTATAATTTCCAACCCATCTAGAGGAGACGCATTTTTTACGTCAACCTGGAAGCGTGGATGGCATTTTGCAACACCCTCCCTTCAAAGAGAAATGACCCCACTTTTATGCCGTATCCTCAAAGGGTAGGGGTAGACTTCAATCCGTCCATCCACGGCAGGTTCGATTTCCCCATCATCTATAATACCAATAGCACCTCCCATAGAAACGCCCTTCTTTTCACCCTCCCAGACTTGTATAGCTCTATAGATAAATTTCTTAGCGAGTTCACCTCTTGCCCCGACCCCGCATTCATCACCAGTTGTAATTATCTTAGGTTAATTAGGATCCTAGTCCACCAAGAGCCCGCACCCCAAGAATGCCACCTCCCACCCCTCTATTTTGACCCCAACGCCATAGACAGCAACACCATGACTCGCCTCATGATGAGTGCTTCTCTTTTGCCATCTTTCTGTGGTGCACTACTCAAAGACATGAACGACAGCAAATTCACCTAGTGCAACCATCCCTTCCTTTCTACCACCACCCTCAAAACCCGCCTCCACATCAAAGGCTACTTGTTGAGTCGAAAATTCCTTAATAAGGCCCCCTGCCCTCCACCAACCCCTACCCACTATTCAGATGACGAGGAGTAAACTCCTGTCATGCCCTTGTACCACTTGCCTCCATGTATACACCTCCTCATACTATTATATTATTTTTATTTTTATTTTTATTTTTTAAAAGAACGGAAAGATGCACCACAATCACCGCACCTAGGACCCTCCCTAGCCCCCCCCCCCCCCCTCCACTTCACACTTAGGGCACATCAAGGGCAGGACGTTCAGACCTATCACCCTAAGACTTGCACTGCACCACCAACAAAGCACGAACTGGGTCCTCAAGTATGGGACATTACCAAGGGCTTGCCCAAGGTTAGACCCATCTCCCAGTTCCACTCGCACGGGCACCATGCACTACACAGTGAGACAGACACACCCCCTAGGAAGTGCACCACTTTCCTTGCATGCTGTGTTCATGTTTCAAGAACGGGATGTTGGGTTGAAGGGGATCATCTACTACATCCTCCAATGACAAGGAATTTTTCCAGGAGTCGGACATGACCCCATTACAGCAACTTCAGGAGCTTCGCTGCAAACGTTTCAATGGCTCAACGAATTTCATGTTGCCAATCATCCGCCTACTGATGGTTACCATGACTGAACCAAATCAAGCAGAAGGAAACCGCCTCAAGATCTCCGGATTGCTTATTAACACCACAAGCCTGAAGACTTTCAACTCAAATTTGAAGATCCTCTATTCCCCGACAAGGGCTTTCAGCCCAGGCCACGGCTTTTCAAGGCAAACAGCGTTCGGAGAGTTTCTCCAGAATTAATCCCTCCAATACCATCCTCCTAAGGGATTGCTTATTGTTTCAAGCGTTTCGAATACTCAAAAGACGACCGGCTCCATAGGGGTGTCAGAACAGTGAGAAAGATGCCGCCAATCGTCAGGAAACCTAAAGCATGCCGAAATCTCTCCTGGTCATCGTCATCAAACTCCATCACTTCTCATTCACAAGCCTCAGTGTCATCTACCCACCAGTTACACCTAGCAATAGCATCATCTATTCCACTACTTCCCACCACAGTGCCATGGGACTGGCACTCGTCTAGGAGGGGGGTAATGTTAACCCCAACACGAAGAAAGCAAAAGAAAAAAGCAAAAGAAAGTGGAAAAGACGCAGGGCAAAGGCGGAAAAAAGGTAGATCGACTGAAGAAAGAAGAGGGAAAAAGACCAAAAGCGCAAGGGCAACCTTAAAAGTCCAAGGGAAATGCAAAAGGGGAAAGGCGCATTTTAAAATAAAAAGGCGTACCCTGAAATCTTGTAAAAGAGCGTCGGGCTCTCACCTGTGCAATTTGTAAATGTAGACAGGTGGTGGAAAGGAAGCTAGGAAGATAGAAGGACAATGAGAAAAGGGGCCTAGGCTAATGGCCGGCCATGTAAAAAAGGGGGATGACCACCCATGGAAATTAGGGCATGTATATAAAGTTGAAAAGTGAATGAGAAGCTCATTCTTTGGTGTGTGGCAAAAAGAGTCTTCTTCTTCCTCTCTTCTTCTCTCCTTCTTGCTTGTGTGTGCTCTTGAGAGAGGGAGTGTGAGAGTGCGAGGGAGTGAGTGTGTGTGAGAGTGAGGGATCAAGAGGATGAAGCTCTTCACCATCTCCTCTCCTCTTCTTCTCTTCTCTTCTCTTGCGCGCGCGGCTATGGAGGATGGAGCTTGGAGATGGAGGAGGCTTGAGGATGCTTGAGCTAGCATCTAGGATCGTGGAGCTACCGGAGTGCAAGAGAGAGGAGGGTACTCGATCGAGCATCAAGGTAAGCTCACTACACTCGTAGGATCGACGGCGCGTCAGCTAGGTGAGAGATAGCCATTAGAGCTCGCTTGGAACGCTTGAAAGAATAAGCGGTCCGAGGGTCTTGGCGGTTGAGTGAAAGCTCCCACAATCTTGCTTATTATAGTAGTAAAAATAACAGTAAAAGTGAGTCAAATATGGGCTCAAATCAGTCCAAAAGCATTCCAATACATTGGCCAAACATTCCCCAAGTGTCCAACATCAAATGAGCATCCTAGGAGCATCACATAAGCCAAGAGCATGACATTTTCCAAACAAATAGCATTCACCCTTGTTATGACAGCAATGATATCTATGAGAAAACTAAGCCAAAATAGTGCTCAAATCAATCCAATAGCATCCCAAACCAATGAAATATGATCCTCTAAGTATCTGACAACAAAACATAGGTATATCGACATCTCGAGAAGCATATATGAGCTCCAAACATTGAAGATATGGCTGTTCCTGTTTTATGACAGCATGCTACCCTATTTGCACAAGCTCAATGACTCAAAACCAATGCTTGATATTAATGGTCAAGGCTGGGAGGAGTGGTAAACAATGCCAAAGCATTTGTCCAATACTAAGAAGTGGTTGAGCAAGCACAAGTGCTTGAAAATGGCCATAGCTAAAAAAGCATTTTTGTATTTCTAAGCCTAAATACATAGCTAAATACTCCCTGAAATAAGTTCATTGTAGGCTCAAGAATTTCCTGAGATAGCCCCACCATGTCTTGAGAAGTCCTAGAGCAATGAGAGCTCAATATGAACTTCAAGAGGTGGAGCTATGGCTACTAATGGTGAAACCCTACTGTAGGTAACTTGAATGAGAGCTAAAGCAATGCTAGATTAAGCTCGAGCTTATGGAGAAAAAGGCTCTAACACCAATTGAAGGGATAATTCCAAGTGGAAGCATGAGCAAGCAGAAGTAAGAGAGGTGTGAGCTATGGCGGATGGAGCAAGAGAGAGAGACTCAAGATGTGGAAGCTCCAAAAGTCACAATGTGTGACCAGTCTTCCCTTTATTCAAATGTCACTAAAAGAATAAAGAATGATGTGACAGTGATAGGTGCTCATTGCCTGCAGTGTACAAGTGCAAGATTGTCAGTGTAGTAATCAATACACAGGTAGCTAGGCACATGCGCCTTTACCCCCAACACAAATCGTGCAGGCTATCATCTATCTTTAGTAGACTGGCTATGGGGCCTGTACATCCTATGAAGCATAAGGGACCTGGGCCACTAGAGCATTAGCCACTACTGCAAGGCTATCTAGTTGGCTATATAGTAGCAAGAGGCTTCTCTTGAAATATCACCCTACGTACCTCAATGACCTGCTTAGGCTGCTTATGCATTTTCTCTTCATGGAAGACATCATGGCTACGGATCACCTTCTGAGCCTATGGATCCCATAGGTGATAGTCCATCTCACCTGCATTCCCATAACTAAGAAAGATGTGTTTCCTAGACTTAGGATCTAGCTTATTGCGCTTGTCCTTGGGAACATGGCAAAAAGCCTCACAACCAAAGACGCGCAGATGAGTATATAAGGGAGGTTTTCTAGACCATACCTCCTTTGCAATCTGATAGTCAAAAGCATTGCATGGGAACCAATTAATAAAGTGTACAATAGTAGTAATTGTCTCACTCCAAAAATGATGTGGTAAGCCTACATGGCTAAATATACTATGGACTCGCTCCTGAATCATCCTATTCATGTGCTCAGCCATACCATTCTAGGGTGGGATGTATAGAATAGTCAATTGACACTTAATACCCCTCTCGTCACAAAACTGCTCAAAGACTTTAGAGACATATTCACCCCCATTATCTGACCTTAGGCATTTCAACTGATACCTAGGTCTGTTCTCAACTAAGGCAAGCCAACATTGAAATGTAGCCAAGACATCCGATTTTTGCTTTATGGGAAATGCCCAAACCTTATGTGTATAGTCATCAATGAAAGTAATGAAATACTTCCTGCCACCTAATGACTTATAGGGCATGGAACCACATACATCCAAATGAACAAGAGCCAAAGGCTCACCCATGCATGTCATACCAAACTTTTTTTGTATTGTGTGTCTGGTTACTATATAAACAATGATCACAATACGTAAAACATTTATAGTCAAGGGGCCAAAAATACTGTAAATGGGTAAGCATTTTCATTCCTTTCAAGGACTTTTTATGCATATTGCATTCTACCTACTATTTAAACAATGATCATAAGACTCAAAACATTTATAGTTAAGGGGCAAAAGATAGGATAAACGAGAGTAACTATCTCCAATGCCAAGTCATTATCCAAATGGACAGATCCAATCATACTGCAATAGGAGTGAAACAACTCTCTATGAGGGGTCATATGAAGCCCTTGAATCTATCAAGTAACATTGAGTGTACCCTGACAAAGTATCAATCAGCTGCTCTGTGAAGTATCAATAGAAGAAGTTGCAAGTATATAATCATCATCAAAATTAGTTTGCACAACATTAGTCTCTTCAATCTTAACATGGACTTGAATGCTGCGATTATTATTTTTGTCTTGTACTTTACCCTTGCCCTTTTCCTTTGTGCTTGTCTTTGTGCATTTTATGGCACTATGGTCAAATATATCCTACTTTCCCACAGTGTTGACAAGTCAATGCGGACTAATAGTCATGAGACTTACTGTGAGACTATCCATGTGATTGAGAATAAGACTATTGAGAGTCTCTCCCATAGCGAGCATCATTGATCCTACCATTGTTGCCTCTAACTGTCAAAGCATAAGAGGTGTGGGAAGCATTGACATTATTTTTTATAACCTCTTTAGTCAAGAGTGCACCCTCTATATCTTGCAATTGTACCCCATCAATAGACATGTTGGCACACATAATAGTATGAAATGTATCCCATGATTCAAGCAATGTAACTAAGAGGAACAATGGAAGAAGTATACCCTTGAATTCAATCCCCTGCGTGCAGATAAATGATTGATAATGGAATGAAACTCATTTAAGTGAGTTGATATAAAAGTGCCCTCCTTCATGCGAAGGTCCATGAGTTACTTCAACCACCACCAATACATTTGATAAGTGGGGCTCTGTTGGTCATAGACATTGCAAATCTTTTCCCATAAGTCCCATGCAAACTGCCCATCAAAGATAACATTATAGAACACCTACTTAGAGAGGGACAATATGATGTTGGACTTACATAGTTCATCTAATTTAGCCCAATCCTCTACCATCAATAAGTTCAAGCTTGACACCCTTATGTTTCAAAGGCCTAATCTACATATTTTGCACTAAAACTTGCCAGATTTAGGCCTTCTAGTACCTATATTTGGTGCCATCCAACTTGTCAATATTAAAGATAGCACTATCACTCAAGCCACTAGTTATAATGAAGGCAAACAAGTGCACAAACCATCAAAGCAAGCTATTGTAATTATTGCAAGCAGCCTTGAAAACAATATTAAATCAAGCTCAAAGCAAGAGAACTGTTGAACCAAGATATTGCCCACAAGTTATGACCAAAATAAATTCAAATAGAATTGATCGCCCTCATTAAATGATACACGGTCTGCAATTATAGCTTGCTATAAATAAAGTACAATAGTAAGAAAACCAAGCCAAAAGTTAGATATCATTGAGGCATGACAAATTGGAACTAGTAGGTGATATCTTGTGTCATGGAAGGTATGTAAGAAACTCTAGCAGCCAACATATATAAGACAAGTATCCAAAGTTGTCAATTGCAATTCGTTAGTGTGCTATACATCAACTCGCATAATGGTCATGCATGTAGCAAGTCCTAGGGTAACTAAGGGGCCTGCCAAAGGCATGATTGACTAGCAGGGTATAGAAGCTTAGGTGTATGCATAAATGACAAGACCTGATAAAGGTCAGTGCAAGCCCAAGACAAAGTTGAATTAGATCAACCCTCAAGGCATAAACAGCAAACAAATAGCATGAACAAAAAGTGAATATCCCACTATTGTGTCAATAAGCAAGCTCAACTACATAACCATGAGCTCTATGTAACATCAAAGTCAATGAAGTGACTCCCACTAGAACAAAGTCAAATGTGAAATAAGCAAGCAAAGCTCAAATACATCACGTACATAGCATTCAAGATCCAAGATCCAATTATATACATTCGAAGTATCCAAGCTAAGATGATCAGCAAAGCATCCACTGTAGCATTTGCGTCAATGACTAACAAACCAACGTCACTTTCCAAAGCTCTAGAATAACTCAATGCAAGTCAAGGCGAAGCCCAAATGTCCAATATACATAGCCATGACATATAGCATCCATATCAGACATCTAACATCCAGGTAGTCATCTTGACTATAGGAGAAAAAACTTCCTTGAAGTCAACACCATGCCCCTATTTAAAACCCTTAGCAACCAATTTAGCCTTACGGGTAGGCTTGGGGTGTCTAGGGGTACTCTTCAACTTGTATACCCACTTGCATGGCAATGCACACTTTCCACTAGACAAAGGAACCAACTCCCACATATGATTCTTCTATAAAGAGTCAAACTCTGACTACTACATGGCCTTCTCCCAAGAGTGATTATCACCGCGGCACATGGCCTCATCATAAGTGAGAGGCTCACTTGCATCTGTCACCATCACATAATCAACAGAGGGTTCAAACTGCTTAGGAGGACATCTAGCTCTAGTAGAGTGTCTCAAGGTAGGCTAAGGATCCTACACATTCTAACATCATGGTCATGGGCCATTGTGAAGGGAGGTGAGCCCTAAAGTGGAAGCACAAGCGGGAGCAAGAGCTATGGTGGAAGGAGCAAGAGCAAGAGCGAGAGAGAGACACACACACAAAATGTGGGAACTCCAACAATAACAATGTGTGACTGGCCTTCCCTTTATTCAAATGTCACTCAAATAATAAAGAATGAAGTGACAATGATGGGTGCCTACCGCCTGTAGTGTGTATGTGTGGGTACTATTAGTGTGGTAATACATGGGTGGCTAGGCGGATGCATCTTTACCCCCCAACAACCTCCCACTTAAAGACAAATCTGGCTCAGTGAGGAGTGAAAAGAAAAAAGAAAAGACAATACAACATATACATAGATAAAACAAGATGAGGAAAGATATCATCTCATCCAATGCCCATCAATCTCGTAAGGAAAGCAAAGTGCTCTTCTGTAGAGAGGCTTTTCATAATCAAGTCTACAGGATTCTAGTCAATTGAGATCTTGACAAGGTCAATATACCTATCCTCAATGACCTCATGAATGAAGTGATATCTCACCTCAATGTATTTCGTCTTCACATGGAAGACTAGATTCTTGGCTAACTGGACATCACTCATAGAATTCGAATGCAGTGTAGGGATAGCATCTACAATACCAAGGTCAGTCATTGTAATTTTGCAAGGCATTCAATCTAGGATTTGTATAGCTTCCCAATATTCTTGCATCAAAATGTGCAAATTGGGAATCAAAAACTTGATAGGCATGACTACCATAGGTTAAGAAAATATGTTTGTCATGTGGCCATCTTATAGGTGATATGGCATGCCCATAATGCTACCATAAGTTTGTTATCCCAATCTCAGTCTAATCGTGATCTTGATACTGTCTTAGTCAATATATTGATCAAGGTTTTGTTCATTAATTTGACATAATTGTTTGCTTATAGATAATAGGTTGCGGAATTCTTGTGAATAATCAAGAATGTATAGAGTAGATGCTAAACTACTTCATTTATAAAATGAGTATCTCATTCATTTACAATTTCTCTTCATTCTTCTCATAGATATCACATCCTTTTGATCATCACATCATCAAGAAAGGGTAAGGTCAACTGAGGAATACACTCCCTCAAAACTTTATGCATAGCATTCATCATATGCGCCACTGAATTGGTTGCTTCCTGTGGAAGCATACACATCCTAACCAATCCACGTGGTGTCTTCATGGTAGTGATATCCTGGCTTTCCAATGCAAGCTGGAATTGATCATATCCTAAATATAAATCGCCCATACAGTAAATTGCCTTATCTGCAAATGCTTCGGCAAATTCACCCACTATCGAGCCTGAACCAACATTCTTTATGGTGACCTTATTAACTGGTTGTAAATCCTATATAAACCTCAGATAACCATTCTTCTTTGGAATAGTGAACCACCGATTAGAATATGGAGCTAAAGAGGGCTCCAAAATCCGCATCCTGGTCTTCTCATTCAAAAGCTCCAGCAGCTTAGGCAAATATGCCCAAGGTATTGGAATAGGCTTTAAATTCCATGGCACATGAGGTATTGTATAGATCACCATAGGTGCAACTATGGTCGGATCAACACATCCAATTTCATGTGGCTGAAACGCAAAGGCTTTCCCATGCTTTGCCAACATCTGCAAGAAACAAGCTCTTTATGCATGCAAAAGAAATCTTATATCACCAATTTTTAGCTTTTGTAAAGTTTTAGTTGTAAATTTATGTCCTATTCCATGTGGATCCCATAAACTAGGCTGTTGAGTCACTTTCTCAATCAACCCATCACTTTCAGGTGGTAAAGGCAAAGCCATAGGCTTAACCTTCTTTGCAACAGTTTTGTACTTTGTATCCATCATTGCTTCAACCCTATTTTGCAGCCCATAACATTCATGCTCAACAAACTCTTGAATGACTTCACACATCTCTAAAGTGTTAACATAAATAACCTCTTTTTCTGCCCTATTTTCAACATTAATTGCTACACAAATTTCAGCCATTGTATCAACATCAACCAGCCCTAAAAATAGCCTTGAAATACCTTCATTTGCAACCATCAAATAATATTTCTTCAGCTCTTTTTCAGCCCATCCTACACATTTCTTTTCCGCCTTGCACATGGTTGAAATATTCTTAAAACTACCAAGACTCCATGCTGTCCATTCCTGCAATCCAAACACAAATACAGTTTCCCCCTTTCTTGGAGGCATAATTATCTTCCTAGAGGCACTGCCATAGCCTCCACTTACAGCAGTGTTCTGTAAAAACCCTTAAACTCTCATGCATTAGGTGGCATGGGATTATCCAGCCTATCCTAATTGCGGGGATGATTCACACAAACAATGAGAAACTGTACCGCCTTTGTATTATCTTTACTCCGAACCCGAGCATATGAAGAAGCATCATCCAAGGCTTTTGTTTCAGCCTTGATTCAGAAATATAGGACTGCCCCAAAAACACCGGATAACTACATGAATCCTGCACAAAAAAATCATATTAATCTGTGACATCTCCAATAGTCATGGGTACATTCGGACAAGCCACGTAAAGATCTCTTGATGAATTGTTTGCTGCTCGCATGCACCATCCCGGATCTACATTAATCGACCAACCTCCATTCTCATACAAGTTGCATGCCATAACATTGATTTTGGAACCATGATCCAAGAGAGCCATGCAAGGCGTCTCTCTTTCTCCCATTTTAACAATTGTCTATGTTGTAGCATGAGCCCAATGCATTTGTGAATAATGACTGCTTGGAATAAAATGACCATCTTCTTCTTCGTGTGCTTGTTGATGGACATCCCTATTATACATAGCCTTCTCTCTATGCTTAGTGCTGCCCATAATACCCTTTTTAGCCACAAGCTTGCTGTCTATACTTCCATTTAACCCATTTTCAGCATCAGCCTTTTCCAAAATAGCATTACATGCATCATAGATTTTTTTTTCTCTATGTCTTTGTCAACCTGCATCAATGCTTGCAAAACTTCACCATCAAACTATCTTTTTCGTTTCAGCATATCAATGATTGCATCATGAAATTCATGCTTTGTGATTCCAAGAACTTTCCCAAGTGTAAATTCCACTCTACTGCCAAGTATGCGATCTTCCAAGACCTTTTTAAGGTTTGTGGCAGTCTCAAGATTTTATTGTAACCTATAACCGGGCTACTTTGCCCCTTTTCTTCCCTTCTTGTTTCTTCTCTTAAGATGCATCCTCCATAACATGCTCAAATATGGCTTTTTCAGCCTCTTTCTGCTACTCCATTTTACTTCTGTGATGCGTTTAGATGCACCTGAAGAGGAAGGACCACCAATGTCCTCATCTCTTCTTCTCTTTTCTTCCACAAGAGCTTCTTGATTATGAACCTCATCCAAATAAGCATAGGCTGAAAATGAATCCACTGATGCACTCCATCATGTTCTCCCTTATATACTCTAACTTGCAATAGCCAATTCAGAATTTGTTGTTTTGTCCTTTTCCATGCAATCTAATGCTTACATCCAAACACGAGATTTTGCTTCAATCATGCCTCCTTTACGAGCTTCATCGGTCCTTTCAATTATCAACCCATATGTGGCTGCATTTATGGCAACAAATGCTGTCCTTGCAGCTATATCTTCCAACCTCTTATGCATGCCACCATTTCCAAAATTTGGCTCTATTGGAAGACCAAATTTTGTTGCATGTATTTTGCCATATTTCCAAAATACTAACCTTTTTGCTTCCCCTTCACAGTAGGCTATATAGTGTCACTTTTCATGATGTAAACTGTCACACCAAATGCATCCCCTCTTGTATCCTTCCCTATACGGCCTTTGGCCTGTTGCTCAACCCTTCTCTTCTACCTTGACATTCAAATTTTCGACCTTTGCATAGATTTCTATCAAATTCAATCTCAAATCATGAATGCCTTTGATTAATTCATCCATAGCATCACTTTTAAGAGCCGGAGCAACATGTATAGCAGATTTTTTTGCCATAGCTACAGGCACCTTGGTTGCAATTTCATCTCCCTTTTGAGCACTAGTGGATGTGGTGCATGTACCCCATCTTAATTTCATCCACTCTCTCTTTACCAACATATGCACTGCCTCAATTACATTAGCCCAATCTGACTTCAGACCCGTTTTAGAAGAGGCATCTTCTCAACGATCAGTTAGCTTCTCTTACAAAACAGGATCTACAGCCTTCAGAAACAAATCAAATTTTTAACTCTCCAATGATTGCTACTCATCGGCATCCAACTGCGCATATTGACTTTCAAATTCACGGACCAAAGCTATAGTAGCCAAACCTTTATTGGGCTTTTCAATCCAATCTATAAATGTCTTTTTAGTTACCTATCCTATATCTTCCAAGAAAAACTCTTCTCTCAAAGCTTTCTTGAAAGCTTCCCAATCAACATATCTTCTATGTAACTCACCAATCCAATCAATGCATGCATGGCCAAATAAGAGAAATACCGCTCCATGTATACTATGATACCCCATGAAACAACATCTTTTCTTCATACGATCGAATGAAGGTTGAAACATTTTGACCTTTTAACTGCTTCAATTCTTGCCCCACGGCCTGCAATGCATTCACAGCTAAGGAATCAATTCTTTTTACTTCCTATCGAGTTTGCATTTGTTGTTGTAACAACAACTGTTGCTATTGTTGTTGTTGCAAAAAAGCAGTCATCTATTGTAAAGCATCACCACCTCTTGATCCAACAGAATCCCCCATCTTTACACACCTCTATTAGCTGTTGATTTTCACACATTGGATCCACCACTATTGAAGCATTTGGGGTCAAAAGTCTACCACAGGGATAAGAGACAACAGGGTGAAGGGAGATTCAGGGAGGAGAGGAGTAGACAAAAGAGAAGGGGTTGAAAGAAATAGGAGACATAGAAGAATATAAATGAAGCCTGTCAATTTATTTTTGCATTATGAGAAGATAAATCTCTTGTAGACAAAAACATACATAAAACAATACCTTTCTCTATGCTTCTTAGACTCCCAATATGATGCTTCCATTGTCTTCGAAAGAGGGGTAAAATACTAGGACACCTAGCCAGAATTCTGCCAGATCACTCCTTCTTCATCTCCCACTTCAAAGTGTTGTTCACTACCTGAAAACAGCAATCGCACATCGCGCGATTTTGCCAATCTTTCTTTTTACATAAAATCCTCCAAAAACAGTTGAAAGATACATGCTTTCTTTTACATGTCATCCTACTCTAGAAGTTCTCTACAATTTTTGGATTTTTACAAGAGATAGTATCTAAAATATCAAAAATTGGCTAGACTTGTCCAAAAATCTAGTATTTCTGGACCATCCGCACTACAGACACTAACATTAATCTCTAAAATGGCATTGGCTCTCTAGATCAATAAGAAAGCCGCACTTTAGAGTTTTTCACACAGTGTGCACGTAGTGGCATGACATCGTATGTAGGGGTCTTGCAATGGATACATAGTTAATCATGAAGCATCTCTAATAATCAATGTATTTGAGGAAACATTAAACTCCCTTTTCATTTTTTGGTGGTGCTAGCTTCGAGATAACCCAAAATTTTTATGTATCCATTGCCATCCTATTTTTTAACATGACATCTCCTAGAATGATTCCATGTTTGATACAAAATTGACATTTCAATGGATTTAAAAATAGTCGATATTGCTTAATGTCAACCCATCTTTTTGTGGTGGAGATCTTCCATGGACCTTTTCTCCAAAAAATCCATGTTTGTAACCAATTTATTTACGATTGTTGCTCGGCCCTAAAAAAATCTTAGGATCTCCTAAGGCATACTAAACCCGAATGAAGGATTTATCTCAAGTGCTTTATCTTTTGCCTTCCTCAAACTCACTATTTCCTAGTCTTGGACCCTTTGTAACCTTTCCTCAAAAAGCTATTGGATGGAGGCCCTTTCTGCCTTGTTTACTCTACATAATAAATTATGATGGTCTTTCATAGTCCTCTTGCTCTATTGCTCTTCAAGTTTAGGCAACTTCTTGTTCCTTTCTAGGTTGCTCTAGTGTTGCCCTCAGTTTGGCTTCTTCTTGTTAATCAAAGTTGTCCATTTTTTTCCA
The DNA here is from genome assembly GCF_053477565.2 of Lygodium microphyllum. NCBI lineage: Eukaryota > Viridiplantae > Streptophyta > Polypodiopsida > Schizaeales > Lygodiaceae > Lygodium > Lygodium microphyllum. The sequence goes on from NC_141142.1 coordinate 15,507,715, forward strand.
AATGTCTTTGACTTGTCTTGATCTTTCTTTTAAAGCTCCTCCTTCCTTTTGGAATCTATGGCCTTTTTCTTTTGCACTTTCTCAATCCAACTCATTTTTGCTTATTACTCATCCCACTTTTTCTAGATGTCTTTGATGTGTCTTAACCTTTCTTTTAAAGTTCCTCCTTCCTTTTGGAATATGTGGCCTTTTTCTTTTGAATTTCCTCAATTGGACTCTTTTTTGTTGGTCATTCATCATTTTGTTATTAGCTCAACCACCAATGAAGATTTTTCCTTTGTTCTTCTATGGAGATACAAATTTTACTTATTAGAGATGGGGCATGTGGAGCATTGAGAGCTTCCTTAAGAATTATAGTAAGCCAACTACCAAAGCTAATTGTGGTAGTTTTGTATCTTGGTTTATTAGAGATGGAGCATGTGGATCATTGAGAGCTTTGCTAAGAATTTGTGTAAGACTACTAGCAAAGCAATCATGATAGTTCCTAGTGTCTACCCCTTTCTTCTTTATGATGCATTATCTATGTTTACAAAATACTTTTGTAATTGTGTAGTTGCCTCCATGTACAATTTCCATTCAATAATGATTCAAATTCTTTTCCACAATTGTCCTTATCATTATGTCCTCCACAATGCTCTTTGGCATTTTAGTCATATGACTACAAAATTGCATGTCAAAGAATATGATATATAACATTTGGAATTGGGGTCTAAAATCCTCATCCTCTATGGCTATAAATAGTATTCCATCTTGATTGAGAATGAGATGGTGTCCATATATCGTGGTAACTTCAATATCCATATGGCTCTTTCATATAGCTTCATTTTCTCTTTATTCCCAGTGCTTCTTCCATGGTTTTGCATGACAATGTCACAAGATGCCCCATTAGACTCAAGGTGTTTCCTCCATCATAGTTCTAGTCTCGATAGAGATTATATATCACTTTAAGATTTCAATGTACATTCGCTAGTCATTGTCATCCCCAAGAGAGGTACATAGCAACATAAACTACCCTCCTCTATGAGTTGATTGATCACTTGGTTGCCACCCACCACACCATCTAGGTTCCAAATTTTGGAGCTCCCAACATTCCTTGATGTCATATACAACAAACCTACTATTATACAGGTTTGAAGAGTGTTTTCTCAGACATTAGAGCTTGTATATGCTTCTCGGTATGCACGTATGCTTATGTATTGATGCCAAATACTTGGGGGATGATATGGCATTAATGTGAGATGCTATTGGACTAATTTGAGCAGCCATTCACTCAATTTTATGGAGGTTTTTTATTGTTGTAATAAGCAATGTTCAATACTATTTTATCAAGGATCTCGTATGCCTATTGCCATTAGATGCTTCTTGAGCATTTTGGATGCAATACTAGGGTATACCATCGATATTGCATGCTTGGTTATGCTTTTTACAAGCTCTTAAGCTAAGATTGGAGCTTTGACTCTTGACATTGGCTATCATTCATTGCTATATATTGCTATTGGATGCTACAATAAGAGCTTTGCAAGTTACATGGGTTGGGTGGTCTTGGATATATACTACTTGGATCTAGGATATATGGATGCCTTCCACATGATCTTTTGAGCCTTGTTTGCTCATCTAACATTCATTTTTTGTCACAGTGGGAGATATTGGGATTTATGTATTGAGCCCAGTTGACACTTGGATGTTACATTGATAATTTGGTTATGTATTGACTCATTACTTGGTCAATATCCCTTGTTCTCAACTTGATCAAGCAATGGTTTTGGGGTTGATTTGCAAGTTATTACACAACCTATTTTTCCCTTTTGTGCTATTCCATTATGGCCAGTGGTTCTAATGATAGTGCTATTCCACAATATGATGCATGCTTACCTTGAATAGTGCTATTGTGTTGGATGAGATGACATCTTTTCTCATCCTATTGTACTTAAGTACATTTGTACTTTTTCACGTTTTTTTTGTTTCTGCCTCACTAGAGATACATTCACCTTTGAGCAAGAGGTTGTTGGGGGTAAAGGCACCTGTCCCTAGCTGCACATGTATTAATTTCATTGATAGCACCCACATCGTGTATTAGTTACCTGCACACCTTTACACTATAGGTGGTGGGCACCCATCACTATCACTTCATTCTTTATTCTTCAATGACATTTGAATATCAGGAAGGCCGATCATACATTGTGACTATTGGAGTTCCCACATCCTCTCTCTCTCTCTCTCTCTCTCTCTCTCTCTCTCTCTCTCTCTCTCTCTCTCTCTCTCTCTCTCTCTCTCTCTCTCTCTCTCTCTCTCTCTCTCTCTCTCTCTCTCTCTCTCTCTCTCTCGCCCTGCTTCTTCCACCATATCTCTTGCTTCCGCTCCGTGCTTCCACTTCAAGGCTCTCTCTCTTTAGGCAATTGGCTTGTGGCACTTTCATGTGGGTCTTAGTGTCTTCCTCTTGTAGATGGCCATGGACTTTTTAGCCACTAATTTGTTTGATTTGGTGTTTTTGGTCTCCACATTGGGCTTTGCTAGTGGCTTTTGGCTACCTTTAGTTGTTCCTTCTTTCTTTTGGGTTGGGAGAAGTTTCTCCCAAGGTTGGAATTGGAAGAAGCTCTAGTACACAATGAGTTATTTTGGATGGTCTAGGTAGTCAATCCCTTGATTGCTAGTTTAATAACCTTGAACACAAAATAGGCCTTTGGAAACCCATTGCAATATCAAACTAGCTCTCCTTTGGTACCTACGATGAAAATCCCTCAACTTGATCAATTCTTTTAAAAATTGTGGGATCATTTGGTGTTTGATGCTAGCTTTGGGGTCGTTATGACTTCATTGGTGATGAGCTTAGGCATCCAAGTGCTAATCTTTGTCTTATTAGGGAGAACTTGGCTAATCTACTCCTTTTTCTCCCTTTCATCTTTAAGTAGCTCTTTGAGAACTTTTTAACCCCCTCTCTAGAGATCACGCTCATCCTTGATGTATTTATCTTGCCTTCCTTTTGAGGGTGGACCATTATTTTCTTGTTGAAGGCAATCATGATTTTTGCAATGGGGAACATAAGGTGTATATGTTGCGTATCAACCTTAATATTGTGCTTGCTTGGCTACTTGAAAGTTATTTCAAGTAATATTTCTTGAGACATACAATTTCAAATTACAAGTACATAGTACATAACATGGATGCTTTCACTCTCAATTAACATAGAATCTTGCATTTCCTTAGTAGAGAACATGGAAATCCTCCATGTGGGTCGATAGTGGTAAGGGTAGGCATAAGTTTAAGATGCCTATTTTCTATCCTTGCATCATAGGTCAAATATTGAAATGATAGCCTTCGTTTACAGTCCTAAGCTATGCTAATAGCACCAATTCTTTGTCTTTTTGACCATAGTGCCTCAAATTGCTCTAATTGTGATAGAGGTATTGGTGGCTTATCTAACACATGATCAAGCAAGGAATGCTTCTTCATATGGCTTTCATTAAACTAGACAATCCCTTTCTAAAGTATTGAGTTTTACGTTGCTCATTCTATTAATAGAGTGAATAAGAAAGAGTCCCAAACCTTATCTTTTGCTTATGTCATTTAAGCAAGTGGAGAAATATTAGATCACCTTTATCGAAGTCCCTTTTCTTAACATGTTTATTGAACCAATCCGTCATTTGTGACTTTTCACATGTTAGAGTATACGTGGCAATCAAGCAGGCTTTTGAGAGGCATTCAAGCTCTTTGAGATGTCTAGTCCAAGCTTCATTGCCTTTTCACTATTCCACCCATAAACTAGGGATTAAAAACTCAACAAGCATAATGACACTTGTACCATAGGTAAGTCTAAATGGTATATAGCTTGTCACAACCTCATAGACCATTTGGTAGGCCCAAAGAACTTCCATGAGCTTGTTATCGTGATCACTTCTAGAGTCAAAATAGTCATTGTGAGTATGTTGTTTGTCAACTCAACTTGACCATTTGCTTGTAGATGATGTGGAGATGACTATTTATGAATGATTATGAAAGTGGATATGATATGCTCAATTGCTTCATTTAAGAAGTGGGTTCCTCAGTCATTCATAGTTTTAATGGGATAGCCAAATCTAGGATGGCTTGTTTCCCCACAAGAACTTTGTCATGGCAACATTCTTTATTGTGGCCCTAGCCTCAACTCATTTCACAAAAATAGTCACTTGTGACTTTGTGGTATAGATTTTGAGAGTATTAAATTGTAGGCTCACACATCTAATAAAGTGAAGGGAGAAGCCCTACTGGAAGCAAGAGAGCAAGATATATGGGAACTCCAACAGTCATAATGTGTGACCAGCCTTCCCTTATTGAATAGTCACTCGAAAAATAAAGAATAAAGTGTCAATGATGAGCATCGGCTACCTCTAGTGTACAAGTTTGTACTCATAGTGTGTGAAGTACATACAGGGTAGTGTAGACACGTGTGCCTTTACCCCCAACAACCTCCCATTCAAAGGCGAATGTGCCTCTAGTGAGGAGAGAACAAGAAAAAGTAACAAAGTAGAAATGTACATAAAGTGCAATAGGATGAGGAATAGTTGGTCCTACATCCATCATCTTCCAAAGAAAGGCAAAGAATTCCATTGAGAGACTTTTAATGAGAAGGTTTGCAAGATTCTTGTCAATCAAGATCTTGACAAGCTCAGCAAACTTGTCCTCTACTACCTCCCTAATAAAGTGATAGCACACCTCAATATGCTTTATCTTCTCATAGGGAAGATCGTATTCTTGGCCAACTGAATGACAGTCACATAATTCGAATGTAGTATAGTAGGAGCAATAGAAATACCAAGGTCTACTACCAAATGGCCTAACTATATGGCCTCCTTGCAAGCCTTAGTGGTGGCTATAATATACTCTCCCTCAGTATAGTAGACCATGAATTTATGTACCCTGGACATCCAAGACACAACACCTCTAGCAAAAGTGAAGACATACCCAGAGGTGGGGACTTTCTACTATCTGTATGTCCTCCATAGTCAGAGTCCATGTAACCCATGATTGCATTATCCTAGCCAACATAGCAAATGCACATATATGTAGTACATTTTAGGCACCTCATGATATCCTTCACGATTTTCCAACGTTGCCCACTAGGTGTAGCCATATGGTATTCCACAACTCCTACTGCAAATGCTATGTCAAGGCAAGTGGCTATTATGGCATACATCAAATAGCTCGATATGAATGGATAAGGGATCATGGTCATCTTAGCCATTTGCTCATCTGACTAGGGATAATTTGCCTGACTGACCTTCAAATGATGGGAAGGTAAAGGACAAATAATAGGCTTAATATCCTGCATATGAAATCACTCAAGCACCTTCTATATGTACGCGTGTTGTGACAGGTAAAGGAGCCTATTAGAGTGATTACACGTGAGAATATGTAAAGCCTATCCCATGTCCTTCATCTCAAAGCTCTTCTTGAGCTAAGTTTTCAAAGCATCCAACTCATCTCATGAGAGATTGCATGTGACGCACATACTAAGAATATGTGAGGCCTGCCCCATGTCCTTCATCTCAAAGCTCTTCTTGAGCTAAGTTTTCAAAGCATCCAACTCATCATGAGCTCTCCCAAGAATCAACATATCATTTATATAAAGTACCAAGATAATAAGGCTATTATCATGAGGTTTGTTCTTGTAAAGACATGGATCCATATTACTGTGAGTATATCCCTACAAATGCATGAAAGTATAAAACTCATGGTACCATTCCATAGGTGCTTGCTTAAGGCCACAAATGCTCTTTCTCAACTTGTATACCAGGTATTCGCTGCCCTATTCCATAAAACCCTTACGCTACACATATAGATATCCTCATGCAAGTCCCCATACAAAAAGCCCGTTTTCACATCCATTTGGTAAAGGTCCAGATCTAACTCTGCAACCATGGCCAAAACCAACCATAGAGTAGTCATCTTACTACAAGAGAAAAGACTTCATCAAAGTCAATACTGTGCTCCTACTTAAAATTATTAGCAACCAATCTAGCCTTGTATGCTAGCTTGGGATCGAGGGTACTCTTCAACTTATGCATCCACTTGCATGTCAATGCATGTTTTTCATTATAGGAAAAGGAACCAAATCCCATGTATAGTTTTTCTACAGTGAACCAAACTCTAATTGCATAGCTCTCTCCCAAGAGTAACTATCACCTTTATGCATGGCCTCCTCATAAGTAAGAAACTCACCATAATCTGTCAACATAATATAGTCCATGAAGGGCACAAACCGATTAAGCTAATGTCTATCTCTATTATACCATCTCAAAACAAGCTGTGGGGCTTGTACATCTTATCCAAAATCATGATCATGGGCCATTTGAATATCAGTTTTGCAAGCTACCTAGTTGCTTGTATGGTAACAAGAGACTCCTCTTAAAAGATCACCCTACATACCTCAACTAGCTGCTCACATGACTTATGTATCTTCTCCTCATGGAAAACAACATCATGTGGCTACTGTGGATGACCTTCCAAGCTTGCAGATCCCATAGGCAATAGCCATCTCACTTGCATCCCCATAACCAATAAATATGCATTATGCACATGAGGGAGGTTTTCCAAAGCATACCTCCTCTATAACCTGACAACTAATAACATTGCATGGGGATAGTAAATGTATGACAAGAGTAACTGCCTCAACCCAAATGTGCTATGGTAAGGCTATCTAACTAAGCATACTTCAAACTCATATGCTTTAGCAAGATACTCACCCCCATTGTCAAACATTAGGCATTTTAGCCTATAGCCAGAATGATTCTCAACAAGAACAAGCCAGTGCTAAAAGGTAGATAAGACATCTACTTTTTGCTTAATAGAATATGCCCAGACCTTATGTGAATAATCATCAATGAATGTAACAAATTACTTTCACCACCCAATGACTGACAAGGCATGGGATCACATACATTAGAATACACAAGAGTCAAAGACTCACCATGGGCATAATACCAGACTTCTTACGAGAACTGTGTCTGCTTGTTGCCATAAAGACAATGGTCATAACAATCAAAACATTTGTAATCAAGAGGCGAAAGATACTCCAAATGAGTAAGCATTTTCATTTCTTTTAAGGATATGAGCCCAAGGCGACATCATGAAGATACATGTGGTAAATCGGTCACAACAACCAATGCATGGTCAATATACCTAGATACAAACAAGGGATAGAGGCTTCTAACTTGGCATTTCAAGCGAAAATAAGATTCCCATGAGTAGTCTTCCCTGTGAAATCACTAAAAGATACATAATAGCCTACATCATCCAAATATCTAGTAGATAGAAGGCTTTTAGTCAAAGTCAATACATGACATACATTATGCAAAGTAAAAGAGCTATCTGAGTGAAACTCTAGCATGACATACATTATGCAAAGTAAAAGAGCTACTTGAGTGAAACTCTAACATGACATCACCAATACCAATAACACCCAATTCCAAGTCATTTCCCATTCACATAGAACCTATCATGTTGCGATAGGAGTGAAACCAATCCCTATGCAATATAACATGAAAGGAAGCCTAGGAATCAAGTAGCCAACACTGAGAATATGTAGATGAAGCATTAGTTAACTGAGAAGCATCAAGAGAGAAAGCTACTAAGATGTACTCATCATCTGACTTTGATTGCACTACATTTATATCTTCAATCTTCACACTGGACTTAGTAGGACAATGCTACAATCATTCGACTTTTATTGCACTTTGCCCTTGCCTTTCTCTTTGCACTTCTTGTCATCTTATAACACCATGACCGAATACAATAATGATAAGTAAAAGAGGACTTATGACCATGGGACTTACTGTGAGGCTGGTCGCAAGACTGAGACCTTTGTGAGTCTCCATCATGGTGGTCATTATTGCCCTTACCATCATGTATGTCCCTAACAATCAATGCATGAGAAGTATAAGTTACGTCTATATTATTTCTATTTATCTACCCTCAACATCTTGGAGTTTCAAGCCATCCTTAAGCATATTAGCACACATGGCACTACAAAAAGTGCTCCATGACTCGAGAAGTGTCACAAGTAAGAACAAGGGAGGGAAATTATATTTGAAGCACACATGGCAATATGAAAAGTATCCCATGACTCAGAAGTGTCACAAGCAATAACAAGGGAGGGAGATTATCCTTGAACTCAATGCCTTGAGAAGTCAACTGGCTAAAAATCAAATGAAATTTATTCAAATGCATGGACACACTAGTCCATTCCTTCATGTGAACTACTAGGCATTATCTTCAGGTGCCACAATATTGAAATAAACCTCTTTAGAAATTGGTAGGATAAGGGTAGACTTACATAGCTCATCGTGATCCATGCCTTCGAGCTTTACACTCTTGATTTTCAACAAACTAACTTGCTTCTTTTGAACTGGTACCTACCATATTTGTGTCTTCCAATAGGTGAAATCAGTGCCATCAAGCTTTTCAATATTGAAAATAGCACTATCATTCAAAGAACCAACCATATGATAATATACCAATGCCAAATCTAAGAGAATGGGTTGCTATAAATGACTATCAATAGCCCCAAAAACTCTGCCAAACCAAGGGTAAAACAGGAGGTGATACCAAAGTAAAGAGGCATCCACCAACTGCAAGCAATAGACTGCCAAAGCAAGGGTAAAACAAGAGGGGATACCATAGTAGAGAGGTATCCACCAACTGCAAGCAATAGATTGCCAAATTACAATGTTTTCTCTCCAAGACAATACTAAAAACTATAATTACAACACTATTGTAATATATACAACAATATGACCAAGACCACGATGGGTAAATTCTTTAAAAAATACCAAGCTCCCATCTCCAAGAATATATGGGTAATAACTGGGATATGTAAAAGCAACCAGTTGTGAATAAATATATAGTTAATACTAAAATCTATCATAAACTCAAGGGAGTCAAAACCAATACATCCCATAGGCGTAGACATCGTGTATGTAAGAGATCTCAAGATTTGGTGCAAAAATCCATCAAATACATAACCTATTGAGCAAAGAGTAATGAAGCTCAATACATAAGCAATAAGCATATATACAGTATTGAATCTTGCTAACAAAGATAAGTATCAATTTCCAAAGCATGAAAATCAAATCAGCCCACTAGTAAGTGTATCTGCATCCAAAAGTATCCAAGAGTATCCAAGAGAGCATGTACGTAAGGCAAGAGTCCCACTCTCCCAATAAACCAAGCTCAATTTGCATAAAACATCCAAAACTCTAATGCAAATACTCAAGTAAATACAAATATCTCAAAAATGCATCCACTAAAGTGTATCCATAGTGTCAAAGAGCAATGCAAGGCACAATACATCAAAGTACATGACATCTGGATGCCCATAGACATCACATGATACATCTTGGAGCATGAAACCTAAGTAAGTCTTCAAACCCAGAATGTCAATGTGACTGAAGCAACTAAAGCATAAAGCCAAAGCTCTCAAATCTAAGTGGTAAAGCATTCCATAATCATATTCATGTCCCATCCATACATTCAAGTGGCATACTCGAATAACATCAATCCATAACCTTCCCAATTTAAAAGCTTACTATCCAAACTATTATGACAACAATAAACCTTTGCAAAACTAAGCTAATCATGCTCTAAATTTTCCAAATAGCATCCAAAAGCATAACCATACCATTTGGGTACCAAAATAGTGTTCCCAAAGCATCAAACATGCATTATGGAATTTAATGTTTGTTATCCACAAGGTATATAGAAGGTTTGTACCAACCGGTAAAGCAATGTGTAATCACTCTAGCTAATCCAAAGTTCTCCAATCGATGCCAAGGGTGAAGCTGGAGGATGCCAATGGGGCCCCCAAACAATATCCCGAGCACTGGGCAAGTGGACTTGAGCAATAGGCAAGAAGGGGAGCAATAAGACGGTCCCGTATAAAGGTGCTAAAAATTGTGGAGGCCGCTCCTGGGGCTCTACCTGTTGTCGCTAAGCATAAGGCTCTCTTTGAGGAGATCCCATGGTCGAGGGGAAGGCCTGGAACAATTCTAGAATGGTTGGGAATGACTGGTGAAGGAATGGGACTGATGCTTACCTCATTGAGTGGATATCATGAAACCTTGAGCTAATGAAGCTTTTTCATGGGCTGAAGTGAATGACCAAGAAGCTCCTTGAATGGTTGGCTATGATACTGATTGAATAGAGAAGCCAAGTGGAAACACAAGCAAGTAGAAGCAAGAGAGATGAAAAATATGGAGGATGAAGCATACTGGAAGTCATCCATGCATCCTTGCGATGGTTCCTCGCTCGCAATTTGTGACATGTGGTATACCATATAATGTTGCTTACTTATTCGCACAACCACTAAAAAATCAAATTCAAATAATAAGGTTAGACATCTCATAATGCTTGTAGTTGTTTGTTGTTTGTGGCAAAGCTTGATGGTCTACAAATAAGGTAAATGGAGTGACCAAAAGATAATGCCAAAACTTTTTCATGGCATGCACTATCTCCTCTCCTTCCCTTTCCATCATTGAGTACCATTTCTGCGTTGGTGAGTTCTTACTTGCAAAGCTTGCAAAAAAGTTCATGTTATGCTCTCTAAGTTGGCAGAGAACTACTTCAATAGAAATACTGGATGTGTAAATGTATATGTGGAATGCTAGTGACCAATCTAGGGTTCATAAGATTTGAGTTATTGGATGTGTCAATGTGTATATCGAACATTAATGCCCAATTTGGGGCTTATAAGATTGGAGCAATTATGAGAACCTTTCTTAAAGCTTTGTATACACACCATCAAACCTTTGTCCAATGAAAAATATTGAGTAGTTTATACAAATGTCTATTGATGATGGCATACTTCAAAACAAACTGCTTATGATATCCCATATGGTTGAGAAAGCATTAGACTCCCTTTGCATTTGTTAGTGGCAAAAGATGAACAGTAATCTTCACTTTAGAAACACTAGTTGCAATTTTGTTTCCCAAAATCCATGTGCCCAAAGATACATCCAAGTTTAAACCAATAAATGACATTTCAAGGGGTTCAAAGAGAGATGGTACATTTTGTGTCTATAAAAGCCTTCTATCAAAGACTTGGCTTAGTTTGATTTAAGTGATTGATTGAACTAGAATTGACACAAAGATCATCATTGTACCTACATAGTATTTGTTTTAAACACTGCAATTTAGTTGTTCCTTTACATTTGTTGTGCCAAACTGATCATGATGGGGCATAATCTTCATCAAGCATGGCCATATATTTGTAAAATTGGACATAGTGATGATCATTCCTTGTGATTTGATCGTTTTGATTTGATTTTCTACTCATGAGTTGTTAACAACTCCAAGCTTGGTGAATGTTTTACCCACTCCACTAGTTCCATAGGAGAAGACTGAATGATTTCTACCTTTAAGGAACCCTTCCACAAGCCATGTTGTACTTGCCTAAAAAATTGCTTCTTGAACTTTTCCATCATTGAAACCATTATCAAAGTCCAAGTAGTAACCATTGAATGGTTCCAACCTTAAATAATTAGCCTTTGGTACACTCTATCAAATAAATCTCCCACTTGTTTGCTAGTCTTAGACAATAAAAATTTCCTTTTTTTTCCCACTCTCTTTGCTTGACATAGACATTACATGTGCACACACATTGATCCGATCTTCATGTTCTTAGCTATCTTCCAAAGTTGGTTCAAGTGTGAGTTTCCTCATAGGCTTGTTTTGAGGGATTTGCATTGTCTATGTTGTTTCATGATTTGAAATGATGCTTACCTCTTGCATTGGTCTTGTATTGTAGCTCAAGATGAAGGGATGGTTTTCATCTACTCATGTGGAAGATACCCTTGCCTATGGACTACCTCGATTTGTGAAGGGTGCCTCAAGCTCCAAAAAATTAGGTATTTGTGTGAAAACAGCTTTTGATGTGCTATAGAGTTGTTGAATGTTAGAGACTTGCACTTTCTTGCCAAGGAGGAAAACACAAACTTCGAGAGGATGTGTTTAGAGTCTATTATTGTTGATGGAGAGGATGTGTTTAGAATCTATTCTTGTTGATGCCAAATGGGATCTAGAATCAAGGCCATCCCCATGCCTTCTTACCTATGCATTGTAAGGTGTCTACCTAATAGGGTATAGTGTCTTTGGCCTTGACATCTATCAGATGGATCGAGCTTAGCAAGGTATTGGAAGGTAAAAAAGAAGACAATGAAATGAGGAGCCAATTCTCCTAATTGCTATTGTGTAGCTCTTGAATGTCCAAATAAGGAGGTCATAAAAGGAACCCTAACTTGAGCTAGTGCCACTAGACAAATAAGACAAGTTGACAAAAGAATGTTGGTGTGTTGAATGAGCCACACATGCAAACACAATTGTGATGGTGGCAACTTAGATGTAGACTTAGGCTTTGGAGAAGCGGATTCCAAGGAGATATTTGTGGGACCTAGGGCTTCCTATAACAAAGAGCTTGCACATGGCATTAGGCACTTCTTTTGAGAAGAAAAGCCACTCTATTGAAGAACACATGAAAGCTACATGTGAAAAGACTAGCAAGCTTATAGGGGGAGATGGGCTATGGTGGAGCTATAGTTTACAAGCTTCACCAAGACATGACTCAAGAAGCATGTTGAAGGGAGAGAGGAAGAGACATGTCCAAGTTTACTAGGGTCAAATGAGAAAGTCATCATGCATAGAAGACTAAGAAGAGGGACTTGCCCATCAGCTCCACCAATGTGACAAGCACAAGAATGAGAGAGACAAAAGATGAAACCAAGAATGAGGACGGGTCTCTCACAAGCATGCAGCTTGTTATATTGCATTCCAATTGGTTACAACAACCAAGTCTATCCCAAGAACCACACAGTCACAATATTACCAAGCCTTAGTTTCTTTAAATTCAAAAATAGGAGAAAAAGATAAACAAAAAGTTTTCTTTAGCTACACATGTAAAAATTGAGCCACTTAAATGAAGAGAGTAGTCACTTAAGTAAGGCACATGTAAATTTTTGGGGGCAAGCACCACCTTGCCATCACACCATTGTAATAGCACCATATCCCATGAGTGAAATTGTACTGCGTGGGTGCAAGATTCATGGGAAACTATACATTAAATTTTGTTTTGGTGTGACTAGCAACAACCACATTAGGTAAATTTTTGTGTAATCCACAATATGCAAGGACGATTGTTGACTTGAAATGGGATCGACAAAACTATTATATAAGAAGAAATTAATTTGTTGGATTTTGCTTTTGTGTGGCTTGCAATTGCATTGAGTTTATATTTGTTTGATCATTAAGCCCCAAAGATAATTGTTGATGTAATCACCTACACTTGAACCAAGCTTCACAATATGTTTTATATAAATTCCCACAATAATCCCCACATTGTGAATTACAACAACCTCATGAACTTTTTTCAAGGGTGGGAGTGCATACTTAGCTAGGTGTGGTTGGGATAGGGGGTTGTCGGCCCTAGATGGAAGGCTAGAGGTAGTATGCCTCCAACTACACCTAGCTAGCGAGGCAGGTGGTCCCTCCTATTGTGAGGAGAAGCTCTTGATGTTGAACATTATATGGGAAAAATGAGGGAAAGGAGACACTTTTTTTTGTAATGCGTGGATAAATATAGTAATCAAAATTGATGGAATATACAATTGGTGTATACCCTACTTGCTACTTTGAAGATATGGGCCTTTTTCCTAAGAGCTTTGAAGGCTGCTATGCTATCCTCCTTATTCCTCGGAAGACTTCCTATGTTAGAATTTTGTTTTCTTTTTTCATACATGACCTTGTTTTTGCTATTCCCTACATGTTTATCCACAAAGTGCCCTCACTACATTCCATAGTTTTAGTGTTTCCTCATCCATCTAGTCTAGTCCTCAAATAGGGTTGTTTTCATCTTTACCTCCTCATTTAGCCTTGCTTTCTTGAACTATTCTTTCAACTTCTTCTAGATTATTGTGGTATCTCTACATGTCTAGAATAAGTGTTTCACCATTTCCTTTTGTGTCACACATAGGGCACAACACATGTTGACTCATCATTTTCCCAATCTAGTCCTTAGTTTGAAGCTTTAGAGTTGTGATCTTGCATATCATCAGATTGAGTTGGTGGCTTAGCGTGGTTTTCCATGTCCTACTCAATCTCCTCTCCCACACTCCCATTGAGGTGTGGGGGAAGGAATTCCTCCACTTTGCATGTGTCCTCGTCATGCTAAGACATCCCCTCTCTTTCCCTGAAAGTCACTTTGTGCCTCATCTTGCAAGCCAATTTCCCTTTGATGTTGCATAATGATCTCAAAACCTTCATAGGTCCTATTTTTGTAGAGGGTGACCAAGAGTGGGCCTTTCTCTATATCATCTTATGCATTCATGCAGCTTCTCTATCCTCAAGATCAAATTAAACCTTGATTGCATCTATGCCCAACAACTTTGCTTCTGCCTCACTCCACATATCTACTCGTCTTATTAGCCCTTTGTCTACTAGTTTGGTTGCCAACTTAGCATCCATGTTGATTAGTGGCCTATTGTTTGTGTATGCCCGTGAGAGGGTCCATACACACTATAGCAATGCACAATCTCCTATCCTTAGGTTTCCTTCACCCCAACTTCATCTTCTAATCACCTTCCTCCATGTTTGAACTACATTCTTAATAGTTACATTGCCTTTTAGGCAGAATTTGGAGGATGAGGCTAGCAGCTTGTTTGATTAGACAGTCCCACCTCACACCCTCCACTTTGGTTGCACTCATTACAACCCTAGTGATTATAGCCCATGGTTCTTCTTCTTCCACTCTAAGCAGTGTTTTGAAGGCTAATCTCTCAATCCTCTGTCAATAAATGATTGAGTAACCAGAGAGACAATAGGGTTTGTAAGGGGAAACACAAAGTGTATACAACAAGTATTGAGAAGAGAAGAGAAACTCCGATGAATGAATGAAAAAATGAAGTAGATATGATACAAGGGTGCTATAGCACGAAGGATGCCTGGATGAGGGAGACTACCAAAGAAGCCTTTGAGTTTGCAAATGTAGGGATGATGAGGTGTCACCTAGAGCAAGGAGACTGCCATCAAAGGATGAGGAGCTTCTAAATTTGTAAATGCAAGCTTGATTATGCATGGATGATGAAGGTGACCTCGTAGAAAACCCAAACATAGATGTTGGATGTTGCCTAGGATTGGTGCAGTCACCTAAAGGAAGAGGTACCAAAAATTGCCAAACACAAGGATGAATAGCCTACTCTGATGATGGAAGTGCCAATTGGAGAAATGACGTCTAATGGAGGATGGAGTAGCCAAGAAGCAAATGCAAGCATAGATACCATAGAAAAATAATACCAACCTCATGACAAAGATGCTAGGTGAAGGAGGACCTCTAGGGCAACAACATCAAAAGGGGGTGAGCACCAAATGTAGGGTGTAGAGCTCAAGGAAGCTATTGCCCATGATGGAGGGGGGCCACCAACTAAGGAGGGAGGCTACCACCAAAACACATCCTAGATGATGGTGGAGGCTAGTGCATGGCAACATGAGATGATGATGTTGGAAGGAGAGGGGAGAGAGATGGTGGGTAACTAACTGAATGAATCAATGGTGAGTAAGTGTAGAATGAATGGGTGCTACCAAATATGTAGGCATAAATAGTCTCAAGTCTCGCCCATTGAAGTCTCTTGAGCGATGACACTCTCAAAAGGCCCTAGAAAGCCTTTTTGGTATTGGAAACATAAACCAAAAATGGGGATGAAGAAGGAAACTATACGGAATGATGCGGTTTCTCAACACCCTCTTTGTGATCTTCTCCACAGTCCTAGCCCTCCATCGGTTTGTGATTCCATCATTGCATTGCAATTTATTGAATACCATCCTTCATGCTCCCAATGAGTCCATAGAAAGGTTCTCAAAATCTTGCCTAGCCTATTACATTGGTTTTAGGGAGTTATGGCCAATATAAACATGGTTGTTGTTGACATCAATATCTTATCCTCCACTATGAGCCTCCTTGCCATGGTGCATGGGGACTTGGTGTATTTCTTGACCTTTTGCTCCAATTTGGAGAATAGCTAATCTATATTCTTCTTTCGTGAAATAGCTAAGCCTATTGGTGCCCCAAGGTACCTTAGGATTTCTCTCACCTTGACCAATTTTCATCCTAACTTCTGTAGCTAGTTTGGTTGGTCCTCTAATCCCAGATACTGGATCTCTTTTTTGGGTTTGTTTATAACTATTCATGACATTTGGGAGTATTGATCATGTACTTGCAGCATATTGGCCACATTTCCTTCTTCTGCTTGCACAATGTTCACGTTGTTGTCTGTGAAAAAGTTGTGCACACATCTATGTACCATTGGGTAGGGGAAGCCCTTTTATACTTCCTCTTTCCACCCTATGATGTAGTGCCCTAAGTAGGGGGTCAGTTGGCAATGGCAAATAATAGAGGTGCCAAGGGGCATCCTTATCCCACTAGCCTTTGGAGTGCAAATGGATGGGACATGTAACCATTTACCCCCACCTATAACAAGGTATTAATGAAGAGAGTCTTTATCATTATGCAGAATCCCTCATCTAGCCTTAGCTTTTCCATTACCTCTAGTAGAATGTCCTGCCTTAGCCTATAATAGGCTTTATCTAGGTCCTTATTTATTAGGACAAACTTTCCTCCTTTCTCTACTACATGCTCAATTGCTACTAGTATGTTCAAGATGGCATCCTAGATCTTTTTCCCATAGACAAATCCATATTGGGCTTTGTATATAATTTCTCCTAAGAGATATTTTAACCCCATAGCTATGGCATTGGCCATGATCTTATATGTTACATTTAATATTGATAATGGTCTCCACTACAATGGTTTGTCTCTAATCATTCCTTTTGGCACGAGCTTAATTCTTCATTGGTTTACCTCTTGCGATATGATAACTCCTTTTGGCAGGAGCTTAATTCTTCCCCGATTTACCTCTTTTGGTATGGCATCCTTCTCACGCATGCATTAGCAAAGTCCACAATGTTTTTCTTGCAAATAGGCCATATCTCTTGGTAGACTTCGATTAGCATTTGGTCATGGGCACTTTCCCCCTTTTATCTTCTTCATCGCATATCGAAGCTCCTCATTTGAGAAGGGTCTAGCCAGCAAGGTTGTAGTCTCTCTTGTGATGACTGATCTCCCCCACTAGACTTAGAATTTGCTACAGCTTCTATGCATACTCTGCCCCCTATCCCCTACTATGCTGGCCAAGTATTTCACAAACACTTTGGCTATTGTGACATTATTCGTGTGGACTCTCCCCTTCTCATCTTCTATCATTGCAATGCGTTCTCTTTTCTATTTCTACTATAGGGATTTGTAGAATGTTGGGGTCAAGGCTCCTCTTTCAATGAACCATGCTCCCATCGGTTGTGTATGTATAGACACAACTCTCCATGTTAAAAGTAGCCAATAGATTAGCTCCGCAAATCGAACAATTGAATCTATATTCCTTCTCCTACATTTAGCTTGCACTTAGCCATAGCCTTTCATGGAGGCAACTTGAGAGGTGGATGAAAGGCTATGGCTGAGTGCAAGCTAAATGATGGCTTGTATTGTCTTCTATAGCCTCTCAAGTGGGTCTTCTACTTCTCTTCTTGCCTCCATCCACCTCTTCTTGAGTTGCTACACAAAGTTCTATTAGGAAGAATTAAACATAAATTGGGGTGGCCCTTTCTTATATCCTTGTGCCATATTTACCGTAATGATGACTTGGCTATGGTCCAAGTCCATGACCTCATCTTGGATCTTGAGGTTGGATTGAGGTACAATCCACCACCCTCCCTGATTAGCATAGGCATGATCCAATTAGGCCACTCGCTAGGTACTATCCTTGTGCTGATTGTGCCATGTGAAGGAATTGGGCTATAGCTCCCTTGCATATGTGGGCAATATCCATTAAAGCATATTGACAAGATAGAATTTGGCCCAACCCTCCCTTTCCACCACTACTATCATGGATCCATTATTGTGTGATGTGTTAGCTTCTGCATGTATCATATTCCAATCCCCTAAGAGGATTATGCTTTATTGGTTTAGCCTCCCACTTAGACTCCTCCATAGTTCAACCCTTCTGGTTGACACATTTGGCCCATGTATGAAGAAGACATGGAGTACTACTCTTGCAATGTTGGTTTAAACTCCTGCAATAGCACCCCTTTCCTCCTTCCAAAGTATAGAGGGCTTTAGTTCCTTTCTTACCCACAGGAGTGTGCCTCCTCTCCCTCTCCCCTCTACAGTGAGTATTGTGGTATAGCCTTCCATTTTTAGGTAATCCCCTTCATCTACATGCAATTTAATTTCCTGCAATGCTAATATATCAAGCTTTCGCTTCCTTGTTATTCTCTTGCATGTTGCTTTCCTCTTGCCCAACCAGAGGCCTCTAACATTCCATGAGATTAGGTTTAACTTATTATTCTTGACCATAATACGAATTTGAGTAGAATTCTTGGAACTCCTCATTCTCCTTAGCAAGCGGGGCATATACAATTTTATCAACTAGAGGAGATCTAGCAAACTTTTTGAGTAAGACATTATTCTTCTTAACATTCTTACCTTTCTTTTATGTGAATGGTGGTTGATTCTCATTTGCCTTTCCACTTGTGTTTGTACCTTTGTCTTTTGGTTGGTCCTTCGATTGTATTTGCTTAGGCTTGCTAGCTTGCAAATCTTTGTTTTTTGAGTTAGTTTTAGGCCCACCTAGAGTCTTTTTTGGGTTGGAAGGCACTCTTTGAGTGTTTGATTGGGACTATTGTGGTCTCTCTGGTTCCTATGTTTGCTCCTCCTTGCCTCCCTTCTGCTTATAGTCCTTTGGATAATGTCCATTTTGATGGAAAATATAGCATGCATCCAGAAAATGGCTAAACTTGACCTCCACACACACCTCTAGTTTGTGTGGATCAAATACATCCAAATAGTATAGAATCTCCTT
The DNA here is from genome assembly GCF_053477565.2 of Lygodium microphyllum. NCBI lineage: Eukaryota > Viridiplantae > Streptophyta > Polypodiopsida > Schizaeales > Lygodiaceae > Lygodium > Lygodium microphyllum. Next base: position 15,526,641 of record NC_141142.1, read on the forward strand.
ATGCTTGCTCCATAAAATGCATGGTTTCTTCTCTACTCGAATAGTCTTGTAATTAGTTTTCAAGATATATAGCGCTTTTCCTAGAACCGTAGATAATGCTCTGGTATCTTCCTCCAACTAGTCTGCCAATCCTACATATGGCCTAGAACAGGCATTCTTGCTGTAGGGAGTCTATCGGGTTGAAGTGCGAAGACCTTGGTAGTGTAGAGACAATGTTTCCTTGAAAGCCCACAATCGATGTGACAATCCAATCTCTTTCCTATTGTGTGCCCACCATTGCAAAATAAGACTATTTACCAACAACGTTATATTGATTAAGCATCGCCCTTCCATGATAGGTGTGCATGAAACAACAAGTGAACTCGTCTTCTCCAGGTATTTTCCTCATAAAATAGAAATAGGTCCTACATGCGCTGGACTCTACATGGTCTTTTGCAAAGAGAAGGTAATTGGAGCTTTGAGTGCATTGGCTCCTTTCTCTGCCACAGCCTTGCATCTTCGCTCAAAGAACTCTTGCAGGTTTTTCTTGAGTTGTAGCTCCACTTCTACCATATCTAGCTTGTGCTGCTTAGCAACAACTTGATAATCCAACTCCATGGCATCCTCTCCCCTCGCATATCTCTTTAGCGTGCTTATGGTTGCTCCATCCTCAGGTTGTCATTTGCCTGTGGTGTGGTTTTGCATGGATATGTGCCACTTATTAGTGGGGGCAGTGTGGCCTTTAAAGGCACTTCGGAAAAGAGCCACTTTTACAGCTTGGCAAAATGTTAAAAACTTATTGTACGTCACATAAGCATTGATTAATTAACGATGACCACTATGTAATTTTGGGATTTTAAGGTCAATTAGGAGTTACTGACTTGGATAATGTGTGAAAATGGAAGGATAAAGAAAACCCTATCTTTGCCTAAGTCTCAGTACGAAATTTAAAGGCCACACAGGGTAATAGCTACTTTTACAACTTGGCAAAATGTTAAAAACTTATTGTACACCACATAAGCATTGATTAATTAATGATGACCAATATGCAATTCTTGGATTTTAAGGTTTGTTAGGAGTTATTGACTTGGATCATGTGTGAAAACGGAAGGATTTTTCTTTGCCCAAGTCTCAGTCCGAAATGTGAAGGCCACACCGGAAAAGATCCACTTTTACAAGTTGGCAAAATGTTAAAAACTTCTTGTACATCACCTAAGCATTGATTAATTAATGATAACCAATATGTGATTCCGGGATTTTCAGGTTTGTTAGGAGTTACCGACCTGGATCATGTGTGAAAACGGACGGACAAACAAAACCCTAGTACTCTCTGCCTGAGTCTCAATCCGAAAGACAATAAACGCCTTTCTCACTCGTAGTCGGCTTGCTTGCACACCTTGGTCTTCAGCGGCAGGTAACGTACGATCTTCCTCCTCTCAGGGTCAAGCAATCGTCCTGCCTGACCTGCGTTTTAACCTGGCTATCTCCATAACTGCTGTTGTCACAGCTCCGTCGCTGGCAGGCTGCTTCAACAATGGTGAGGATCAGCGTGCTGAATGATGCCCTGAAGAACATGTACAATGCAGAGAAGCGTGGGAAGAGGCAGGTTCTCATTAAGCCCTCCTCGAAAGTGATCATCAAGTTTCTCACGGTCATGCAGAAGTTTGGTACGACCTTTCAGCTTGTCCTGTAAATTTGTACTCGTTAGTTGCTGGATCTTGTTGCAGAGTTTACCGATTTTCGGCTTGCAGCATGTTCTCTTTGGATGAAATAGGGCACATAGACAAACAAAACTTCTAGTTTTGCGAGAAATGCAGATGGATTTTTGAAGAACATGATGGCATATAACAGTTTCTACAGATTTCACAGCATGTTCTCATTGGATGAAATGGGGCATGAAGACAAAAAAAGTTCTGGTTTTGCAAGAAATGCAGATGGATTGCTCAAGAGCAGAATGGCATATCAGGTTTTCTATTTCTCACTCTGCTACTGGTTTTGCTCTCCAGGATACATTGGGGAGTTTGAGCTGGTAGATGACCACAGGGCTGGGAAGATTGTTGTTGAGTTGAATGGAAGGCTGAACAAGTGTGGAGTCATCAGTCCACGATACGATGTTGGAGTTGCTGAGTTGGAAGCATGGACGGCTCGGCTTCTTCCATCAAGACAGGTTAGGCTTGAATTAAGATGGAGAATTTGTAGTATCATGTATTTGTTTATAATACTCATGGATTATGAACAAGAAACGGTGCTATTGGTAAGGGTCATGAACTTGTCTGTTTGGATAGGTTTGCTTTAGTGGAAGGAGTTTGAACAGAAAAGTTGGATGTTATGTTTGGAATAGGAACTTATGTGTCGTCATGTGATACACGTTAAGGGATTATGCAGCGTCGAATTTATGTCTTTCATCATATTTGATTCTTCTCAAGTTGATGGATTAAATGAGCTGAATTGGTTTTGTTGTCTCCTGAAGCAGCTGAGGCAGACGTGGAACACCTCATGTTATGTGTACTTTAAGTATTGGGTGATGTGAATTCCTTGGAAATGCATGTTGGGTTAATAGTTTGCAGTAGGGCACTTTTGGTAGATACCTGGTTGCTGCAGACGATGAACTTGTTGTGTGTTTATGCATGGTCCTATTCTAAGTTGGGCTTCATACAGACAAGCGGAGTGTCTGTCTCAAATCTTGATGAAAAGATATTGTTTCCTTCTTAACAGGAATTCCTTATGTTGCCTGAAGATTTCTTAACTTCACTTGTCTTTTAAGTAGTGGTTTTTTTAGAGGCAGACAATAGCATCGAACATTTATATGTCGATGTTTGACAATGCATTGCCCATGACTGTAATGCAACTCTTAGGATGCTGCCAGAATGTCTAGTCTACACAAAAGTTTTCTATTCAAGAGTTGTATAATAGAAGTTTTCTACTTTTCAGGATACCGAAATTCTGTTTTGATGCTTGTTTAGTGAAATTTGAGAGGCTTTTACCAACTCTTGTTACTGGTTCCATGTTTATGATTTGTTTACTTGCTTCTGGCAGTTTGGCCACATTGTCTTAACTACATCTGCTGGAATCATGGATCATGATGAAGCGAGGCGGAAAAATGTTGGTGGCAAGGTTCTGGGATTCTTTTACTGAGTCTTTACTTCCAAGAGGTCTGTTTGGGTTGTAGCTCAACAAAGAGCTCCTATTTAAGCCTAAAATTTTGAAGTCTCTCTTACGATTTTGGATCAATAGGGTGAGGCCTGAATGTACTCAGATAGTATGACTAGTTAATTGTGTTGCTGATTCAGAGCAGCATTTTTTGAGTATATCAACTTCTCTCTGATTTTCTGCTTTTGTGCTATATTCAACTTTTGGTTCTTTGAGTTTGTGACCTTGGAGCTAATGACTCAATTGGAGCTAGGATCATGGTCTGAATTTAAGCAATTTTGTATGGGGGAAGGCAAGGTAACACAGACAGCATAGCAAGAGAAGACACGAAGTCTACTGTGTTTCAGGAAATTTATTTCAGCTCTCCTTATAGTGCCTTGAGAGGGTTGCATGTTCGGTTTGCAACCATCTTACTGCTTTTAGGGATTTTCGTGCAAGGAATAAACGTTTTGTAGTAAAGCCTGGGCTTGCAATGCTCAGACAGGCTTAGAAACAGTCTTCTTGTGAAATGTCCTGGACCACCAAAGGCGTAAAATTCTGGACCTTATACAGTTATGAAAATGGCAAATACATGTAATTTGGTTCAAAATTCCGTCCTTAATCTTGGGTTAAGCTTTTGTAGCTGCTACAAAAAGTTTTTTTCGTGAACACTGCTGCTGCATCTGTTGTGGTTCAACTGCTGGGCTGCTCTTACATTTTCTATTAAAGGAGGTGAAATATCCAAGATGAGGACTAAATGCCCCTAAAAAAGTCTCAACAGGCTAAGATGAAAGGTAATAAGACGAATGAGTTTTGTGTGAGTGACCTTGAAAGGTTGATATGAATAGACAACTCATAGATTATAAGTATTGTTATCAGTTGTGTGAGTTTAACAACCATGTTCTTCTCGAGACTCTAAAGTTTACTTTTCCATTCCAAGCCAATCAGGTCTTATTCTTTAAAAGTTGAGCAGATGTATGCTTATTAGCTTGAAATGTGACATTCTTGAGCTTGGTTGATATGATGTTTAAGTAGGTCAAGCATAGTATGATTTACTTCAAGAAATCGATGGGTAGCAACTGTTTTTCCATGGTATAGTGGTGGGAAGGTAGAACAAGTAATAATTTGCCAAGAAAAACTCAAAGGGTTACCTTTTTAGCAAATGTGAGGGGTTTTACTAGAAGCGAATGTGTTATAGTTAAATTTGCAAAGTACTAAGTCTATAAGTACTTGAAAAAACTAAGATGAACAGAAAGAAGATATACTCAGGATTATTGATGTATACTTACATGGATGGTGGCACAATTGATAATAAAAACTAGATACTTCTAAGATCAAAATGATTATTTAAAGTGTAAAATTTTAAGCACTAAATTTTCTTAAGGAAAAATACTAGAATGTATTATACTTTTTTTGCCCTACTTCAAGCACTTGCAATCTTATTTTCTTACAATTAGCTCAAGTTGCAACATAAACATATCTTCTTGATATATATTTAAAAATGGGTCCAAAAACCCAAAATAGAGCCTAGGTTGACAAACTTTCATTTACACAAGTTGAGGATAGAAGCAAATTTCAGACTTGTTTTGGTAAGCATTAGATGGATGTCAACTTGAATAATGGAGTTTGGTTGCCCAAAGATCTGCATTATGAATTGTAGATGAAAACCACTTCAAAGAAAAGTGGGTGTAGGTACAAGAGAGTTCCAAATGTTCTCATGAGCAATGTCGTAACTTTGATTTTGATATTACGCTTAGTAGAATGGCACAAGGAACATACGGATCAAATTTCAAAGCCTCCATGGTTCTCTCTCTTTCTCTTTTCTTTCCCTCTAGAAAAACAAAAAATAGATGAAAGAAAGCAAGACAAGAGCATGACTTGAGATGGGCACAATCTCCCACCCTCCACTACTAGTGGTCTACACTTTCTCTTACTTGTAGTTGCTTTAAAAATAGATGGATTACAATGGGGATTGCTTTTCTCCTTTTGAAGCCATTACCATCGACCTTAAGAAAATATAAACTATAGTTTAAGGCTCAAGTTAACACACAGACCAATACTTTGAAATATGATGATTATAAAATGTATCACATGCCCAATGAGGAGGCCAATACTTTCCTTGTGTCATGAAGGAAAAATACTTTGATATTTTTGTACTTTGAAATCATGTTAATTTCATACCTAGTAATTTTAAGCCCTTGCTTATGTAAATGTGCCCTTAAATTTGGAAATGAGGATTTAGGATAAAGAAGGCAAGAGGCTAGGAGAAGGGATCTTTTGGCTCATTCACTAAGTTTTGTTGTTTACTTTCTTGATGATAGCTTCCTTCTTGCTAGATAAAGCATTAGCCATGGTTGCCATGGATTTTTGGAACTTTCATCATTTATACATGGTAAGATATCTTGGTGCAATAGTTCTCTTGTTATTTTATGTCTGTTCCAGTTTTTAGTTAGATTTCTTTTCTTGGTAGAATGCTTCATTACATTGGTATCAGAGCCTTGCTTTGATCCAAGGTAGGCTTTAATTCCATCATTTTCATGATTATGACCTTGCTAGGGAGGTCATTGTCCATGTATAATTTGATTACAGTATGGTTTGGTTTGGTTAGAACCATGGATTTCTGTGTCTAGTTGACTAGGGGTGACTTTCACAGTAAATCGTGGTTAGAATTGAAGTAATTGTCATTAATCTTGGTCAAGAAGGTGGTTCTTGGCATGATCTTGGTCAAGATGGAGGTTCTTGGCATGATCCAGTGGATAATGGTGGACTCTAGTTAACTTTGTTAGATCGTGGTTCATTTTGAGGCCTTTTGGCAAAAAGAAGGCTACAGGCATTTGGAAAAAGGGTAAAACCTTCACTACTTTTTGGACAGTCATGTTTCTTTCTTTCTCTACAAGCTTCCATCGAAGCTCTTGTGCAAGAAATCTGCTTCCATCTCACTACCTTGGCTCCTTGCTTGGCTCCAATGGTTTCCATGGTACCTTGCACTTGAATCTATAGCTTATAAGCTCTCTACGGAGCCCCATTTTAATCATGATTGATCTCCTTGTTTGCACCTGAAGATCCCATCTCCCTTCTGCTAGGGTTTCTTCTCGGACAATAGGAGCAGATCTCGGCCGTGCTCTCTGCCAAGGCTAGCATCTTTCCCAAGGTTTCTTGTTCCAGTGAAAAATGGGTGATGCTGATGATATGCAACCTCTTGTATCTGATAATGGATTGGGTACAATTAAGGCTGGTTTTGCGGGAGATGATGCACCTTGAGCAATATTTCCAAGTATTGTTGGTTGGCCTTGACATACTGGTGTAATGGTTGGGATGGGGTAGAAAGATGCATATGCTGGTGATGAGGCTCAGTCAAAGTGTGGTATTTTGAGCTCTCATCTTCTTCTTGAAAACCCTAGACATGACAGCCATTTGCAGCAGTGAAAATTTCCAGATTTAATAATTCATTTTATGGGGCTTTCGATCTTTGGCAACTCCTGAAGCATCCTCTTACTCATGGCAAGCAACATTGCGCATTTTTAGACCAACATTGGCAAGGTTGGTCATCGTCTTGAAGACAGATGATTGTGGACAGCATAGGCATTGATAAGTGCTTCAATGTTAGGGTTCTTCTTCAGTTCTTGAAGTCATTTGGACTATTGGAAGGCTTCACAATATCTCTTCTTGATCTACATAAAGATTGAAGACCACATTGTATCACCTACAACAAGCTCTAAGCATTGAAGACCATTGAAGCTTCATGGAGTTATGATCACTTGTGGATCTTGAAGGATCTTCAAGATTAGAGTTCTCTTCAAGCAATTGTATCTTCTTCAGCATTCATTGAAGTGGATTGGATTAATGACCAAGTTTTATTGCTCTCTTCTTACTCTTGTGACAACCATGGGTCATCATCTATGCAAGAAGACTTATCAGGGTGTTATCAAGCATTTGCCCTCAAGTCTTCATCAACATTGATTCAACATTGGAGAGTTTTGATCCAAATTGATCAAGGGAAGGTAATGGACAGCATGTACCTTCAATGTCATTGAAATTTTGGCTTCTCTCTTCAAATTTTGGAGTCTACACACTATTGGAGCAACCATGGAACTCAATGAAGTTGAGGCCTATTTCTTTATGGAGCATTCTTGAGATTTTTGGGAATTCTTGGATGGATTTGAAGCTGAAGTCAAGTTGTAATTGTGGGAGATTCCTTCATCAACAACACTCTTCTCCTATAAGCTTAAGAGGTACTCTAATCATCTTTTAATCACTCTTTAAATCCTCTTGCTGAGCTAAGTCCAATTGATGAAAGAGGGATTAAAATGATAAAGAATCCCATCCATTCTATCAAATGCGTTTCAAGGGAAATCCATAGAGCTATCTTAGTGATTGTTCATTGCATAATCACTCTCATTCACCGAAATAATCACTTCCAAGTGCCTCAAATTCTCATTTCATTTACCTAACCCTGATATTGAATTGTTTGCCTTTTTGTTTCATTGTCATGAGTGAAGTTTTACCAAATGGTAAGTGGAATAAGAATTGTTAAGCAGCGAGTCACTGCTGAGGTTATCCCTTACCTATCCCTATTTAAATTTCAGCCTATTTCATTCGAGTTCTTGCATATTATAAAAGGGCAATCAAATTCTTTTCATTCCATGCATTTTATACTGATTTTTAGAGCCTAGCATTGAACTACCATGTATATATGCACGAGAAAAAGTGGATGCCGGATGAGTTGGTAGGACAAAAGAGAGGTGACCCTCCCCTATTGACAAGGACCCTAAAGGGGAGCACAAACCGGCTTGAGAGAGAAATTTGCACACCCCTCAAGTCTCGGATCCCACGCATTTAAGTTCAGGTGCAAGTACCACTCAAGGGAACAAGAATTCAGCCTTCAGCATTGTATATTTGGCATGGGATTACATGATGCAAAAGCAAATGTATGGCAACATAATACAATGCAAGTGGCAAATGTGGATAGAGTTATGATGAGCATTATGAATGCTATTATTGGCATTTGTTAATTGGAGGTTATTTTCAGTATTGGCAGATGTTGCAGGAATTTCAAGACAGCTATAGTAAACTGTTTATAGAATTTTTTGTATTCAACTACTTTCAACACTTGATAGCTAGTTAGAAAGGAGACTTCTCAAGCTTCAAGCAAAGCCAAAGAGTTCGTTATTCGGAGCACTAGAACTCAAGATATTTGAGTTTTTCTTTTGTTGTATATACATGACATGAAGTTACTCATGGCAAGAAATAAGAAAAGGGATCCTATTTTGGAGACCATCAATGAAAAGCTGAGAGAGTACCAACATGAACATGAATATGAAACCCCTCAAAAAGCTATATACTGCATGCATTATGAGAATGAAGAGGTTGATATAAGCTCCACTCATTTTCCTGTCAATCAACCAACGAATGGAGTTGAGATGTCTCATGCTTCCATGAACTCTAATAGTCTACAACAACTCTCAAATGATATTAAAGACATGAAATCAGGCCTTGATGGTATGAGGATGGGTATTGACAAGTTAGTGGCTATCTTTAGTGAAAAGATGTTGCCTACAGCTGGTCCTAATATTCCAAATCCTCCTTTGGATGAAGAGCAACCCAAACCCTCTACTTCAAAGGTGATATGACAATTTGAGATTGGGGAACCGTCAAAGGCTAAAGATTTTATTCAGTCCACTTCATTTCAGCCTCAGCCCTATCAATCAAAGGCCTATTCTCAGCCATATGGGCAAGATCTACATGATAGGGTTCAAGCAAGCTCTAGGCAAGAAGATGACATCCATGGTTGCAGTTCATTTTATAAACAATTCTATCCTCAACCAAATATTGGTGGGCATGAACAAGGGCATGTGAATTCAGCTCCAAACTCCTAAGGACAGCAACAACATAATTCTCATACTCAAGTTTAGCCTAATAGACCAAACCCCTTATCCAATCATGATTGGCCTCAGTAAAACAATGGGCAGCAACCACCATTTAATACTCCTATGCAGGACAACCTTCCAATATGGGCAACACTCATTTTCAGCCTCAAGGACATTATTTCTAGCCACAAGGTTATGGTATGCAGTATGGACAGCAAACCCCATATGCACAAGGAACTTGGAATAATGAATTCCCTAGGCAAGGCTAATTTGGTAACTCTTTTAGACAGCAACATCATAATGGACAACATCACCACAATGGGCAGCCACCTCAATATGAGAGAGAGTATAAAGAGAAAATTGTCATCTCAAATTTCAAAGGAGAGAATCCTTCACCCACGGAGTTGGAGGAGTGGTTTGACAAATTGGAGATGTACTTTTCCCTTTATCCAAGGCTCGAAAATGCCAAAGTGAAGTTTGCAGCCCTTCATTTAGAAGGAAGGCTATGCACATACTTGGTGGAGATATATGACAAGAATTGGGCATGACTCCTTATCTTGGAAGCACTAAAGAATGCTATGATTGAAGTCTTCATCTCTTCCATTGAAAAAGAGCACTTGGAAAAGAAATGGTGCGCCCTTGAGCAACGTGGTCTCTCGGTTAGAGAGTATTCAAATCAGTTTTTAAACCTCTCAATGTATGTTCATGGAGTCTCCGATAGTGCCAAATTGAACAAGTATATATTTGGTTTGGAGTCTACCTTATCATTCGAAGTTGGAGCCATGAAGCCTACATCTTTGCAAGCTGCCATTCAATTGGCTAAGCGTTATGGGTAGAAATACAAGAGTTTCCAGCCAAAAACAGGGCATTTATTTCAGCCTACATAGTTCCCAAAGACATCAGGCCATTATGGGCATGTAAGGACTGATTTTTAGCATGGTGGGAAGCCAATAAATGTTCACAGCAATACCTACAGTAAGATACTAACTTTCCCCACTGTTTATGGACCAAAGCAAGGCATCAATTTCAGATCTAATGCTGAAAATAAGTTTGATGGAAAAAGGATTGATATTAGTTGCAAAAAATTTAGCCCCTATCCAAGGCAAGCATGTGTCTAATGACAAACTCAAAGAAATGTATGCCAAAGGAATATGCTTCAAGTGCGGGGAGAAATGGTCACCTGACCATAAGTCCAAGTGCAAGGCTAAGATTTTGAAGGTTAGTATGATTTATGAAGATGATTCTGATGCTAAACCTATTGAGGGAAGTCTTGCACAGCTTGAAGGCTCTACTACTCAAGAAGAGATGCATGAAAATGAAGAGAGTATCCATGATGAGTTTTATGACCCAATGGATGGCTTTCCTTTTGATCCAGGCGGTCATTACATGGATGATTCTTGGATTGACTTACATCCAACGCTATGTTCCATATCAAATGATGCATGGAGTGGTTCAAGAGGGGACAATACCCTACGCCTCAAAGGCCAAATCAATGGAAGGACCGCTCATATACTCATTGATACAGGCAGCACATATAGCTTCATTAATTCCAAATCACTCAATGGGCTGAAATTAAGTACACATGATATGCCTTCTTCCCTCAAAATCCAAGTGGCAAATGGAGACTTTGAAAATAGCAATCAATGCTGCCCAAACGTTCCTATTACTCTATCTCCATTGTGCACTACATCAGTGACTTTGATCGCATTAGAAATGGGTCCCATTGACATCATACTTGGCTGCAATTGGTTGAAATCTTTAGGCAGATTTACTATGGATCTTAACAAGCTTGAAATGGAATTTCAATGGTGTGGACAGCAAGTAACTCTACATGGTGTTGAGAAGAAGAAAATGGAGGTGATCAGTCCCAAGAAGATTAAAAAAGAGATAAATGCAAAGGCATGTATGTTCACTATTCTTCTTTCGAAGATTGATGAGGATCAGCCCTCTCCTCCTACCAATGACATAGATCCATGTCTTTGCAAGTTACTGAAGGATTATGATGATATTTTTCAACCACCTACTTCCCTTCCTCCCAAAAGAGAAGTGGATCATCCTATAGACTTGCTGCCCAACACCAAGCCTATTAACAAACCACCATATTGCCTCTCTAAAGTGGAAAGGGAAGAGGTAGAGCGCCAAGTGAAAGAGCTATTAGAAATGGGTCTCATCAAGGCAAAGCAATCACCTTTTGCCTCTCCGGTCCTTCTTGTAAAGAAGAGAGATGGCTCTTTTCGCATGTGTATCGACTACCGCAATCTTAACAAGGTCACTATCAAGAATAGGTATCCAATACCTAGAATAGATGACCTCCTAGATGAATTGAAGGATGCTAAGGTGTTCTACAAGATTGACTTGAGATCAGGGTATCATCAAATACGCATGAATGAAGGGGATGAGTTTAAAACAATCTTTAGGATGGAAAGAGGTCTCTATCAATTCATGGTTATGCCTTTTGGTTTATCCAATGCTCCAGCCACATTCCAATCTCTTATGAATAAGATACTTAGCCTTTGCTATTTCGGACAGTTTTGGTGTTCTTTGATGACATTTTGATCCATAGTAAGAACAAAGAGGACCATTTACAGCATGTAAAAGAGGTCTTCGATATATTGAGGAAGCACAAACTATTTGCCAAGGCAACTAAGTGTTCATTCATGACAAAGGAAGTTGAATACTTAGGTCATATAGTGGGAGAAGATGGAATCAAAGTGGATCGTAAGAAGGTGCAATGCATCAAAGAATGGCCTACTCCAACTAATGCCACTTCTTTAAGAGGATTTCTTGGGTTATCATCTTTTTACCATAGGTTTATGAAAAATTATGCTCATGTTGCAGCTCCTCTTACTGATCGACTGAAAAAAGAGGCCTTCTTTTGGGACGAAATCGCCGACAAGAGCTTTAATGAGCTGAAGCAATTGCTTGTTTTAGCACCAATACTAGTTTGCCCTAATTTTTCCAAGACTTTTACCATCTATGCGGATGCTAGTGGTAAAGGTTTAGGGGCTGTTTTGGTTCAGGTTCATGGTGTCATTGCATTTGAGAGTAGAAAATTCGATGATAAAGAGAGGGAGATGCATGTATACAAGCAAGAGATGCTTGCTATTCTACATGCGATCAAGAAATGCATCATGATCTCTATGGAACAAATTTTAAAGTCAAAAGCGATCATAGGGTGTTGAGGTATTTTCTCTCACAGCCCAACCTTTCTCCTAAGCAAAAGAGATGGCTGGCTACCTTGCAGTCATATGATTTTGAAATAGCATACATGGCTGGAAAGGATAACATTGTGGCTGATGCGTTATCTAGAATGTGGGCATGCAGTTTATCTACAGTGTCTACAATTTATAAGGATTGGATAAACAACATCCAAGAAGAGTATGTGCTGGATGAACATGCTGTCCAGATTTTGCAGAAATTATAGTAAGGACATGATGAAGAATTTTCAAATTTCAAAGTGCATAATGGACTCTTATGGTTTAAGGGTAAAGTGCACTTGGTTCCTAATAGTAAATTCAAGCTCCATGAGATGCACTCATCACCAATGGCTGGTCATTTGGGTCTTTTCAAGACCTTTGACAAGGTCCATAAAAGTTTTTATTAGAAGGGTTTATGGAAGGACGTCAAGAAGCATGTATCTAAGTGTTTAGAGTGCCAACAAAATTAGGATTCCACCCTATTACTAGCCGGACTCCTTCCGCCTTTTCCTATTCCTACGGGCAAATGGACCGACATTTCCATGGACTTTATAACGGGATTACCTACTACTAGTTATGGATGGAATAGTATCTATGTGGTTGTTGATAGATTGACTAAATCAGCCCACTTTATTCCAACCAAAATACAATATTCAGCAAGGCAAGTGGCTGAGCAATTTATGGAAGGTGTGTTCAAGCTGCATGGTATGCCAATGAGAATAGTATCAGATAGAGATACAAAATTCATGAGAAACTTTTGGAAAAGTCTATTCTCTTCTATGGGTACTTTTCTCACTCCTAGTACAGCCTATCACCCCAAAACCGATGGGCAAACGGAGAGAGTCAATCACTTCGTGGAAGTGTACCTTAGGGATTATTGTCATGACACACAAGCTTTATGGGATCGTTGGATCCACCTTGCTGAATTTTGCTATAACAATACGTATCACATGAGCATATGTATGTCCCCATTTGAAGCACTTTATGGGTACAAAGTCCAAATTCCATTAGCTTTGTTTCATGAAGATATTAACCCCCAAACCAAGGAAGAGTTGGAAAGGATGGAGATGCTCATGAGACAATGCAAGGACATCATAAGGAAAACACAAAAGTAATGAAAGCCTATGCCAATGAGAGAAGAGAAGACATTTGGATTTCAAAGTTGGAGATTGGGTGTTTCTTAAAGTACCCAAGACACAATATGTTTCATTGAAGGGTGGGAACACTAAGCTTGCTCACAGATTTTATGGACCATATTTGATAGTGGACAAAGTTGGAGAGCTTGCTTATAAGCTCCAACTACCTTCTTCCACTAGAATACATGATGTATTTCATGTTTCATAGCTTAAGAAGTATGTTGGACCTGATGTGCAGGTATTGGAAGAGTTGCCACCAATGGATGAAGCAAGACTTGTCATATATGAACCTGAAAGCATTATTGGAAAGAGAGAAAAAGTGCTCAAAAATCATACTCTTATTGAGTACCTCATTAAGTGGAAGAGTCTACCTATAGAAGAATCTTCTTGGAAACCATCCACTTATGTGAATGATTTTCCTTGGTTATTACAGGATGATACATGATAGACTGTGCATGGGCTGTGCAGGGACAACTTGCTATGAGATATTATCGTCAACAATAAAACTATCTTGACTTTATCAAAAATTGATTTTGATGTTATGGGCTGGTACTAGGGATTGTATACTTCATTTCTATACCTCATAGGTGTCATTTGGACCACTCCATCAAAAGTTATGACCGTTTTTGTAAATCAGCCCTGTTTGGACAATAGCCAGTTTGCTCATAGTTTGGTATATATAAAGGTCTCTCTTTCATGGAAAGTGCTTTCCTATCATATCGGAGCTACATGGGCATGATTACTATCATACTTGGCATGGATTTGGTCCATTTATCCCTGGTTTTGAGGACAAAACCATCTTAGGACAGGATGGTTTGTCATGAAGGAAAAATACTTTGATATTTTTGTACTTTGGAATCATGCTAATTCCATACCTAGTAATTTCCAGCCCTTGTAAATTCAGCCCTTGCCTATGTAAATGTGCCCTTAAATTTGGAAATGAGGGGTTAGGATAAAGAAGGCAAGAGGCTAGGAGAAGGGATCTTTTGGCTCATTCACTAAGTTTTGTTGTTTACTTTCCTGATGTTAGCTTCCTTCTTGCTAGATGAAGCATCATCCATGGTTGTCATGTATTTTTGGAACTCTCATCATTAATACATGGCAAGATGTCTTGGTGCAATAGTTCTCTTGTTATTCTATGTCTGTTCTAGTTTTTAGTTAGATTTCTTTTCTTGGTAGAATGCTTCATTACACCTTGTTGATATACTTTTGATTGAGGTCTTTGGAACATCCACTGATGCCATTTTAATGGGTGAATCCAACAGTGAAGTAATCTCTTTCTCTACAGATGGTGGAGCCTCAAGAGCCATAAGCTCCAAAGGTAGTGCATCAACTAACACTTGGAAAAATGCAAAATTTTGGTAAACTAATAATGAATAATATTTTCCAAAATCGCATAAGATCCAATAATTGTTCATGAAAATAATCAAGCTATGATCTCACATTTTCGAAGTCATTTAATTAGCATCAATAAGCAAACAATTTGAACATTAACTCATTCAATCACTAAATATAGCAATGTAAATATTAAACAAATAAACTATATATCAATTTTTACCTCCCTTTCACACTTGTGTAGACTACTCTTTGAGAGGTTACTTTTAAAAAAAAAAGGCATTGCTAACTATTAATTGAGTAATTTTATCCACTATTAATATTGGGGGATCCACATAGCCACAATCATGGTTTCAATAAAGAGCCAATGTATAAAATTATACCTAATTAAAATGATTAGCCATAACTTAACTTTTATAACGATTCATGTCATGGGGACAATATTTAGCAACACAAAATACATAGTGGATTGTACATGTTAGTTTTAGGACATGCTTATAAGAGTTTAGGATGTGCACATGGTGGCATGACATATTCATAAACAAGTGTTTTTGAGCATTAGTTGTGTATTAAGCTAAGTAAGAATGGAAGGGAATAAACAGAGGAGTTCATGAGTCCTCTTATTAATATCAATTTGTACACTTATCATGGGAAACAAATTTTAAAGGTTATGATCAAGGTGGCTAACATAACCTGATGTTTTGCATATAGACAGATGCAATGTGAAGTGGTGTTATGGAAGCCATATGAATTGATAATTCATGTGGGCATGAGGATAGATGCTTCCATGTGCACTAGAGGCTACAACATGGTTTGAGAAAAGCATTTTCAGGATAGAAAGAGGCTATGGTTAGTATGAACCAAAAATTTTGGAGGAAAGCTTGTGGCTTGAAAGCATATGTGGGTAGAGCCACTCCTTAGAAAGGGGAATGGGGAAGAATGGGATAAGGTTATATTTCGATGAATGTCTTTAACATTAAAGAAAACTAGTTGTAAAGCACTCACTTGATCCTTTTTTTTGGGAGGGGGATTTGCAAAATAATATAATCTATTTAGCAAGATATTTCAAGGGACTTGCAAATCAATAGGGAGAACCAAAGCATATGTATTATTTTGCAAAAGAAGAAGCAAAGCTACTCTACTTCTACTATTCAACCAAAGGGCTTTACCATCAATAGATGCCATAGGCCTTGAGGATATCATCATCATTGTTGTCGTCATCATCATCGTATGTGCTATAACATCCCATCATCATTATTAACAAGTTCAATCAAGTTTTAAAACTTTTGAAGCATGTATCTACAAATTTGAAATGATACTTTATAGTTAATATAAAGGCTGTCTCGTTCGTCAATCATGTATTGGTTTCCAAGGAGAGGAACATACCCTTGACAATCACTGAGAAAAAAAGAGGCTATGTCACCGTTGACCTCACTCGATTGTCCTTAAATATAATACTAGCCTTGTCATCAATATGAGACTTGGTATTATTAGTATGGGCAAATGTTGATATACGACTTGGAATGACCCTCAGTATGAACCTCTATACATATTGAGGCTTCAAGTCCCCTCTATACATCAAAATATGGATATCAATAAATATCAAAGGTCTAACTTGTCATTGAGAAAAAATGATTTCAACATCATAATGAACTAATATGCACAAGGCATAGACTATGTTGCAATGAAGTTTCTTCACTTACAACCAAAATTCCAAGACTTGAATAGATTTTCATATTGAGGATTCAAGTCCCCCTTTATACATCAAAATATGTATATCAATAAACTTCAAAGGTCAAACCTCTCATTCAAAAAAAAGGATTTTAGCATTATAATGAATTAATATGCATAAGGTATTGACTATGTTGCAATGAAGTTTCTATATTTACAACAAAAGTTACAAGATGGAGTTCTCCAGGGGATCAAAAAGCTAAAAGAGAGTTATAGCATGGTCCTCAAATATTGAAAAGGCTAAGCTCAACAATTATATAAGAAAATTATGAATGTTAGCTTTCACACGCGCGTGCACACACACACACACACACACACACACACGCGCGCGCGCGCTCACACACACACACACACACACACACACACACACACACACACACACACACACACACACACACACACACACACACACACACACACACACACACACACACACACACACACACACACACACACACACACACACACACACACACACACACACACACACACACACACACACACACACACACACACACACACACACACACACACACACACACACACACACACACACACACACACACAATCATGTTTTATGTTAAGGTTGAACCAAATAATGTGCTTAAATAGCATTTTCCTTTGATTTGAGTGTTTGAAAGACATATTGGGACCTTGGATGTGAAAGTTATGGCAATTTTGAAATGTCATCTTAAGTAGTTTTGCCAACAAAAGTACTAGCGACATAGTCATCTACATGAAGCTTTTAATCACTCTATGTATCTCAAAATGACGAGGATCCTATTCAGAGATTCCACCTTATTGTTTGCATGAAGGTATCAAGGAAAAGACTTTTGATGAATGCTTAGGAAATTAGACAATAGATTTTCAATCAACTTGTTGAGGAAGTGCTTTTCTTGGTCACTTACAAGATCTATAGGGTAACCAAATCATGAGGTTACCTACTCCCATACAAGCTACAACTCTGGTATTGTGTGTCACTACTGTGGCAAAACAGGTCATATTGTAGTC
Source organism: Lygodium microphyllum (assembly GCF_053477565.2). NCBI lineage: Eukaryota > Viridiplantae > Streptophyta > Polypodiopsida > Schizaeales > Lygodiaceae > Lygodium > Lygodium microphyllum. Next base: position 15,544,026 of record NC_141142.1, read on the forward strand.
CAATGTTATGCCTAGAAAGATGATATCCGTAGTGGTAAGTTGCAATGGTATGGCATCATTCTTCCTAATGGCTCTTACCTTAGATCACTTTGTATGATAATAAGTTGTAATGATAATGTATCATGTCTACACTATTGAGCTATTAGGTTGATAGGGCCAATCAAGTCTATGCCCAACTCCTCAAACCATCAATAGGCTATGATGGGAGTTGACTCCATTCCATTCTCTTTGATCAAAACATTTGTTCATTGGCACTCATCATTGTGCTTGACAAAGTGAGTTGCACCCTTGAACAGATTGGTCATTGTAATTGAGACTGAAGCACTTCTATGCTATCATTTTTGTGTTGAAGTGATATCCTTCTATGCATCATCCACCTAGTAAAATGTAACTTTTGGATTGGAACAACTTGGCTTCTTTGTTCTAGATTGAGAACAAGTCGACATCGAGGAGAGGTAATCATCAATTCCAATCACAAACTCTCCCTAGTGGCCACTTTTGACATGTGGTTTGCTATTGAGAAATAAAACTCTCGTAAAAGAAATAGCCATCAAGTAATTCTCCTTCTAGGGAAAGGATGTCCAACAAAAAGGTAGATTGGGTGGTTAAAAGATGATGCTTAAAAATCTTAATAGCATAACCCATCTCTAATCCTTCTCTTTCCATTCCCAATAATTAATATTTGTATAATTGATATGTTAGTTAGCAAAGCTTGCTAGATAATCAAGATTACACTCTTTGGGTTGGCACAACACTAATTGCCATTTTGGATGGATCATTATGTACAAGAAAAAGTGATTGTCCAATTTGAGACTTCTGAAGTTGGTTTAAAGATAAGAAGATATTTCAACTTTTCAAAAGCCTACTGTTACTTCTCAATCCAAAGGAGCACCAATGTACTATTATTGGGCACAACATGCCCAAAAATGCACTTGTATTCTACCCATAACTAACATTTCAATAGGTTTAGAAAGAGATAAGTTCCTTGCATTTCTACAAAGGCCTCTAGGAACTACCTTAGTATCCTTGAATATGGTGCACATTAGCTGTTCAAACGTTGCAAGTGCCTTTGTCAAGCCAAAAGGCATGACTATGTATGTAAACACTATCCATATGAAGGCTCTCTTGTGCCTATCATCTAGGTGGACTTGCACTTGATTTTAGTCTAGAGATACACCTAAGAAGTTTTACACTTCTTTACATGCTACATGTTCCAACATATGCTTTGTGTAAGGCACGGGGTAGTTATTTCTTTTAGCACTACAGTGACCTTCTTGTATCATTCTTCTTGAGTACAACCATGATTGGTGATACCCAGTCAATGTACTCAATCCGATAAATAAAATTGGCTTTAAAAAGCTTATCTAACTTCATTCTACATGGTTCACACATTCCTTAAGTTTCTTTGGGTATTAATTGATTTGCATTATGGAATAATGGGGCTCATGATATAAGGTGGATCCTTTCAAACCGAATAGGTTTTCTCTTCCTTAGTTTAGCTCCTTGGTGATGTATATAGGTTTAAGTGATTCAATTTCCTCTACAATATTCACATCCTCTGCTTATTAAACTCTCAATTGGTCCATTAATCATTGATTTCCTATTGGCAAAAAATTACTTAAATTGCAAATTGCAAAAAAGAAACGTAAAATATTTGAAAAGAAAATATTTGACTTCATTAAACTTAGAAAAGTTCTATGTAAGTAGCTCAAATGTTTAATTTATATCATATCCTTCATGATTAGAGAATTTCGATTGGATGGAAATATTAAAAAAGTATTGGAGAAGTTGCATACAAAGCTAGAGATGTATTTTATAATTATTTTAATCTTGATGAGGACCCTTTGAAAGGATTGACACAAATTGCTCAAAAACTTGGATATGTTGGTTGCAAAAAATCTAGAACTAAAATGATTTTAGTTAAAAAAATTATGAGGTTCTAATTGATCTTGAAATTTTTTTTGAGATTGAACCAATATCTACTCTTATGTTGCTTTATAAAAGTAGTTAGCATGATAGAAAGGCAAATAAAAGGTATTCCCATGATATATGCTTGTTCTTCTTTATGTTGCAGTTTCTATTTATGTATTTTTTGACATTTTCATAAAGAAACTATCTAGGCTTAAAAATCAATGCCTTGTGGAAAATAAACCAATACATGATGATGACCCCTTCACAACATATACCCCCTAAATGTTTTCACTTAAACATACATATGTCACATCTAAAACCACATACTTGAACACAAGCATCTTTTTTTGTAGACCATACATTGGTAATTATATCACCCATATATCTTGGAAAAAGGATAAACTTCCTTGTAGAAGTGTTCCATACATTAGTGCTTTTGGAAGCATGCCTAAGGATATGGCCCAAAATGTATGTATCTCACAAGTTCTTTTGGTCTTGTATGTGATGCTTCATCTAAATCAATTCCTCTTGAGGACCTTGCTCATTTAATAAGTCTATTTCCAATAAACGGGTGATGAAAAAATGATTACTAAACATTTTATACAATTTTTAGGGAAATGACTATTTCTAGGCATCAAGGTTTATGTACAAAAACTCATAGCACTACTTGGTGGGGAGTAGGGCCTCAAGGTGGGATGTACTCTCCACCTTGTATCCCTACTCCCCAAAAGGGGGAGACACACACACACATCCAATAAAATATTACAACCACAATCAAGATGGTGAGCATTAATATATCTAAAAGAGTTTTCTATTTTGTAAATAAGTTTTGATAGATAGCAAGGGGGCATACATGACACTATACATTGGTGAAGCATGAATGTTTCTTTTGCATGAATAGTCACCACCATTAGTCTTCAAGAACTTTCTTTTACCTGCAAAACACACAAAATCACTCATCAATAAGAGTCTTGCACAAAAAAGGAATTGAAATTAAATAAAAAATCTAGCTCTAGTCACCTAAATTAGTTGAGAATCTCTATTCCTTTGGTCACAATAACATTAAGGTGCAATTGATGCACCCTAATTAAGCATGAAAGATAAGTGCTCCTAATATCAAGGGATTTGCAAAGAATGGGTTTTTTAAATTATAAAGGAATCCAAAGGGGCCAATACATAAAAGCATTGGACATACCCCCCAGGATGTAGTGAGCTCACTGTTGAATCCAATCATTGTAGTCCTCTTCTTTGAATCCTTCGATAGCTCCATGATTCAAGGCATATTGAACTTCAACAAAAGATGCATCGGAGAAGTCCAAGTATGGCAGGGTAGACAACCGTTCCACAATGTGAGCAAGTCTTTGGTGCATAATTGGATCTATCAACATTGAAGTGAATTGCTCCTACAAGTGTAGATAGGTTTTTGAAGTGGGATATTATGTGTAGGTGGGCGTAGACATTTGAAGTAACAATTGAAAAAGGAGGGATATAAATTACATTAAGGAATGTAAAAGAAAGACATTTGAAGTAACAATTGAAAAAGGAGGGATATCAAAGACATTAAGGAATGCAAAGGAATGTGTAGGGTGGCGTAGATATATGAAGTAACAATTGAAAAAAGAGGGATATCAAAGACATGAAGGAATGCAAAAGAAAGACTAACAAATTTGAAAGAAAGAAAGTATCAATTTACTTATACATATCAAAACCTCAATGTTGTGAAAATCAAATTTAGATAGAAATCCACATTTGGGCAATGCGCCATTTGAAACAACCACATCTCCGAAAAAAATACGTGAGTGATCTCAATATTCATCATAAAAGCACTTGTTGATATCAAGAATGAAAGAAAGAAAGCCTTGATGGCATACAAAGAAAATGATATTGTTGAAGGACATATTTCAAGCATGCGGAAGGCATCGATAGAGTTATGCAAAGCAAAATATTGAAATCATGATTTCAATAGAAGAATACAAGAGAAATGGAAAAAGTATTTTCAAAGAAGACTATACTAAGGCTCAAATGGAATGTAGACGTCAACCCATTTGTGCCAACAAACCATTGAACCTTGAGACCGACATCCTTAGAGTGACCTCTCTTTTCGCATCATTGACACCTATTCTACAAAAGTAGAAAAAGACATCTTGCAAGTCTCCCTTGGGTCAACAAAATTGTTCTCACTATTTTTCACTCCAAAAGAATGTGACATCATCTACTACCAAGTGTCATGATCCATATGCAGCCTCTACCGTTACACCTTCTAGCTTCCCATACAATTCTTTGACGATACTGTGAAGGGTAAGATGTGTACTTCTCATATCTTGTGCAACATCATGCAGATATGCAGTTCGAGTTCTTGGACAAACACTCAAGGGTATTTCCAACATGAACAAACAATCTTTCCAATTTGTCCTTAATCTCATGAAGACTCTAAGTAGTTGAAGAACTCGTAATTGCATTGATAGGTCTTGGATGCTTCAATTTGAAAGGAAATGCACCTTGTCCTCCCTCTTGGCTCTACTATCTAGGTGCGGAGCCTTTTTCTAGCACCAAAAAGGTGTTTGCACTACAAGAGTGACAGAAAAGATAGCTCTTAAGAATGCTAAGACCTACAAAATAGTAACTACCAATGAAAGAAGTAGGTGAAAGCTCTAAACATAACTTCAACAAAGCAATGTAGGGAATTGACATCCAAATTGTTTAAACAATGTGATCGATATGTCAAATGCAATGTATATTGTTTAAACAATGTGAACAATACATCAAAAGGAACACATTTTGTCAATTGACACCAAGAAGGCAAGAATCTTCAAGCATTCGCAACCTTACCATTTATTGGAGCAAGACTCTTTTAAACATAGCAAGACGCAAGCATCATATGTATTAGCCTTGGAAAATGAAAGACTCAAAAAGAAAGTATGGATACTATAAACATACATAAGAATAATGATGCACAAGAGTGACATCAATTATGACAACGTTTGTGGTGGTCTACCAGTTCACACTATAGTCTTCCAACAAAAATTTGATCGAATTGGTAGACCTAACATGAATGAACACAACATAAAGCTACCCATGTGAGAATATTAGTGTCTTGAGGTACAACCCCTGACCCTCGGACTTGTTTATTGTCTTTGCAAAATCCAATGGAATGGAAAATTGTCTTCTTCTCATTATGTATGGCCATCCTACAGACACTAGAATAAATGTGATTCTAGTTATGAAGACAATCTTACCAATGTTTGTCCCTATTATAATTTTACCTTCCAAGACCTTATCATGGAACTACCTACATATCAAGCTAGTACCATTATAGATGCCCATTGTAGGGTTTAAGTTTCTAAGAGAATCACATGAACATTTTTTTCCAACACCAAACAATGAGGAGAAAAACCACCACCAAGATCAATGGTGTCAAGGTACTCGGTGGAGTAAAGAAATGAATTCACATCACTCTTTGCTATGGAGTTAGCATTGTAGCAAAAATGAGAATCACCTAGCATTGCTTGCAAAGTAGTAATATTCAACAAATCAACATCCTTGTTTCCAGATGCCAAAACTGCATGACATTGAAGAAGGTTGCATAGTCATGCACAGAATGGATGCTCATATAAACATGGGAGATAAGATAATTCATTGAAGCATCATACAAAGTCATGTGTGAAGGAATTGCAACACGGCTACTATCATCCAAGTAGTTATAGCCATTGCCAAGACATAGAAGCTAGTCATTGACATTCACACCATTAAAGGTAGCTCTTTGCATGGACACCCGCATATTTTGCATATGATTCCACATGAGAATAAAAAAGTGTTGCATTCATTGTGTATTCATGGCTATCCTTAGGAACCACAAGTAAAATATGATGAAAATCACCACAAAAAAGTATCATCTTTCCTCCAAATGACCTACCACAATCCATGATGTCTTGTAATGTTTTGTCCAATGCCTCAGATGCATACCAATGCATCATCGGTGCCTCACTCCAAATTATAAGATACACAATCCTCAATAACTGTGCTAGCTAGCCCTGCATAGGAATATTACATGTGGATGTATTCTTTAGCTTTAGTGAAATCTTGAATCTAGAATGTGCCATTTGCCCCTTTGGTAACAACAATGCAATGATGCCTGAGGAAGCGGTTTCTAGCACAACTTTTCCCTTCAATCTTGCCAATAAGATACATATATGTTTTCCATGACCTACCTGATCAAATTTAAAAAAAAACATGATGCTACGTGATTAGTTAATTGCATCTAGCACATCCAAGTATGCCTTTGTCTAGTGCTCATTCAAATTGGACTCCATTGAACATGCGGTGGTGTGTTGGTATTCAACATCAACATCCAACCCCTCATGAATCAAAGGATTATTGAAAGTGGAGACTAATGTCGAGTAAATTTTTGGCCTTTCCTCAAATTTATCTATACTTTGGCAAGGTTGCCACAATATATCTTCTAAAGGTAGCAATCCTAAATTAAAGGCTAGCTGTTATGTGGAATGTTCATGACCACCAAAAGAAAATAGTCAATGCAAAATATCGTCTATCAAATGAATCTTGAAAAGATCCCAAAAATAGCCAAGTCCCATAGGATCACAAAAGACCAACAAAGTTGCAAAAAAAGTACATAATGGTTTGCCTGTCTATACCATCACAACTTCCTCCAACCACATGTACCACTCATGGTCACTCTCTAGCAAGCCCTTCTCAATGCAAGATGCTTTCAAGAAATAGAGCTCACTTGCAAATGATGGAACAAAGAAAAAATGGCCATAAACATCCCCCTTTTTGCACTTAGTCCAAATTTTCCATGAAGAATTCCAATACCATTGTGAAGATAACTCTTGATAAAGCAACACATTTTCCTCCAAATGTGTTTGGTTGCACACAAACCATTCTACCAAGGTTTTCCGATGAATGTTATCTGTAATTACTTCTCTTATATTGTTAGCATCATGGAAATCTATCACATTTTCCCTTGGCAAGTGCACATGTAGATGAATGACATTTGGTATGAAGAAAAGATGTACGAACATCAAGGCACACTTGTATATCAAACATTGCACACTTTTCTAGGATCACTTTTTGCTTTTAGAGAACTATTTCGCATGGATTGGAATCTCACTATTGCATGATCATGCCCTTTATACACATACTTACAAAGATATTTTACATCAGATATGGTGGAACAAACCTCCACAGTGACATGAGCTTTATGTTTCTTAGAGAGATACTGATTACAAGGCACAACCTGATGGTGGCATACTCCTCTAACCACCAAGACATGTTTGCCATCATTTCTCCTCATATAAACAATATAACCATGTTCATCTTCCATAGTTGTCTTTGTGAATCCCTATAGATAATATCTTAGACATTTACCATTTACCATGCATGGACTATTTGTCCCAAGATGACCACATGGCCCATGTAAATTGCAAGGAACTATTGTCTTAAATAGTTTTGAAAAATTATCCTAGTCTAGAAGCTTAATGCAAATGAGTATAGTGATCTATATCCTTGGGTTTAAATGCAACTTGCAAGATCAAAAACATATGTGAATGTGAAATGTGACATTTTAAAAACTCCACAACAATGACATAGCTTGCAACCTAGCCAAATAAATTCTTTTTCACAAGGGTATATACATCATATCCTTTTGTTTTTGGAAGCAAACTTTGGTAGTCAAGTTGGCATGCACGATCTATCCATGCAACAACACTTCCTTTATTTTCTCCCACCTTGGATTGCAAGTGAATGTAATAAATAGATCATGCTTGCCTTGCATGAACAATTGCCATGGCATCTTGGTATGATTGGTACATGTGTTGAGACCCCCCCAATAAAGGATGATGGAAGAACAATGTGTGTACCAACTACTCTTCTAAAAAAAAAAGCCATCAACAAAGCTGAAATCGGATCTGCAAGTCCAAAATAAACTTTTGAATGCAAAGTGGATTGATTCAAGCAGCACTAGCTCAACTTGCATCGCTCTATCTATAGTATGCATCCACCATAAACTACTAAAGTGGCATCTCACCTTGTAGCAAGCATGGAACTATGTCATCTTGAACTTGAAGATGAAATGCATAATACTCCATTTGTTTGACATGATCTTTGTTGGGCACTTGCTCTATAGGTATATCCTCATCCACAGAACTACAAGGGATCTTCACATGCCAACCATCCTCTCCATTGGGAAATAAAAGAACATACAACAAAGGCATATAGCTTTGATACAAGTTGGAAAAAGGAACACAAAAACTAGTCCTTGTATATATATTTATGTTGTGGTGATGCAAGGAATCATTGTCTCCTTGGCCAAGCATAATGGCTGCAACCTTATTTCTAGTAGGCATATAGTATACTATCTTGAGGTTGAATGACACTCTGCAATAGTCATTTGTATCTTCGTTGGAAGATCCTTAAGTACTCTCTTAGCAACTGTTCGAAAAGCATTGGCATAAACATTGTGAGTATGTATCATCTCTTGTAATGAAGCAAGGGTCCATGAGTCAAGATTTAGGATGACACACATCCTGTTCTAAAGTTCATACTCAATATCATACATGCACAGCTGTGCAAAATGCGACTTTGCACTTCCGTGAACACCTGGCAACATGGGTCCAATACGGTGATATATGGAACCATGGACTCAAAAATGTATTAGCATTTCGATCAGCGAAAAGCAATGAATCATAAATCTTAGCACCAAGTGATACAAAAGCAAGGGCAATATTATATGCATATTTTTTTTTCCTAAACTCCTTGCCACCATGCAACTCTCCATCCAACAAGCCTTGCAAGGGCTTTAGTCTCTCTTGAAGAGGAGGCAATGAAATTGTCCCATTCCAGCAACAATGCTTCCCTAGAGTTAGCAGCCCATTGACAACTCTAGACTCACAACTCCAAATCCTTGCAAGGCATTTGGTACACATCTTGTTCATTCTTACAAGGCTGTGATATGCAAGGTCACAATAAAGTAGGATAGATATAGCAAGATAAACTTCTAGTTGAGGGATCTTTGCAAAAGAGAAAGGACTCCATCATTGTTTGGATCAAAACTTGGTTGTGGAAGATGTTGTTCAAGGGACCTTTCAAAACTTTGTTGGCATAGAGCTTGGACTTGCAATGGGGGAACTGTATGCATAGCTATATGCAATAGTGGAAGATCAATAGCTTCTTGAGGAATTTCATTATCATCAATTATGTGCACAACATGATGGCCATGGTCCATGATAGGCAAATAACGAAAGAAACAAAGAAAATGAAGAAGCGTATCATATTGATTTCCATGAAGCAACGTAGCAAGACTCAAATGAAAATTGGTACAAATTCTAGCATTTTGTCTTTTACTAATTCTTGTTGAATTCAACCATAGTTAACACAAATGCAACATGGGCTCTCTTTATAGTGCACACATAGTTGGAGTCATGTTTGGAGAGCAAAGGCAAGAATAGTTCTAGACCTAAAAAATAAACACAAGATGCTAATTAGAGACATGAAAAAACATACAGATGATGAAAGTAGAGAGATATATACATGTTCAACTTTACTCACAAATACATTTCTATGCACACACACAAAAAATCCAGGAGGCTCTAGATTAATGGCTGATAATAAGCAAAGGCCTAGGAAGAAGGCAAATGGAGAAGAAGAAATTCTCTATTGTTCTAATTCTCTCTTGTCTCTTTATCTTCTTCTTTTAATCTATAATTGGAATTACCAATCCAAATGTTTGCGGAAATCAAACTGATGTAGTACCATTCGATTTGGTTCAATTTTCACATAATTTTCTTGCAAGGCATACATTGATGATGTTTGTTATATGAGCATTGAAGTGGAGCACGTGACATGTGTAGGCAAGTTGGATATATTGCTACATGTGTTGATTGAATCTCAACGTGCATATTTTGCGAGATATATATGAGAGGCATAAAAAGACTAGTAATATCTCACTATATTTTGTTATTCTTTTATGATATCCCTACCTAACATCTCATCTAGAAGCAACATAACAGTCAAATTATTAAGTTATACCTTATTCTCTAATGATCTCACTACACGATAATTACATGTCAACACCTACATAATGTACTTCAAGTATACCAAATCATAGAACACACACACACACACACACACACACACACACACACACACACACACACACACACACACACACACACACACACACACACACACACACACACACACACACACACACACACACACACACACACACACACACACACACACACACACACACACACACACACACACACACACACACACACACACACACACACACACACACACACACACACACACACACACACACAGAGAGAGAGAGAGAGAGAGAGAGAGAGAGAGAGAGAGAGAGAGAGAGAGAGAGAGAGAGAGAGAGAGAGAGAGAGAGAGAGAGAGAGAGAGAGAGAGAGAGAGAGAGATTTATATGTTTTCAATAAAGAAGTCACACAAAATAACAACAATTAAAAAAAATATAAAAAATCAAAATACATTCATAACATTGTTACTTGTACATACAATAAGTACGTACGTATGTACGTGTGTGTGTGTGTAGAGAGAGAGAGAGAGAGAGAGAGAGAGAGAGAGAGAGAGAGAGAGAGAGAGAGAGAGAGAGAGAGAGAGAGAGAGAGAGAGAGAGAGAGAGAGAGAGAGAGAGAGAGAGCACAAGTGGAAGCAAGAAAGAAGCAATAGTTATGGAGGTTCAATTAAGAGAGAGCAAGATAATATATGGGAACTACAATAGTCACAATGTGTAACATACCTTTCCTTATTCTCATTAGGGAAGTATTGAGGTCTCAAAAATGCCTTTTAGGATATATAGAGAGAGTGTTCTAGACAATGAGAGCAAAGTCTCCATAAACAAAAGCTTTATTTTTGAAAAAGCAAAAATCATTTTATAAATAGATATGGATACAATATTACTACAAAACCTTATTAAAAGTATCTATTTTTACAATCTCATAATTGTGATTATGACATCGTTTATAGTAATGAAATAGATCTTGATCACCTTACACTAATGATATATTTAGGATTGTATGATAATGATAATTGAAACTAAATTCAAATGACTAAAAAGCTTAGTGTTCATCTTTTTTCCCTCCCTTGTTTTGTTGTTCTCATTTCTTTCCTTACTTGGTGGTACCTCGTTTCTCTCTCTTCCCTCTCTTTGCCAACATGGATATAACTTTCAACAAGGTGCCCAAGCTCTAAAATCACATCCATATTTGTGTTTATTTCATTCCAAATTGATGAAAGATAGATTTCCACCATTATTAGTATAGGTAGCTAGATTAGATTACCATGCAACAAGCAAAATGTAAGGAAAAAAGATAGATGTAAGACTCTTTCAACTTTTCTTGAAAGGGTAGGATCAAAGATTTCAAACTTGGATCAAACATGAAATGTGTAAAAGAGGTTTTAGTACATGTATTTATGCATAGAGAGTTGCATTTGGAATCTAGAGCTTCAAGTTTTCCATTCCATAGATTGAATTGTAACTATTTCATTCTCAATGTTTAAAAAAAAAGTAAACTTGGTATTAGGTTTTATTATGTTATTTTTTAAAAAATTTGTAGATGTCTATCCTTCTTAACTTGAGGAATGGCAACTTATTAAGTCTATTATTGATGTTATGCATGGTTTGATTGGAGAAGAAATGTACAAAGACAAGAGAAAACCATAGCTCTTAAAGAATGAAATATTTTTTAATGAACATTCTCATAGTATCCCTATGTATAATGGCCAATGGGGAGCAATATCCTTGCTTTCTTTGCATGATTTTATAAGCCTTGCTTGGTCTTTACCAAATGCAACCACTAATTAGAGCTACATATGTAATATCTTTTTTAATATACGGATAACATTAAAACCTAAAATCTCAAGTAGGTTAAGCAAGATTACTTTTTAAATGCTTAGTCATGTATTTCTTGATTTATTTTCCAATACTAAGATAAGAAGATCAAAGGCCATGCTATCAGGGCATATAATCATGTCTTACAATTTGCTGATGAGGGGTGGGATACCAACATAGAAAGCAAGATAACTTATAAGATGGATCAAGACTCTGTTGCTTGCTACTCAAAATTTCATCCTTAGCTTTTATTATAGTAGATGGTATTATGTTGGTGGTAGTCTAGTTGCTTTGGATCAGAATCTTGAGGATTTGAGCAAAGATCCTATAGTGGATCTTGGTACTTGGCTCAATGGGGACATTATTACAATACTGAAGGTTAGATCATCATATACACTACATTAGGTGAGATTGGATTTATAGAATGAAGATATCGAATTGCCATGTTCATTTGCATTCCAACTTAATAAATGAGTAAGTTTGTGCATCAAGTTATATATTTTGTGTGTGTGTGTGTGTAGTTTTACTTCTTGAATGACAAATATTAATGCTAATTTTTTTGCAGATATCAAAGAGAAGAGAGAAAAATATACAATGCAAGGATATTGAAGAAAAAATCTATTTCCTTTCAGTGTAAATACAACTTTAGATATTGCAGTAAATTTGTATTTGCCTTCTTCATGATCTATATAAATGAGATTTGACAAGAGAATATACAAAATTTATTTCTTTTTGTGAGGAACATCTTTTTTAGGAGTTCATTTGCCCTTCTTTGATGCTTTGGTCGCCTTAAGTGTTGAGGGCCCCTCCTCCTCTACTTCCACACTCTCTACCCCCTTCTTGACCCCCTCCTTATCTATGCCCTCATTGTCTCTTTGTTTTTGTTGTATGTAATTGTCAAATATATACTTGAAGCTTTTCTTTTATATAGACCAAACATGCTCAGTTTTGTAACAATCATTGAAAAATTGTCACACATTTGAAAGAAAAGAATATTAGTTCAGTGTTATTTTGTAATTCACTATCTTTTGAGTGAAACAATATCTTAAAGCTAAACATCTTTCACATTAACTTTTTCTAATTTATCATCATTAAGATAAATAAACTTGACCAATCTCCTAGCATTTACAATTACTCTCCAATCATAAGAATGACTATGATATTCTACAAACAATAACACAAAGCAAAGTTATATAACTCATAAGAGGCTTCTTTTGTAGCACTTTAATTAATTTTTTTATAAATATATATAAAAAATAATAAAATTTAGAGTACTTAGAAGTAATAAAAGTTCAAATGATCAAGGAGTCTTGCAATTATCCAACTTACATCTTTACATTTTCATGTACTTCTTTCAAAGAATTGATTTAAAAAACAATGCTTATCTACACAGTTTATGGCAATCAGGCTCTAATGAGATCTAAAAATAATCATATGTAAATAATTTAGTATAATATTTTTTTTGAAATTAAAATAAATACCAAATAACTTACTTTTCATGGTATGGAATCATAACAAGCTTCAAGGTATTAAAATCAATTCTATTGAGCCAATGGTTAAATGCATTTACTTCAAGTTTACTAAGCCTCATATAATGGGAGATTGAAGGATTAATAATCTCAACCTTTTGTTGTATATCAAAAGGGAGTTCGTGCATAATATGTGACATCCTTCACTTTAGGACTTGTGTCCTCCTCCTTCTTCCTGTATGGTAGCATGTTAAGAATATTATATGTCTTCTCATGTGTAAGAGGAATTGGTTCTAAAACCTTGGAAAATTTATATCTCAATCTTCTTAGGATAATCATATCCTTATCCATAAGTATCATCCTATGTGCATGGGCAACATAGATGTATGCATCCTTAAAAAAATTAATTAAGAAAGCCTTTGAAGCCTCATAGATGTAATTAAGGGTACTCCTTGTCTCCTTGTAACTATTGAGACTATGCCTATTACATATCTCCCTGACTACCCTTTGGAATGGTAGCTTTGGAATTGCATTATCAAGAGTTTTCATTGCCTTCCTAATCTCCCTAAGACATCTCGCACCTTGTGAGAATCTTCTTTTATGCTTTTTGGGTGGCTTGGATGGTTTGGAGGACTAATGGATCTTCTTAACAATGTTCCTAGGCTCAATTTTCTACTTCCTTGCAATAGCTTTAGTTCTAGCCATAGCTCAACAAAGCAACTTCAAGAAAAAGGTAGGACAATACAATTATCAACACAAATTTGCATCATGATGTATGATATGTGAAAATGTTACCATGCAACAAAAATAAGCCCTTAAAATTGTGTTTCATTCCACAAATACCAAACACCGATCAACAAACATATGGAACACAAAAATAGAGCAGTATGAGAACAAATCATGCAAAGGTTTTCACGCTTCATATGACAAGAGAAATGAAAGCAATTAAGATGTATGAAACATGAACATTCTACTACATGTTGAAGGCTGACTACCTATATTGCATTTTATTTGACATAGTTGTGCTTTAAAAGATAAGAAAAAGTAGATTTTTCCAACCATATCTGGTGGATTGTTGAATTTTTTGCCTCTTGGAGGATTAAGTCATGCTTGAAGAGGATGTTGATCTTGCTTGAATACTCTTGTTGGAGATGGAAAGCTTGCTATATTTGTAATGTGCCTCCCTTGGAAAGGGCTAGATGAAAATGAGTATCTACTAGAAAGGTTGGGATAAAATGCTTGAGTTTATCTCAAGTTAAAAGAAATAACATTGAAGTTATTAACGCGGGTGGTACTTGGTAAGATGTAGTCTCATTAATCACTTTTTGTGGGCCAAAAAATGAGTCTTATGTGTGAAAAGTTGCCTTAAAAATAGAAAAAAGGTTAGAGCTCTCTTTTTGGGTGAGAAAACATTATTTTCAACACAAATTCTGAGAAAAATAGCTCTATTATTGAATGCCTTTTTTGGAATCTTTTTAAGAGAAGCATCTCACAATAGTCGACCATTTGCACACTAATCTTCTTTGTCTCCATCAAATTGAAGCTAAGCTCTCCTATGCTCTATTGAAGGAAAAGGTAATCATCCATCATCAAATTAGATAGTGTAAGTGGTCAAATCAACTCGTTTTTTAATCTTAGTGTCAAATGGAACACGATTTTTTCAATTGTGGATGTGCTTTACTAACTTCCAATTGTGTTCCATCCAAAGTTTTTGTTTGTTAAGATTTCTAGGATTGTGTCATATGAAATGTGAGTTCAATGGTGGTGTTGTTTGTTGGCTGCAACTAATCTCACGTTTTATACATCAAGCTTTTGTTCTATGCATATCATACTTGATTTTTAAAATTTTCTTGCTCATTATGGTATGCTTTGCGTTTGTCTGTCATTTTAGGGATAGAATGTCAAAAAGGAAGCTATCCCTTGAGGGACTAGAGCAAGAGGAGTTGGAGGAGAATTGCGATGACATACCTTTTGATTTTCTATAGAAGACAAGGAACTCATCCAAATTTATGTGCATTAGGGATATAATCAATGTTCCTTTTGATTTGCAAGAGCTCCTGGGAGATGATGAAAATCTTAAGGAGTACATGGAATTCTATGCTAGACATGCATAGTGTCTCACAATTGATAATTATGTTCATTTTAATGATGTGATCCAAGCAATCAATGCTCCCAAGACAACTTTGATTACAAGGTATTATCTTATTGATGAGGATTTTAGAAGGCGTGAAATGAATTGCCTTTTTCATAGGGATCGACAACAGTTTCTTTTGATTTGAAAAGACATAGATTTTTTTGGGTTTCTCTAATATATGGAGGATTCTTCTTTAGAGAAAGTACAAGAGAATAACGAAGAAGATGCTGCATGTATAGATCAGGAGGTTGAAGAGAAGGTAGAGATGTTTCAAAAGGATATTGAGAACCAGTTGGTGTAAGGTTTTGATCTTGTTGTGTTTGAGAGTTAGAACATTACAAAGGCACAAGAAGAGGATTTGGAATTGAGTATAGAGATCACTGAAGAAGGCCCTCTTGATTGTATCTCTACATTTCCTATCTACCTTATCAACCAAAAAAGATATGCTTTTCTCAATGATATTTAACATCTTTTTGATCTTCGAGAAGATTACTACCTAATCATCCTAACAACATGGGGCCAAATTCATAAGAATTTCATAAGTTATGAACCGTGCCCACTAGTAGCTTTGGATGTTGAAGGGAAGAATTTTCAAGATAGCTCCATGGCCTTGCACACATGTATTATATAGATTGTGCAATATTAAAAGAAGGGGCTACCCATAGAAGAAGAGTTCTTAGAGGTCCAAAAAAGACTTCGCATTAAGGGCATGGGATATGAAGGCACATTAAAGCGTCTATTACAAGAGTAGCCAAAGAACTCAATAAATCCTTATGATAAGAGCCTTCTTGTTGAAGATGATGAAAACCCAAAAGTATGAAAGATATTTTCAAGATCTTCTTAGGCTTAATACTAAAGTTTTGGTATGCTTAATGAATAAGTGACTTTGAGATTTTCATATATTGATAAGAAAAACTTTTTTATTTCTTATACAGATTGAAATTGAAGATCCTAATAACGTTCTTAAAAGAGCCAAGGATTCTCTAAGTTTTGCCAATGATGGATTTAAAAGCTATTTCCAAAGTCATTGTATCTAAAGTTTTCAACATAGGAGTGGAGAAGATAATTTTGGTGGAGAAGGAAGAAGCCATAAGGGTTTTGGCTACATGCATGGAAATAGTGGTTCTAAAGCTGGATATTTTGGAGTTCTTAGCTCCTATTTATTCTCCCATGTAGGAGATGCAAAAGATTTAAAGCTTCTCTTAGGTTACAGAAATCAAGAGTTTTTGAAATGTAAAGGCCTTATTGAGTGGGATAAAGCCAAAGATTTCTTTGGAACAATAGAGACAGATCGAAGGATCTTAAAAAATCAAGGGTTTCTTAAAATCCATCTTTTGCCTTCTCATTGTTTAGTTTGTAACCATTCTAAAAATCTTTCATTTGCACAAGAGTTTAGATATGCGTCTTTTCTTTTTTGGGTAACCATTTGTATGGTTTTTGCCAAAGATGATGTATTGCATGATGTGGTTGTATCTTGAAGCTTGAATTTATGCTAAATTTTTATGTAAAACCATATAAAAATATTTGATAAAATGTTTACTTTTACTCTTCTCCTCCATGTCTTCTGTGTGTAAAGTATTTTTTTCTTGCATGATAATGTGATTTTTATATGCCTTGGGTTGACTAGATAGATAGGCTTCCATAGTATTTGGTGAAATATGGAGCATGGTTGTATAAAATATGCTACACAGTTAAAATATAGAGAGAGTTAGTTAAAAATCTTATATGAGTTACATAATGAAAAAACATAACAACTTTTTACCATATAATGAATGAAGTGTTGATCATCCTAAGCTTTTGTCACTGCCTTTTTGAAAAGGTTCAACTAGTCTTTGAAGTCTTTGAGACCTTCATCTTTTGAATCAATTTTATCACAATTAAAAAATATTTTATCTAGTGTTTTTCAAATATGGTTTTTCTATTCAAAGTCAATTCATTATCAACATGATCCTTAACTACATTATGTAGGGATTTCCATTGATCATATTTAATGGCTAAACCTCTATTTCTAAAGTCAATCTTGCTAAGCTTTCCATGAAAGTCTAGGAATCTTATAGCCTTCACCCCACCAATAGATGAATTTTTGGAGACACAATTTCCATCCTTGGACTTTTGAAGATCTAGTTCAATAACAACATTACCTCTATGCAAAATAATTATATAAAAAATTAGCTTGATCTTTGTTATAGCATCTTGTCTAGTTGATAAGGATTTTAGCTTTTCAATTATTCTACAAAGTGTATGAAGTGTACATATATGAGCATTGGCCAAAGAAATACCGAAAACTAGCTTGGAGGGTGGGTCTTTGATATGTTTTGCGGGGGTTCTATATCGGTTGCTTGAGCTTAACTGTGCAACTTGTAGGGTTCTTGCTCCATGATTTATAAAAATGTTGGGGATGTGTGTATTTGTGTCATGACCTTGCGTGACCCCTTTTTTTTGATAGCAGTGATTCTTCTATCCAATTCTTGAGAGCCTTCTAGAGAGTAGAATTTTGCTTTAGTAATTGTCCTAGTGGTAGAGTCATTGGAGTTAAGGTTATGATGGTTAACAGGCTTGCACCTTACCCTTTCACATTCTACAATTTGTTCCCTGTGCTCTTGACCAAGTTGGTTTGAAGTAGCATGGCTTTGTTCGTAAGGTGCTAGGCTTTGCTCCTTTAGACACATTGTATATGCATTTGAGTTCGACCTTGTAGTTCCCAAATCCCTCGACAAATAGCTCTTGCTTGTTGGCTCTTAATCATATCAGGTATTGAGGTTTGATGGAAAATCCAATACAATATATCAAAATCCTCTGTGTTTACTTCAAAATCTCCTAACCATAAGATATTATATTTAGATTGAACACTAAATGACATTGAACCATTGCAATAACTTGACAAAAGTGCTCTATTCATCAAGATAATAGAGACCCTTTCTAATTTTATACACATTAAAATTCCACTTTCATCAAGTTTAATCACAAACCTAGCTAATCTGTAATGTCCCCATTACTTAGTTTATTTTAATAAACAATGTGTGTATACATTCCAAAGAAAATTGATTTATGTTGCACATTTAAAAAAAACTAGCTCTAATTATGAAACTGGCTCTACTTATCAAGACAATTGTTATTATTAATGAGGTACTATATGCCAGTTTATGGAAAAAATATTTGGGAAATCCTCCCAAGACTAGCTTATTAAAACTACGTTTGTAGTATAGAACAACAAAAAGAACTAGCCTAGTGGATAGTCACTTGGCAATTAAGTGCAATTGGGGTGACGACACTATCGGGATGGGTGACCTCTTGGAAAGATTTTCCTACAAGCTAGTGGGAGCTTCTCATGTGCAGCCAATGGTGCCAATGAAGCCTTCGTAGCCCATTGCCAAGTATGCCAAGGTCACCGCCTTGGTCGTATGCCTTGGAGTGAGGTTGCCCGGTGATGTGGCATGCAGTGCATCCTCACCCATATATTCGTCAATTTTTGTCTTTGATCTACAAAAACAGAGCCCCCTCCTTGATGTCGTTAAAAACACTTAAAGTGTTCTCTCTTTATCATTGATGACACCATCGAAAACACTAAAAAGCTAGCGTCCTCTCATTTACCCCCTCCCCCCTGGTTACTATATAAATGGGGGTAGAGCGTCACATCTCACACACACTGACATACAAACAGACACACACAACAACCCATGCAAAAGTCTCTCTGTTGACGGGACAAAGCTTTGCTGCAATCATCCTCTCTCTCTCTCTTCACCCCTACGTGGAAGCACTGCTTGAATCCATCAAGCTTCTTCCATGGCTCCCAAGATACGTCAAGATGTTGAGTGAGGTCACGCTCAGAGAACTCCCCAATGTGAAGAAATAGTCATTGCTGAAGCACAAGAAGAAGTTAACCCCGAATCCATTCAACCCAAAGGACCGGTTATTCCATAGCAAACCGAGGTTACGACTATAAACTGTAATCACGATGGATGGCCAAACGGAGATAATCAGGTTAGTACATAAGAAAAGGATCATGATTAGTTAGAACTTACTTAAACTTGTAAAAGCATGTTAGTATTATCAAATGCTTTTTAGGAAGGAACATGGAAATTGATGTAGGGAATAAATTCTATGCATCGCATACATTGACAACTATGTTAAAAATGTTTTATGGTTATGACTGCTTTTGGATTTGTGAATGATGATTTATAACTTTTATGATTCCGGGCCGGACGAGTTGTAGATTGTGGTGGTTCGGGACATTGGGGTACCCAACCCAATACTCCCTAAACACTCTGCGGAGTGCAGAAAAACTCACTTCAGGGTGGGGGTCCTACGCTCCCGAGGGAGGTAGGTGTTTTTGGAAAAATTCACATGTGGGTGGGGGTCCTATGTGCTTGAGGGAGATAGATGCTTTTGATCTTTGATTACTCGAGCACCTTCCCTGCTGATTGCGGATGGAGTACGATCACATACAACTCAATCTCGAGGGATTGAAAGGTCTTATCCTAGGCTAGATAGTGTCTTTCTATGGAAAGATGGTTTTGTACCACTCTGCAGAGTGATGGTGAAATAAAGTATCTAATTTTTGAATTGTTTGTTATGTGCTAAAGATTGAGTTTAACGAACCCAATTTAATGGAGTAATAAAAGAAAGCCGATTTTATATGTCCAAATAGTGTGGTAGTATACTTTGCTAAATGGAAAACTAAGCAAACCCCATCAAGGAAAGTGGGAGGCTTCGATCCTGAACGATTGGATGCCTATGGTTGGGTGGACGCAATAAGTTCAACAGTAGATAAAGCTAATTAAATTGTGACCTTCCCAATACTGATAGGATTAGTTACTAGGTTTAACACCGTTTTAGGGGGGTGGAGCTGAGATTTTACCTTATGGGCAGGGAGATCGAGTTACACTCTCCCTCGTCTCTCACTCTCTTTGAACCAAGTGTGGTCGTAACCTCATTCCTACCTTTGATCGATTACAAAGTGGTCTTTCTTAAGTGGGTGTTAGATTGCAGTTAGGGGTGACTTGTCCATGCTTCCCTTGTGAAATAGAACTGAGATTCCCATGTTCAACTAAGTCCAAGGTTTCCCATGGGGAGATAGGATGGTGATGTGCATGGATATGAATTTCAATCGACTACTAAGAGGACTCCTTCGGGTCTGTTGGAGGAGGCACCTCACATGTGGTATCAGAGCCTAGGTTTCAAAAGAGATTTTAGTGTAAGGTTAAGTAGTCAACGTAAAAAAGGAATCAATAAAATAACCACACTTATTTAAAGAAAACAGTGGTTGATTATCTTGCACTAACACTAGGATACACATTATGCTCATCACAAACTTAGTGATGAGGAAGCTATACATTTGTGCGATATTTTTCCTATCATGTATCAATTAGCCTTAATTTCTCATACTGTGAGGCTATATTTGAGATAATGGAGATGATCTTTATTCCTCCAATTGTATTGCAACTTCATCCTAACTCACGGTACATGGGAGATTTATGGCCAAGGAATAAGTCACATATGGAGATATATTATGGGCATAACATCCTTCTTCATTATGAACTATGGAGGATTTGATGGGCTGAACAACTAAGGATAGTTAAGATATACCTTTTGTTCAGTGCCTTTGTTGAATGGTTACTAGACATTGGGAATGAGTCTATACCTGAAACCTTGTGGGTCTATCAAAAAGTGCTACAAATAGTACCACCCAAGAGAGTTGTTGTAGTACCAAGAAGGCCTTATTTTGGTACGGGATGTTTTGGTTATCCCTAAGAGCCACCACATTATGTTGTTTGCCATGTACATGAGAATCCCCCAAGATATGAGAATATAGACCTTGATACTTTTCATGAGGAAAGGATCCATGAGATGATGTATTGGTAGATCATAGTATGATCAATATATCTTTGTAAATATTTTTCATAAATATAAAGTCTCATTATTATTTTTGAAGAGTGTGAGTTATGAGCTTATGATGCTAGCTAAATTACTTTGACCGGTTAATGATGATGAAGTATGCTTTATGCAAGTGATTTTTGAGATCATGTAATCCACTGGTTGCCAATCAAACATGTTGGAATTAAGAGAAAGCATAATGGATATCTTAGAGAAGACTCATCTATGGAGTTGTTTAAGCTTGCGAAGGGGCTACAACTGGAGCCCAAATCTTGGGATAGGATGACCTTTCCTGTACTTAGACTCAACTCTATATGAAGATGTGAAAGTCCATCTCAAGTTATTGAAATGGCTTGAAGAACTAAAACTAGTTCGATGTTTCTTATTTTAACGACAGAGGGTTAATGATATTGTGACAATTAATGGAAAGTCAATAACCCTACATTGTTGGGTGTATGACTAATATACAAAGGTTATCTCTCCCAATAGGATAGCCCTTACTAGGAGTGTAGAGTTAAAAAAAAAAGAGAGCTTCCAGAGAATTCCAATCTCCCAAAAATCTTATCGATTCTTAGAGAGAAGGCCAACCCACCTCATTTTGTAACAAAGAAGTTACGGATATAATCAGGATTGCCAACTGGTGCAAATTGATGAAACATATAAGGAACTCCAAGAGAGGAAGTTTCTTCTCAAGCAGACACCAACACCTAGGTTTAGTGGTGAAGGACCCAAGGTAGAGCAAGATGTAGAAGTGTGGATTGAGGCTTTGGACGACTATTTCCTAGCCGCTAAAACTACTATTGCAAATCAATCCATGACCGCTCGTCTTCATCTTACTAGTGAAGCTAAGCTTTGGTGGAAACAATTTTGCTGAGATAAAGGGGTAACAGAAGCTTCCCAAACTTGGGAGCAGATAAAAGAAGCTATGAAAGAACATTATCTTCCCCCATCTTTTGAATCAATCAAGATGAATGAATTCTACAACTTGCTACAATTAAGCCTAACCTTGGAAGGATACTATTCGAAGTTTGTGAATTTGCACAAATATGCAACCCCAATGACAACGTCTTAATAGATTGCAAGGTTCTGCCAGGACTAAATCCAACTTTGGATACTCGCCTTGAATCGATGAGACCAAGGGCTCTCGAATATACTCTTATGCGAGAAAAACCTATGGCTAAGGAAATTGCTCGAAATGGCCAAAGGAACAGTCCAATAAATAACTATGGAGGGGCTGCCCAGACCCTGGTGTCAACATGGCCAATGCTAGAGAGAATGATAGAGCTAATGCAATCACCCAAGGACCAAATGGGATAGGAATCATGCAATGCTACCAGTGCAGGAAGGATTGGACACCTAAGAAAAAATTGTCCTAACCATCCTCAAAATCCTAGCCCAAATCAGGTAGGTGAAAGAGGTTGAGGGAACGACAACAACAACCCAAGCCATGGATGGAACCCCAAGATAGACACCAAGGAAAATGGGATTCTACTGCAAGAAAATCTATCTTGTAACATCAAAAAGCTTTTATTTCATTCTTTTGATGACCAAAACAAAGAAAACAACAAATCTTCATGCAGCATCATAGTAGATATCTCCCACGGATTTGATAGAATCAACCATAATCTTCAACTTCTTCATAAAATCCATCAATAGAACAAGGAACATAAAAGAATATACCATTTTTGAATGGAAATAAATCACATAGTGTTCATCTTCAATGTCTTCATAATTTTCTCTCTCAATCTCTCATAGAAAGATACATTGTTTGGATAGAATTGGCTATCTCTGGCTCTCTCTCTCTCTCTCTCTCTCTATATATATATATATATATATATATATATATATATATATATATATATATATATATATATATATATATATATATATATATATATATATATCAATAGTACATCATCTCCTCACTACAATACTCAATAATGGTTCTCAATAATCATTCTTAGGTCATGGATACACCTCCTAAGAGATATGTCTGTGTCGAAGAGGCACCAGAGCTACTACAGTGTCTCTTCATAGCTCACTTATATCTCTGTCACTTCAGTCTTCTCTTCAATCTTCAGCAACAACTTCTTTTATTTGTTTTAGCTCTTTTGAACTTAGATTCATCATTTCCAAAAGTTAGAAAACTTTCCCAAAGTCACACATACATTCTACAGAACACTTACAGAAGATCTATAGAACAGAATAGAATAGGAATAGAGCAGAGACAGAATAGAGACAGAGGTTCTATAGAAGGTTTACATAGCATTACAGAAGGTCATCAGAGAACAACAGATCCTCCTAACTCATACTCAAACCATTCCAAACTATCAAAAAATATTCAATAAGATTTCAAAATATTTCAATCTTCATCAATCATCAATCCATGCTTCATATAGAAGAAAATCAGAACCAAATAGAAGCTATACAGAAGGTATCAAAACCAATCAAAACCTCAACAGAACCTATTAGAACATCACGTAGCCTCATATTTCTACTAAGAATCATCATGAAGATCAATATCATCCAAAACACTCTCAAACACTTCCATTAACAACCATACATCACTCTACATCCATAAAAAACCAACCATTTAGACCTCAAAAACAACAAAAATCAGTTAAAAATTCAGCTTTTTTCCACTCTCAACATATCCCCACACTTAGAAAGGAGGCATCCTCACGACCTAAGGAAAAGAAGAATGTCAGTTCAGTAAAGAGCTCAATTTGATCTTCTTTAGTATCTTCAACAATCACCCAAGCACGACCCCAACTTATCATCTATATCTAGGAAAGAATACTACTAAAGGAAAACTTCATTATTCATTAACACATCTGATAAACAATAAAAAGTCCTAACAAATTTGTAAAGGATATAAAAGGTTCTTTAGTTTTCCATCGTAGGCTTGCCATCCACCATCACCATCAATAGTTGAAAAGAAAGCTCTCGAACAAATTATTTAACCAACACGAACTCATCACAAATATAAACACAACCATTTGATTGGCACCTCCAAAAGATGTCTCATTAAGAAGCACAGAAGATACATTCAGGGGTATCAATGAAGATGATCTCTCTTAAAAGCTTGATGATTACGAAAGCGATCCATGGATAAAGACTCATCTACAAAAGATTTTGCAGGATTCTGAAAGAATTGAAGGCAACACATCCGTTCTACCAAAACAAGGTATCTGCTAGGTAGACAAAGGGCATGAAAATATAGGACATCCAACTATTGGGAATCAATGTTCACATTGATATTCATACAAAGCTTTGAAATGGACTTTTGATTGTTATGGGAATGCCTATGCATATATGCTAGGTACCAAGCAAAATGGGCTGTCAATCTCACTAAAGGATCTAGAGATTGTGAATATTGTTGAGAAAAATGGAGGTAATTCTGGTATGCTTGATTAGCAGTTGTCCAGTCCCCTGGAATTAATGGCCAATTAATTTGTGGTCCCGTGAGAGAATTAGTTGAGCTCCACCATCTTCTTCCCGGAATCTGCTGATCAAATCCTTCGTACCCACTAACAACTGAGGGGGTTGAGAAATAAAAGTGGCAGGAGATGGAAGAGGAATAAGTAAAAGAGGATAAAGAGATGGGTAGGAAAAATCATAAAATGAGGAATAAGCTAAAGAAAGAATGACTGAAAATTTAAGCGAATTAGTTAAGAAAGGTGTTAATTGATAAGCATGAAAAGTAGAAGGTATATGGATAGATGGAGAAGGACATGGCAAAGAAGGAGAAAAGACTTGATATTCAATGAAAGAACAATATGTAAAGATTAGAATTTGAGGAAAACCCAGAGGTTGGAAAAGGAGAGGTAAGATAGCTGCTGAGTTGGATTGATAAAGGGAAAAATAAGCATCATAGAGATGGCCATTTATTGATAATACAATAAGCTAGGGACAGAGGGACCTAAAACAGATCATCGATGGTAGGCATCAAAGAAGGATAAATCAAATGGATGGTTCTTGGAAAGATAAGCTAGGAGATCCACCCTTAGTTGGTTAGTGCTCTACACATGAGTAGAAGCCGTATTTTGGCATTGGTTCATGACTACAGAATCAATCATTGAATGCCATAAAGTGTCAAGGCAAGTAGCCACTTTAGAAGAATAGCACTAGAATATGTCATCTATCCTCAACTCCAAATGGTTGACATATAAGATAGCTTGTAAGACCACATCCCCGACATACCAAGCCAGATCGATATCATTTGAAATTAATAGATCACCTCGTAGATACATATAAGATAGCAACACGGTATCCATTGTCAGAGAATCTTCAAAAACCATACGTACAACTTCTGTCAGCAGATCATAAGACCAAGCTCCACTCCAACCATCCTTTGGAAGAGGGAGATCCATCATTGAGAGCTTAATATAGAAGGCCAACTTCTGCAGCTGATAGTGGACAAAAAGGGAATGGTCGGGAGGAACATACTCATGAAATTGTTCAAATGCAGACCATAATAAATCCATCATGGACTGCAATCTTTCCACTTTATCTCGAAACAACAGACATAATGTAGCTTGCCTTTGGAGAACTGCCAAGTCCTGTTGAGATATAGAAGGAATCATGGGGACACTGGGACTTGGAGGAATGGACCGTGACTGCACTAGTTGGTCCTTCAACTGTTTAATCTGGGAAGCTTGGGATTCCAATGTATTGTGAGCAGTCTACAAAGCTGACAGTTTCGTATCCAAAAGAGTCTTAAACTCTTGAGCTTCTTTGGACATTTTCTCTTTCTCTTCTGAAACTCTAGTGACCTTTGACTGAGCTTCTACTAACTGAGTTTTCAAAGAAGATATTTCTTCTCTCTGGATCTCAATCATTTGTGTTTGCTACTCCATCTACTTAAACAGATAAGCAAGAGTGTCTTTAGCAGAGGAGGCTAACTTTGTGGTTGCCTTATGCATCTAGTCTTTGGATTGCATCAATTCTTCATAGAAAGAAGCATATAATTGTTGAACACAAGCTGTCACAGAGAGTTCAATAGAATTTTGGATGTTGTTACAAAGGAAAGGAATGGCATTCCCTGACACTAAACTATTTAGCGAAGGAACTGATATTTCCAAAGAACCCTCTCGATGTGCCCTGAATAAGTTGTTGCATGTGAGATAGGCAGGGAGGTCACTTCCAGAGGTAGCAGGAACTGATACTGAAGGAATGGCTGGTGGAATTTTCTTTGCTACACGCTTCAAGGGCTTCCGCTGAATAACCAGTGAAGGAGGGGAATCAATATCCTCTATGTCAATGGGTTTTGAATCTTTTGAAGGTGGAGGAGGAGGAATTGAGTCAGATGGAGGAGGAGGTAGCACACCCTTCTTAAGGCATGAATATGTCAAGAAATAATATAAATATGAACCATAGGTTACATTGGTAACATTCCCTCTAGTCACTTTGACAAAATGCTGGTCCATCGTCGTAAGAAGGTAAGTACTCCAGTCAATGGCAACCCCTTTTAACACCATTCTAGAAGCTGTGAAGAGCTCCTTGGACAAATAGTGAGATGGTGTCTTGGTAGACATGAACTTGTCCTGGAGAAATTGGTAGACTAGCTTTCAGAGAGGATCAGTGATAATTGAGAAAGACACTCCTGAAGTGTTAATCACCTTCTTGACATCGAGGACCTCTTTTGTCTGCTTCTGCAACAGCTTGAGAATCTCATCATTTGAGAATAATTGTCTAGCTATAACAAAGGGTTCTTCTTTGTAGGGAAGAGACAAAGCCTTCCCTAACCCTCTAGGTGTTAGGACCACAAGAGTACCATGAACTAAGCCGGATTTCTTACTGTATGACGCAATAAATTCGTCACATAGGGATGAACCGTCTGGAATCAGAGGGAGTGAAGCAGCCACAAAAGATGCAAGACCAGCTTTAGCAATAGGCTCAAAATTTAGTAGGGAAGAATAATCCCTACTGATCAATGGGACATACTGAACAGGAGGAGGAGCTTGAGGTACCATTCAGATGGAATATACACACACACACCACAAATACATACAATCACAGTGAATACTTGCAAGATAATAAAATAGCTATAAAAAATAAATCGATCAAAATAAGCACACACAGGCATAACTAACCAACTGACCACCCCAAACAATCCACATCCTAGAAAAAATTCGGCATGACCTCTACACATATGCGACTAAATGCTTCATGCTATGCAACAAACATACACCTGAGGCCCCGTATTAGGTAGAAAAGAAAACTATAGACCGCACCTGTAATCATATCACACAATCAAACCATAATACCTCAATAACCTAATCAATATCAGCTTAAAGGACTGTACGTGCCCATCCCACAAAGCGTATTTATTAAAAGGAAAAAAAGTGTAGTGAGGGGAATGATTTTAGTGAAGGGTTCGTTTTAATAAATCATTAAAAATGGTTGAAATTTTATTAAGTTGTAAACCTTAATAAGAAAACGACGGTTCATTTTTAAATTGTTAGTTACAATTTATTAATGTAAAACAATGCTTTTAACGAAGCCTGGACTTCGATACCCAGACTCAGGTCTCTAAATGCATATTCATTGATTAAAAATTTAATGTGTCTGAAGCGCTCTTTTTTTTTTTCAGCGTGTATATTTTTGTGACGGCTTGTTCATTTTTATTTAAAATTAGAGTGCCTTTAAAGCGCACGTAGCGTGTGTAAAGTGAACGGCGGGTTGATTTTAATTTATTAGAAAAATGTGTGTTTGGCGCGAGCGCGTGTGGAAAAGTGGGTGAATAAAGTTCATTTAACAATTAACTGTGGTTAAGGGATGACAAAAAATAAATAAAGCACGAAAAATAGATACCTGGTAGGGGTGTGTATGCAAGAGACTAAGGGCACACGGAGTAGTCCCAAATGCAAGGAATCCAACAAAAAAGTAAAAACCATTGACTTGAAAAAATAAAACACCTTATTATTAAAAAAACAAAATAAATATTAAGGCGATGTTAGTGGGACACATTTGGTTTAGGTAATGTTGATTAATGTTTGGGTGATATTGTTATTATTATTTTTTGAATTGTAATTTAGGTGTATTTTTATTTTTTTCTATTTTTTGTTTGTTTGTATTATTATTATTATATATATTTAAAAGATGTATGTTTGATTTATTAGGGTATCCATCAAACCTAAGTGAGAATGAAACCATCAAGCTCCAACAATGGATCGGTAATTTTTTTTTGTGGGTAATTTTGCAGCCTATTTTGGATATTTGAAATGATTTTTTTATGAATTCAGGTTAAAAGTTTATCATTTGGGTCCAAAAATAATAGGATGATTATGTGACAAGGCTTTTTTAGCTTATATAATATTCCAAAAGCAGTAAAATGCATTGATGGAATTTTTTGTGATTTTTTTGAATTTAATTTTGATTTTTAGGGGTTTTTAATGAAATTTTCTCATTTTTAAATGAATTTTAAAAATAATTTTAAATATTATCAAAATTTTTGCAATTAATTCTCTGTATTATAATCAGCAAGATAAACAAAAAAATACCCAATTTAGTAAGGAATTTTTAAGTAAATTTTTTGTCTTTTAATTGAATTTTTATGATTTTTAAAATGTTTTTAAGTGTTTTTAGGTATTTTTCACGAGTTTGTGGAAAATCAAAGGAGATACCCGGGCTACGTGTGAGCAGCTTGATGTGCTCAGGGACAGCACACACCACTGCACGGATAAGACCAAACACGCGTCCTCGCACGTGAACACCCCCTGGCAGCTTCCGATCATGCGAATATGCCTCGGCATCCGCGCGAACACATGCACACACGGGACCACTGGGCAGCAAGGGGCCTGCATGCGGAGGGTTGTGGTAGAGTGTTGTGTGGGCCCGTAAGAAACGGGGGTGACGGCGGGTGGGGGTGATGGGAAAGGGGGCTAGGAGGGGGGTAATGGGGAAGGGGTAGGAAAGGGGGACTTGGGTAAGGGAAACTGGGGTTAGAGTGGGTAGGTTAAGTGAAAGTAACTGGGGCTAGGTTAGATGGGGGGTTAGGTTAGATTAACTAGGGTGAGGTTAGATGTGGGGTTAGGTTAGATTAACTAGGGTGAGGTTAGATTGACTAGGGTTAAGATGGGTAGTGGTTAGGTGAGGTTTGGGGGGAGGAATGGGGGGAGGAGGAGTGGAGGGAGGAGGCGGAGATGGAGAGCAGGCGGAAGGCGCGGGAGACGAGGCGGAGGGCGCGGAAGAGGAGGCGGAGGTGGAGAGGATGCGGAAGGCATGGAAGAGGAGGCAGAGATGGGAGGATGTGGAGGGCACGGGAGAGGAGGCAGAAATGGGAGGATGCGAAGGGTGCGGGAGAGGAGGCAGAGGGGTTGAAGACGAGGGGGGAGGGGAAGTGGAGGGCCGGGACAGAGATGGGAGGAGGTGGAGGGCCGCAGATGCAGGAGACGATGAGGGAGGGAGGGGACAGGCCCGCATGAAGGACAGGTAAGAAGGCCATTGTTTAAAAAAATAAAAATTATTTAGTTCTTTTTCATTTTTTTTCCTTTTTCGTTTATTGTGTTGTATATTTTTCTGTTTCTTTTTGCTTTGGGTTGTTCCTCGTTTTTTAAAAAAATGGGGTGTTTTTATTTTTTAAAAAAAATATATTAGTATTTAAAAAAAAGGTGGGTGTCGCTTGTTTGGTTGTGTGGTTTGTTGTTGTTGTTTTTTTTTGGGGTTTTTTTTGTGGTTAAAAAAAAAAAAATTGGTGTGTTGTGGTGGGTTGTTTGTTTGTTTTTTTATTTTTTTTGAATTTTTTGGAGGATTTTGTGTTCTTGTTTTGTTTGTTTGTTTTTTAAATTTATTATCATGGTTGTTTTTTTTTTGGGAAATACATTATGTGGTGAACGCATCTCTGTCCTGCGCGCATGCGCGGGGTGGGAGAAAAAATATTTTCATTGGTAGGATCAGACGGGGCAGGGTTGGCGACATGTGAGGTGTAGAGGCCATGAGGGCGTCCTGAGGTGCGTAAAATAAAAAACATGTGCGTTTATGCGCGACACGAGAGATGCGACCACACGTCAAGAGAAAGAAAAATTAATAAAACCCAAACTATACACTGGATTGAAAGACCGTAAAAAGGAAAAATGTGCCGAGAAACGAGGGGAAGATGACAGAAAATTGCGACACGGGTGCTGGTGCTTAATCAGGGTGTTCACATGGGAAAAACACGAAAAATGGCTGCAAAAATACATACGGGGAGTAATATTGGAAAATCAGCACGTTAGAACGCGGGATGGAAAGAATAAAAATTGTGCCAAATAACGTGCCTGAAAAACCTATTATGTCAAAACACGGTTTCGACCGAAAGAGGATGCAGTCACATGGAAAAAACCTAAAAAACAAACCCGAAAATGGGCTCAAAGATGAATACGAAAAGAACCGAACAACGAAATGAAGGGCAATAAAAAGGTAAAATGTCCGCGGGAAGGGGATACATAGCGCTATCACTCAAAACTCACTTCCGGTGGAGTTAGAAAGGGTTCATATGCAAAAAACACCACAAACGGAACCGAAAATATATTGAAAAATTAATAACGAGAAATATAGCAATCGAAATAGGGTGGAGAAAAAAGAAAAAATGTGGGGAAAGGTTGGTAGGACACAAAAATCAAATGAAATTGGAATTTTGGTGAAAATAGGGCATGTTTACATGAAAAAATGTTAAAAATATGTACGAAAATGGCCCGAAAATGCGCAAAAATTAATATCGGATGAACCGTGTAACTGAATGATAGGGAGTAAAAAGGAAAAATGTCAAGAGGAAGGTGGAGGACAAA
Organism: Lygodium microphyllum; assembly: GCF_053477565.2. Taxonomy (NCBI): domain Eukaryota; kingdom Viridiplantae; phylum Streptophyta; class Polypodiopsida; order Schizaeales; family Lygodiaceae; genus Lygodium; species Lygodium microphyllum. Next base: position 15,575,067 of record NC_141142.1, read on the forward strand.
GTTGCCACGTTTGATTATTGTTCGGAAGTAATAAAGATGGATTCACATGGAAGGCCAGGGAGCCTTGCAGTACTGTGTACAGAACAGAGTGACATGTCCTGTGCTGATGGCAAAGACCCATCTCGTGGGTGCAGAGGAAAACAGAAACGTATGTGAATCCAATGGTCATAACATCCCTCAATCCTCACCTCTCAATAATTGATTGAAGAAACATCTGTCACACTCAACCCACCCTTTGTCTCACGCTCTGTTGAAAGATCCAGGAGGGCAACCCATTCCTGAAATCCATTGATGTAATCCTCACTGGCACTTATGTAGAGGTTGTATGTCTTGTGCGCATTTGATGGTGCAACTGTGCATCCCACCCTGTGCCGACATACAGTGCAAGAAGGAAGGCCAGGGAGCCTTATGGTGCAGTGCACAGGAACAGATTGTGCATTGTGCATTGAGAGGTCCATCCCGTGCATGCAACACTCAAGTCACACATCTCACCTCTCATTTGAATTGAAGGGAAAGGACTGGTCACTCACCCGACCCTCTATCTTATGGTCACTGATAGATACAGAGGGCAGCCCATACTCACATCCCCCATCCTGTTAGGATGAAAGCGCACATCACTCAAGGGGTTGGTGATGAAGATCGTGTCGGCTATTGTTGTCATCAAGATATTGAAGATGAGGCGTACCCAGGGAGGTAGTCAACAAGTCTGATACTTCAATGCTTTGTAAGTAAGGCCATCTGTTAAGAAGGGCAAACAAACTAATATTGCAGAGACAACATACCAAGAGAGGTAATTTCAAATTACTTGCTCGAAAGGTGTTGCTGGTGAGTCAGCTAACTTGAACTGCGGGGTGTTACCAACTTTTCCATAGTCAGCTTCCCGCCCAAGGATGTTTTCACCTTTTCTTGGAACGAGGCTTGTTATGACAGGGAATTTCTTACTTTTCTCCCCTAACAGTTTTGTTTGTTTTGTTTTTTTTCTTTTTCTTTTTTTATTTTTTTTATTTTTTCGTTAAGAAAGAGAATGGTAGAAATACTATGTGTCAGGACCAACCTCGCCACCATTGTTGGATCAAACGAGAAGAGAACAAGGTCGGGTTGAGAGGTATCTGTGAGGGGCTAGCAAAATGAGACCGCCTCATAAGGAGAATAATAAGGGCTATCTGAAGCATGAAGAGAATGACAGTGCGATGCCCAAAAGGGAGAGGGTAGGTTGACTGTGATTGTCAAGATCCCCAAGGAGGGAAGTACTTCTTCAGGCGATAGCCATTGATCAGAAAAGGATCATAAGAGGCATCAACGGTCTGCCTGAACAAAGCCATTAGGACTGACAACAAGTACCTTGCACGGGCCCATCCACCATTGTTGAAGCTTACCAAGAAACTTGCCAAATCTCGAATCATAGGTCAGGACAAGGTCCCCTTCTTTGAACTCCTTGTGCTTGATGAAGCTGTCATGATAGGCCTTGCGTCATGCTTGAGTGGTTTCCATACACTGTAGGGCCATCCGCCAAATCTCATCCAAACATTCCAAGTCTAGGAGGTGGCATTGCAGTGACTCATCATATCCCAAGCGCTCTTTAACTGCCACTCGCAAAGAGAACAATTCTAGTTCAACAGGGAAGACGGCTTCTGTACCATACACTAACTAGAAATGGGGTCTGTCATGTAGCTGCCTTATGGGAGGTTCTGTATGCCCAGAGGGCCTCTGTAAGTCGATCGTCCCGGTAGTGACGGTGTGCGGCAATCGTTCTTGTCAGGATCAAGCAAATGATGCGATTGGTGACTTCAACTTGGCTGTTGGCTCTGGGGTAATAAGGAGTGAACTTGCGATGGCAGATCTTATACAACTCCGTCAGCTCCTCCATGATTTTGTTAAGGAAATGAGTACCTCTATCACTTACCAGCTCGAGGGGACTGCCAAAACAGGTGATAATATTTTCGTACATGAACAGAGCTACGCTGTTACTATCGTCCCGTTGTATAGCTTTAGCTTCACACCACTTTGTGACATAATCCATACATACTAAGATGTATCTGTTCTACTTCTGTTTGGTGGGTGGATCAATCGGACCCACAAAATCAATCCCCCACTTCTCGAATGGCTTTAGGGGAAGAATAGAATGTAGTGGCATGGCACTTGTTTTGGTGGGTTTTCCCATTCGCTGACAAGCATCACATCTCTTGCAGTTGTCATGTGCATCCTTGTGGAGGGTCAACCACCAATATCCCACCAACAGAGCCTTCCTGGCTGTCGCTTATCCTGCAAAGTGTCCACCACATGGTTCGTCATGGCATGCTTTCAATACTATGCCGATTTCATCCCTTGCAACACATCTTTGTAGCACTTTATCTTTGTTTCTCTTGCATAGTCCACTGCCTAGCAAAGTGTGGGGGGCTGATTCTAACAGAAGCTTTTTCTTCTCATGGCTTGAGATGCCGGGAGGATACTGTTGAGCTTCCAGGAGGTTGGCTATGTCTGCATAACAGGGAGTAACAGTTTCAACTAGAAACAGGGAAGCATCAAGAAGGTCTAGATCATCCTGTTCCTCTCTTGCAGTTTGAGGGATCCGTGATAGATGATCGGTAGGACATGGGAACGGCCAGGCTTAGTGAATGAACACTTCAAAATTGAACTCCTGGAATAGGAGCAACCATCTCATCAGTCATCTTTTGACATCTGCTTTGTTCATCATGAAGGATAGGGCTCATGATCCACGTAGAACTTGAAATGCGTTGACAATAGATAGTGTCGAAACTTCTCCAGTGCAAACACCATTGCCAAGCACTCAAGCTCTGTCACTGTGTAGTTTCGTTCCCTATCAATGACCTTTTGGCTTGCATAATATATTGGTTGATCTAATTTCGAGGGGCCCTTTTGACATAGGACAACACCTAGCCCTTCGACTGATGCATTTGTATGCACGTGAAACTCCTTCGTCCAATCAGGAGGCTGCAAGATAGGTGCTTGGATAAGGCATTGTTTTAGGGTATTAAAGGCTCCTTCACAGTCATCAATCCAAAGGAAATCCACATCTTTCCTTAGGAGCTTGTGTAGAGGGGCTGCCTTGGTTGCAAAATGTGCAATAAATCTTCTGTAGTATCTCACATGGCCAAGAAATCCTCTCAATTTCTTGAGGTATGTTGGTGTTGTCAAGGCGGTAATCTTCTCAATCTTCGCCAGGTCTGTTGCAATCCCCTGTGCAAAGACAATATGGCCCAAAAGAACTCCCGATGAGACGCCAAATACACATTTGTCAGGCTTGAGAGCAATCCCATACTCTCGACATCTGTTAAAACATTGCTCTAGGTGTCCCTAGTGCTCATGGATTAAACTATAGACACAGAAGTCATCAAGATACACCTCAATGAAATCATGTAGATGATTCTAGAAGGCAGCCATCATTACTTGTTGGAAGGTAGGAGGAGTATTACAGAGCCCAAATGGCATCACTCTATAGGCATACGTCCCTCATTCTGTGGTGAAGGTTGTTTTGGATTGGTCCTCTTCTGCAATTTGGACTTGGTTATATCTGCTGAGTCCATCCAAGAGGGAATAGAGCTCATGGTCTGCCACACTGTGTCCAATAGTTGGTATGTAAAAGGGATAGGGAAATGAACCTTCTTCGTCTTCGAGTTCAGCTTTGAAAGTCTACACATATTTGAAGTTTCCCGTTCTTCTTGGGTACAACCAGAATGGGCGAAACCCATTCACTGTTAGCCACGGGATAAATGAACTTGGCTTGAAGAAGTTTCAATAATTAAGCCTTCACCAGAGGAGAATAACTAGGATTCATATGCCTTTGTCTTTGCCTTACAGGTTTGGCATCAGGCTCTAGGTCAATGTGATGTTGGCATACTGTGGGATCAATCCCCTTTAGATCTTTGTACGACCAAGCAAACATGTCTAAGTTCTCCTTTAGTAGATCTTGCAGGACCACTAGTTCTTCTTTTGAAAGATTGAGACCCACTTTCAGGTGACGTTCATTACCATCAGTATCCAAGAACATTACTTGTCTTTCACCTTCCACTTCACGGATAAATGTCCCACAGATTACTTCTGGATAGAGATTTGACTCTTTCAAGGGAGTAGTGTCATCGTCTGATGTTCCACTTGAACCAGTGTCCTCCTTCTAAACAGATGACTCATTCGTCTGTTGAGATTGATGGAAGGGTATCAGAGATTTGTTTGCTTCTGTGTGAGTGGTAATTTCTTCTAGACTTAGGGATTCATCTTCAGAGGATGCGTCCAGGAATTTCACATAGCACGGACCTTCTAGAAGCCATGGCTCTAATGGCTCTGGCTTCTGTTGACAAGGGGCATCATCATCATCTTTTCTCCAGCATGAATGGCTAGGGCGACAGAAGCCACTGGTGAACTTAATTTTTATGCCTTTGATCCATTGCTTATGCAGATTCTGCATACTTTGTGGTCCATTGGTCAACCTAAATGGAACCATGGTCATTCCCTCCAACACCCTGAGATCTTTGGCCTCTGAGGTCTATTTAGGGCCATCAACAAGATCATCCGCCATCAGAGGATCTTCTTTATCTGCACTTTCATAACTTGCTTCCTTTTCTTCCTCATCATTTTCATCCTCTTCCTCTGGAGGCTCTGTCTCTGCTTCTGTAGAGGCTCTGTAGGAGAAGAACAGATCCTTCACCTCTGTCTGCTTCTGCTTCTGCCTCTGTCTTGGCTCTGTCTCTATTACTATCTCTGGGACTGACATGTAACAGGGAGAACAATACATCCATGCTTCTATCTCGCTATCAGAGGTGATTTCAAAGGTCAATTCTAGTTGAGACAGGAGGTATTCTCCCATAAACAAAGACTTGGCTTCCTTTGGTAGTTGGCTTATAGTGCCCACTATTAGGGAGTGTGCCTTTGTTTTCTTGGGAAAGATTGTTTAACAGCCTCTTCATCTCCTGATGTACCATCTGTTACTTTGTTGGAGGAGTAGTTATGACTTTGATGGATGTGGATCCATTGCCTTTTTCGATCCATATAATTTCAACACCACTTTGTTAGATCCTCTGCCTAGGGTTAGGGTTCCTTTGAACTAGTCCATCCTGGCTCTTGCTTCAAAAAGCCAAGGTCTTCCCAACAGCAGAGCGTATGAGGTCCCATAAGAATTTGGTTTAACCACCAGATAGGTAAGTAATCTTTTCTTGCAAGGGTTGTTTTTACGTATGGGAGGATGCCCAACGGTTTAATTCTGCTTTGGTCTGCCAATTTGATAAGCCACTGTGTAGGTTGAATTCCTTGCAACCCTAAGTCCTTCATTGTCACATCCATCATTATGTTTACTGATGAGTCTCCATCAATCAATGCATCTGAAATAAAGCATCCTTCTATCCATACACTAATCGTTGGGGTTCCAGAATCTAGGAAGAGGCATTAGCCACATCTACTTTCTTTACAGGCTCCGGGGCCTTATTGGTCTTGGTCACTGTTGAAGGAGCAATCCTTAGTCCACATATTCTTGTCAAGATGCTTTTGAATTTCTTTTGGCAGCTCGGAGACAGCATCATCAACTGTCAGAATGTTAAGTTAGGTTTAAAAGTGTCTAGGTCTTTTACCAAGTCATATTCTTTGATAGGATCCACGGGCTTTTCCAGCCTGCTGGGGAATGCGGCTACACCCATTTTCGTCTTTCCTTTTTCTTCTAGTAATTGCAGCATTGGCACTTCCTCTGTTTCTGGAGGTGCTTATGTATCGTCTATCTCCTGGACCTCTGGTCGTGTTTCTGGGACTATCTCTGTGACTCTCTGTTGGCACTGCAATGCTTTGTGTACTGCACTGTTCTATCCTGTACTACTCTATCCCTCTGTTGGCAGGTTGAACTTCATAGTCTTAGCAGGGGAGTTGTTCTCTTTCTAGACAACTAGTTCCTTCTTCTTGGCATGAGTGATAGCATCAATTATCAATTCTACCAAATTGGAGGCAGACTCTTGTGCCTTCCCTTCTGTTGGCTATCAGTGGCATTGGCCTTGACATGGGCTGGACTTGGCTAGTCCTTTGCAGTGTGGCCTTCTCCTTTGCATCAGTTGCATAAGGGCTTGTAATCCACAGATTGTCTAGGGTTTGGACAATTTGAGGAGATAGGACCATTTTCTCCACACCTATAACATTCCACCTCGGATCTCAGATTGTCGTCCTCTGTAACTTTGAGAGGGGAACCTCCTTGGACCAAAATTAGGACCAAACTTCCTAGACTTTGGTCCAATGTCATATGTTGTCATTTTGGATTCTATCAAGTTGAATCTTGCATTTTCATCCTTCTGTCTTCGCTCAAGCATCTCTTTCAGAGAGTAAATATCCTCTATATGGTTCTTCCTCAAACAGTAGGAACAAAAGGCTCTAGGAATGGTTGGTTTTTGGGTAAATTCAGTAGCTAAATGTCGTGCTTGATGACACTTTCGCACCATGTATTAGAATGCATCACATCTCTCCCAGCTCCCGCAGGAGTGGATATATTGGTGGTATTCACCTTCAGCGTCTGTAGGTACTCTATAATCACATCCATAAGCTCTTTCTTGATACTTGCAATTGAGTCGGATAAGTAGTTCTTCAGATTTTCACCTCCTGAAGTACTTGTAGTAGGGTTTTGGGAAGCTTCTGTAATTACTGCATACACTGGTTGGGTTGATCCAGAGAGTACTCTATTCTGATTCTGATTTAGAGTTCCTGTTGAGACTTGGGGTTGTTGATTCTAGTTGGTAGGGTTCCACTGTTGTTGAGTCGCCATTGGAGGAACTAATTGAGGTCAATGTTGTTGTGGTTGAACCATCATTTGAGGCACTGTCGTCTGTGGCAACCACAGTGGATTAGGTGCACTATACTACGTCACTGTTTGCATTTGGGGATAGGGGTAGGAAATTGTCCCTGGGACTGCATTTGATGGGTATACCATTCCTAGCATGGGAGGAGGTAAGACTTCTCTTCCTGGAGTCATTGACAACCTTGCTTCAACTTCATCATACAATCTTGCACCTTCCACTGCAGCTTGCATATTGGCTGGTCTTCTCAATTCCACGAACTTGCCAACTTCTGGTTGTAGGCCTCTGAGAAACACTCTTTTTTGGATACCTTTTTCCAAATGATGGTTAGTCCATCTCTTCAGGATGGATTCCATTTGCGAGACATAAGCTTCTACTCTTTCTCCAAAGGACTGAATTAGGTTCATGAACTCCTCTCGTATCCTCTCTTCAAAACCTTCACGCCTGAATTTAGTGAGGAAGGCCAACTTCAGGTTGTCCCATGTGCCAAAAGTTCATGCTGCTTGTCTCTCATACCACTGAAACACCGAGCCCTTGAAAGTAGCGGGAAATATTGCTAACCAATGCTCAGGGGTTCTGGCATTGTTAGCCACACATGCTACCATAAACTCTGCTACATGAAGATCAGGGTCTTCATTGTACTCTCCCTTAAAAATTGGCAATGGGACTACATTTGCTAGCCTGTCATCAATATTTCCAGGACGAATCCGACTAGGAAGGGGACCTTGAGTCGCCATGGGGACTTGTGTAAAGAGTGCTTTTAGGGTGTCAAAGGAGGCTTCTGCTGTGAGCTCATTCTTAGCCTTGATTCTTGCCTTCTCTCTTCTCACGTACCTCTGGACTCGTTCTAACGCTTGCCTCTTGATTGCATCATTCATCAGGGGCTTGGCTCCAACCAGTTGTTCAATACTCAACAAAATAGAATCAGAGAGGGCTTCAGTCTCTCTGAGGGATTCTTTGGCCAACATCTCTTCTACTTCCTTCTTTTCAACATCTCTGAATTTGGCTTTCAAACCACTACAGAGGGGGAGATATTCCGTTCTGAAAGTATCAAAACTCATTCTTCTTAGGATTGTTGTTGTGCCATCATTATAATAATACCAGCTTCTGAGGCTTTCAACAATGTATGTTGTGAAAAACACTCTATCTATCAACTTCCAGTGGGTTGCTAATTGGACAAACAGAAGATTGTCAATGCACCAAGTATCCCACGTATCTTGCTGTTGAGCATCCACGAACAAATTCCAATTCTTTTCCTTCTTGTTTTTGTGAACTTCCATTGACCACGACTCCTCAAGCTTCTTCATGATCTCCCACTTGATGATGTCTAGAAACTTCTCAATGAATACCAAATCTTCCATGGATAGTCATTCTCTCTGCTTATGCTCTTCAGTTTGTTTCCAAACAATTTGCCACCAAGATGCAAGTTTTTGCTGCTTCAACAGGAAGAGGAAATAGTCCACCACATAGAGCTTGCATCATGATAGTAATATGTTTCCGCCATTGCGGGATGAAATTCTTGTAGAAAGTGGATTTGGTAATAAGAATCTCCAACTCTTCAATGGAAGAAGGAACTTTGCAAACATCCATTGAATTCTCCTCTTCTTGGCAATGCCATTTCCTTCATTTTCAGCCTTTTCTGATGCTTGTTGATGGCAAGTTTCCCTGTCTGCGCACCAAAAACATGGAGCCCCAAGAGAAACACCAAGGAAAAGGGGATTCTACTGTAAGAAAATATATATTGTAACATCAACAAGCTTTTATTTCATTCTTTTGATGACCAAAACAAAGAAAACAACAAATCTTCATGCAGCATCATAGTAGATATCTCCCATGGATTTGATAGAATCAACCATAATATTCAACGTCTTCATAAAATCCATCAATAGAACAAGGAACATAAAAGAATACAAAATTTTTGAATGGAAATCAATCACATAGTATTCATCTTCAATGTCTTCATAATTTTCTCTCTCAATCTCTCATAGAAAGATACATTGTTTTGATAGAATTGGCTATCTTTGGCTCTCTCTCTCTCTCTCTCTCTCTCTCTCTATCAATAGTATATCATCTCCTCACTACAATACTCAATAATGGCTCTAATTAATCCTTCTTAGGTTGTGGATGCACCTCCCAAGAGGTATGTCTGTGTCGAAGAGGTACTAAAGCTACTACAGTGTCTCTGCATAGCTCACTTTTGTCTTTGTTACTTCAGTCTTCTCTTCAGTCTTCAGCACCAGCTTCTTCTATTTGTTTTAGCTCTTTTGAACTTAGATTTATCCTTTCCAAATATTTCTACTAAGAATCATCATGAACTTCCAAAACATAATCAATATCATCCAAAACACTCTCAAGCACTTCCATTAACAATCGTACATCACTCTAAATCCATCAAAAATCAACAATTCAGACCTCAAAAACAACAAAAATCAGTCAAAAATTCAGTCTTTTTCCACTCTCAACAATGGACGTGGAATAATAGCTAATGCTGAGGTAAATACCATGATTGGACAGCTTGAGGAATGCACGCTAGGTGAAGAAATTGAAAGAGGATCCATTCATGATGCTGTGGAGAGGGAAGGAGCGGACCACCAATGTTCAGTAATTCAATCTCCAGCTACTTACAAGGGTATGCCATTTATAATTTTAATTGATTGTGGTAGCACTCATCCCTTTCTTGCACCCAAGTCAGTTAAAAAATTGCATCTAGAATCCAGGGGGACAAGGAAAATGATAGTAGAATTGGCTAGTGGGAAGGAAATCACTTCAATCGAAACTGTAGGGAAACTTCAATTTGAGTTAGACAACCATTTAACTGAAACAAAATTTTGAATCCTACCACTAGGATGCTATGATTGCATTCTAGGAATGGATTGGATCAAGAAGAACAAAGCCCAAATTCTATGTGCTGAAGAGGAAATAATCTTTCAAGACTTGGAAGTAGAAACTATAAAGGCATATGGAAAAGCTGGAACAACTAGAGTCCAACTAGCCAAGGCAAGTCGACTCAGGAAAAGGAATTGAAGAAAGGTCAACCAATCTACATGATCCGGTTGAATAAGGTCGAAAAGACTAATGAAGGCACTCTACCTTCCTGGATCAACAACTTCGAGGATGTCTTTCTAGAAGAATTGACTCAATTGCCTCCAAAGCGTGAGGTTGATCATGAAATAAAATGTATTCTTGGAGTCAAGCCAGTGTCAAAACGACTGTACAAAATGTGTATTCCTAAAGCTATTGAGCTTAAGGAACAATTGAGGCAACTGATAGAGCAAGGATTTATCTGCCCAAGTAATTCACCTTGGGGAGTGTTTGTCCTCTTCTAGAAAAAGAAGGACGGAACACTTAGACTCTGCATTGACTTCAGAGGACTAAACTAGGTTATGATAAAAAACAAGTACCCTATACCCAGGATAGATGAACTTTTAGATCGCCTACACGGAGCCAAGGTTTTTTCCAAGATTGATCTAAGGTCCAATTCAAATCAAGGAACAATATATACCAAAGAATGCCTTCAGCACTAGGTATGATCATTATGAATTTTTGGTCATGCCATTCAGATAAGCTACATTCAATCGTCTAATGCAAGACATCTTTCGACCATATCTAGATGATTTTGTGCTAGTATTCTTTGATGATATACTAGTATACTTCAAATCAATAGAGAAACATTAAGGTCACTTAAAGATTGCCTTAGTAACACTTTGTGAAAATCAGCTCTATGCCAAGATGATAAATGCATATTTCTCACTGACAGGATTGAATATCTTGGATACATTGTTTCCACCTAATGGAATCTCTGTAGACCCTACCAAAGTAAAAGATATCCTAGAATGGCCAATACTTAGCTAAGATAGTAAAAGAAATCCGAGGATTTTTGGGACTTACAGGATGGTACTGAATCTTCATTCATCGCTGCACCCTTGACAAATATTTTGAAGAAAAATACAGTTATCCTTTGGACCATTGAGCATCAAGAAAGCTTTGATAAGCTTAAAGAAGCTGTAACCAATGCACCTGTATTAAAACTCCTTGACTTCAGTCAACCATTTGAAGTGATCACTGATTCAAGTGGACTTGCAATCGGTGGGGTGCTAGTATAAGAAGGAAGACTAGTGGCCTATACTTCCAGAAAATTGAAACCCTACGAGTCCAACTATGCCACTCATGACCTTGAGTTACTCACAGTAATCTGTGCCTTGAAACTATGGAGACACTATCACTTTAGTGACATATCATAAAAGTCTTAAGTGGATATTCACCCAAGTTGACCTAAACATGAGGCAAAGAAGATGGATGGCGATACTGCAAGAGTTTGATTTTAAAATCAAATATCGTCCAGGGAAGGACAATGTTGTTGTAGATGCATTAAGCCAAAAAGCCTTTCTTAAGAGAGTTCTAGAAGTTTTGAAGCTTAAGAAGCATATCCATACCTGATAACCTTGTACTTGAGCTTGTACACTAAGCTATTTCTCAGGATAAGGAATGTGAAGGACTCATGGCTAAGGTACTTCAAGGATAAAGTTATGACAAAGAAAGGTCTAAGATTAAGGATTATTGTGCTAGCAATGGTTGTCTATATTACCATGATCGCCTTTGTGTCCCAAAAAGACCAGAAGTGAAGGCCAAGATCTTATGGGAATGACAGCCCCATTGTAGGACATTGAGGGTATGCCAAGACACTCAATGCAATTCGTAAGAGCTATCACCGGTCAGGATTAAAAAGGGATGTATTAAAGTATGTAACTCAGTGCTTGACTTGTCAAAGAGTCAAGGTAGAAAGGATCAAGATGTCTGGAGAGTTACAACCCTTGGACATTCCACAAATGAAATGGGAGTCAATAAGTATGGACTTTGTTGTTGGATTACCTACTATTGCTGGTGGATATGACTCCATCATGGTAGTGGTTGATAGATTGACAAAAGTTGCACACTTGATCATCCTTGCAAACCAACCTATAAGTCATCTGAGTCTTTATCAAAGAAGTATTTAGGTTACATGGATTGCCAAAGAGCATAATCAGTGACTGAGATTCTAGGCTCACCTCTAAGTTTTGGACTTGCCTATTCCAAGAAATTGGAACATAGCTATACTTCAGTACTGCTTATCATCCTCAAACTGATGGGGCCAAGCTAAGAGGGTGAACCAGACCATTGAAGATATTATAAGGTCTTATTTGGCAAAGAACCGAAATGGTGGATTGAACATTTACCTTTGGTGGAGTTTTCTTATAACTCTACCTTTCAACAAACAATCAAGATATTGCCATTCCAAGCCTTGTATGGGCAAGAGTGTTGTACATCTTTAAAATTCTCAGATTGGACTCTCAAGGTAGAGGCTTCTAAGGCTATGCTTGAAGAGATGGACCAACAAATCCAATTGATCCGACATGACATCCAAGCTGCTCAAGATCGAAAAAATTCCTATGTAGATCTTGAAAGATCCATAATAACATTCAAGGAAGGTGACATGGTGTTTCTAAGGGTGAGACCCAAAAAGAGCTCATTATCCTTGGAGAAATACAAAAAGCTTAGTCCAAGGTACTGTGGGTCATATGAAGTAATCAAAGTAATGGGAAGGCAAGCCTACAAGCTTAAATTGCCACCCCATCTCAAGATTCACAATGCATTTCATGTAAGCCTATTGAAACCTTATGTACCAAACCCCAATCATATGCTTAATAACAAACAAATAGTCATGCCTGCCCAAGGAATTATTGAAATGCAACCTGAGAAGATTCTAGATACAAGGGAGAAACCTCTAAGAAGCTGAATCCTAAGAGAACATCTAGTACAATGGAAGAATTATCTTGAAGAAGATGCCACTTGGGTCGATGAGGCAACTCTTATGAAAGAGTACCCCTAGTTTCTCTCAAGATGAGGACATCTCGATTTTTCTAAGGAGGGAAGAATGTAATGTCCCCATTACTTGGCTTATTTTAATAAAGAATGTGTGTATACATTCCAAAGAAAATTGATTTATGTTGCACATTAAAAAAAAACTAGCTCTAATTATGAAACTAGCTCTACTTATGAAGATAATTGTTATTATTAATGATGTATTATATGCCAGTTCATGGAAGAAAAACTTGGAAAGCCCTCCCAAGACTAGCTTATTAAAACTATGTTTGTAGTATAGAACAACAAAAAGAACTACCCTAGTGGATAGTCACTTGGTAGTTAAGTGCACTTGGGTGACGATTATTATGGCTGGGTGGACCCGATAAGTTGGGTAACTTTCCTGGGTAACTTTCCAACACTAGATAGAGCTAATTAAATCATGACTCTCCCAATACTAGTAGGATTAGTTACAAGGTTTAACACCATTTTAGGAGGCCAGAGCTGAGATTTTACCTTATGGGTAGGGGGATCGAGTTACACTCTCCCCCGTCTCTCACTCTCTTTGAACCAAGTGTGGTGTTAACCTCACTCCTGGCTTTGATTGATTACAAAGCGGTCTTTCTTAGGTGGGTGTTAAATTGCTGTTAGGGGTGACTTGTCCACACTTCCCTTGTTAAGTAGAATTGAGATTTCCATGTTCATCTAAGTCCAAGGTTTACCATGGGGAGAGGGGATGGTGATGTACATGGATATGAATTTCAGTCGACTACTAAGAGGACTCCTCCGGGTCTGTTGGAGGAGGCACCTCACATAATCCTTATGTCCCTTCTAAAGACAAACATAGAATCTGATCATCATCAAATGTTATATGGTAGGTAAATCAAGAAAAATATTATTAAATTCATTGTAAATTATATCTTTCATTTACTTTTTGTCAAATATTCTTTACCATAGATAGCCTTGGAAGTAAACAATTACATAGCTCACCTTGTTTCACATTTGATTGCATTAGCCAAAAAATTTGTGTATATGCATCTCGACTAATACCAATATTGTTCAAAGTCTTTTGCACTAGCTCAAAATCTAACAATGATGCTTAATAAAAGAATTCAAGCATTTTTTCTTTATTTTTTTTTGAAATTTTCCTTCTCAAGAATATTCTTTGGGATTACTGAGGGCAAAAGATGATAACAAAACTAAGATGCCTTTGAAGCATCTCTCTCACTTCCATTTGGCTGAAGAAGATATCTAAACAAGATCAACATCATAACTCAGATACTATTATAAGAAAAGATAACTTTAATATTTCTTGAGTACAAAGATATATCTTGCTGCTTGGATTCTTTTACTACAACCACCTCCTCCTTGTTTGAGATGCTCAATATTCTTGAGAGTTATTTGTTGATTTTGAAGACCTATAATAGTATATTTTCACTAGCATGCTTTGATGCATTTCTCCAATGAATGGTTCTTATGTTGACAATCTTGTAGTTTTTGCAACAACTCATCTCTATTTTTTGTCAACAAGTAATTCTCCAATCTAAGAACATTCTTCTTTGCAATAAGATTAAGTGTATAGCCTAAAAATCCATTATAACCATCATCAATAAATTGTATTACTGTAAGAAGAGCTATTATAAAGAGAGATTTACTAGCGTATGTCACCATGACATACTGCATAGAGTGCTCAAAGTGATTAGGAGGACCTGAGGCTCTAGTGGACCATCTCAAGGCTGGATGTGGAGCTTGCATGTCATGTTTACTGTGTCCAATATCATCCTAGGCCACTACATCATCAGCAACACTGCAATAGGCTATCTAATTGGGACTGCAGGAGGCTCCTCTTGAATGATCACTATGTGTATCTCAACTACTTGGTTTGGTTTCATATGCATCTTTTCCTTATGGAATACATCATGATGGCTGTGGATAATCTTCTAATCTTGGGGATCCCAAAGGCAATTTCCCATCTCACTTGCATCACCACACCCAAGGAAGATGCATTTGACAAACTTTGGATCCATCTTATTGTGTTTATCTTTGAGAGTATGGTAGAAAGCCTCATATCCAAAGATATGTAAGTATGCATACAATGGAGGCTTACCAAATTATATATTCTCTACAACTCTACCACCAAGAGTAGTGCATTAAGATCTATTAATCAAATAAATGGCAGTTGTAACTATATTAGCCCAAAAGTACTATGGTTCCCACTATGGTAAGTCTGACTAAGCATAATATGGACTCTTTCCTAAATAAACCTATTCATGTGCTCCATAACACCATTCTAGAGAGGGATGTATGGGGCTGTCAGTTGATACTTAATACCCCTCTCATCAAAAAACTACTTAAGTGCCTTAGAGGCGTGTTCACCCCCATTGTTAGATTGTAGGCATTTTAGCCTATGCCTAGATTGGTTCCCAATCATAGCAAGAAAGCACTAGAATGTAGCTAGCATCTCTAACATCTGCTTAATAGGATAGGTCCAAACTTATGCAAGTAATCTTGTCACAAAGTGCTTAGTACCACCAAATGATTGATAGGGTATGGAACCACAAACATCTAAATGCAAAAGAGAAAATGAATCACCCACATGCATAGAACTAGACTTTTTATGTGAGTTTGAGTTTTCTTGCCTTATAAACAATAATTATAAGAGTCAAAATAAAATTAGTCAAGAAGTAGAAAATACTGCAAAAACGAGTGAGTACTTTCATTCCTTTAAGGGACATGTACCCTAGACGGTGATGACAAAGAGATACATGAGGAAGATTAGTCATGGCCAAAATATGGTCAATGGAGTCAAATACAAGTAAGGGGTATAGGCAACCGATGTTGGAACCTCTAGCAAGAATAAGACTACCATGAGTAACTCTCTCTTCATATATTATACACTCTCTCTATCAATTCATTGGTTTACCACAATCATTAAGTTTACTAGAACACTTGTTGTAATAAGAAATATTCCCACGATCCAATACTGTTAATTAGAGAGAGTGACAAGGATGCAAGCCCAACAAAAGTGCAATGTGTTGAAATTAGTTTCAGAAATAAGCATATTCTTTGGGATGTACTATACTATTTTAGGCATGATTATCCACATAACAATTGGTGGGTTGGGCTATGTTTGTAATATCAATTGTGTGTTGGGCTCTCTCCTATACGAATTATAAGATAGCCCCAGTTTACTTGGGAAGACCCATGATCATGAGAGGCTATGTGCACCAATTTTCCATCCACTTTGAAGGAATTGGTCCAAGTAACTTGAGGTGTAAATGTGAAGTAAAGAAGACCACTCAAGAGCCCAAAATGTGGAAAGGGTGACCAACATGTGGTTGGAAATCTAAATCCCAAGCCCATGTATAAAAGCCAAAAAGGTGAATGGAAGTTCTCATTCTTGGGTGCAAAATTTGAGAGCTCTCCTCTTCTTGCTTCCATTCTATTCTCTTGTGCATTACATTGATGGGAGTTGACAGGGCACTTCAACTTAATCCTCTATAGCTACTTACTCTTTTGGGCATTCATATTTCCTACAAAAGCTAAGGACCCAAACAAGAACCCAAAGCATACAATTTTGCAAATAGCACTCAAGTACTTCCTTTAGTAGCCTTCAATCTTCTTCATGTGTGTACATTATAGGTGACTCTTGAGACTACATTACAAAGGCTCTCTATAAGTAGGGGACATGTGGTGCATACAATTTTGCAAATAGCACTCAAGTACTTCCTTTAGTAGCCTTCAATCTTCTTCATGTGTGTACATTATAGGTGACTCTTGAGACTACATTACAAAGGCTCTCTATAAGTAGGGGACATGTACATAGTGTGGATCTTTTACAATGCAAACTCCTCATCACGGACTATAGAAATGCCATAAAATTCTTTGGGTAGATCTTTAGGTACTATGACATCTTTGATATAAGATGGCAACTCTAGAATGAGAGTTCACTCATAAGAGAATTACCATGAAATAACCTCAACACATGGGTACCCATAAAATAGTACAACCAAGAGAGTAAATGACAAAGCAAGGACCATATAAAAAGCTATCTTTTTTTGCAACAATATGTTAGAAAACTCACAAGAAAACTCTATATTGGTAAAATATGCTTAAATACATCAAATATGCTTCTTTTTGCAACAACGTATTACATCAATGATTCCTCTTGGCAAAGTACTAGGAATCAAAATATGAATATGTGGTTGTAAGGTTTTGATCACCACAAAGTGCTTGTACAAG
Source organism: Lygodium microphyllum (assembly GCF_053477565.2). Classification (NCBI taxonomy): domain Eukaryota; kingdom Viridiplantae; phylum Streptophyta; class Polypodiopsida; order Schizaeales; family Lygodiaceae; genus Lygodium; species Lygodium microphyllum. The sequence goes on from NC_141142.1 coordinate 15,591,926, forward strand.
GTGTTTGCTTCATGTACAACTTCAAAGGGAAACCCCTCAACATGGACACCAAGGTTCAAGTTAGATGCTCAAATACATGGGTTACTAGTATACATTTATAGCATTTCTTTAAAATAAAACTCATAATAGACACATCTTTAGTTGGCTCATAGGATTAGTGTAAGAGCAAGATACTTTAGTTTTTAGCATATCAAGACTCCAAGAACTTAACTTCAACTTCCCTACTTGCAAGATCTGCTCAAGGAAAACCCACTCCAACATTCAAAACCTTTGCCTATTAAGTAACAAATTATTAGAGACAAGTAGCCTCTTATCGATCCTCTTTCCAACTCAAGACAATCCTCCTTTTTGAAGGTGCTAATTAATTGAAGTATTAGCCTCCTTGCCCATATTATTGTTGCTTCAAAATGAGTTAGGAAAAGATCTCTTTAGCTTCCCATAAGTAGAGGATACAAATAAAACCATAGCTTAAGCACATGTAGTTTCTTTGACGTAAAGGAAAAATCAAGCTAGTAGCCTTCCAAAGCTTGAGAAGGTTGAAATATTCAATTTGAGGCCCAATGTGGCTATCAAAATTTTCCTTATTTGATCTTTGTACCAGCCTGAGTCTTCTTAATGTACTTTAGCTCTCTTTCTCTCACTTCCTCAATATCCCCAACTGACTATCAAATGATTTAGGATAGCTTAGATGGTTTCGAGAGAGTAGAACAAAAGAAAGATAGCTCATATGATCATGATGCTAACTCCAAATGGATGGGAGAACAAGGATAGTAGCAATCCAAGCCTATAATGAACATCGTGAGAAGAGAGCCAAATGATGATAGCTTGTTGCACCATAATGGAGTTTCCCTTTCTCTTCCCTCATTGCAAAGCTCAATGGCCATTTAATAGTGTTACTAGAGCACTCCATTCTTAGCCTTAATAGATTCTGTGTGCTAGTCTAAGAAGCTATGATTGCATTCCACGTGCCCTTCATGCAAGGTATCCAACTCATTTCCACCTATCAAAGTTCTCACAATCTTGCTACTTTAGTTCAACATCAAATCAATTTCAAACATGCCAATTATAGACTATCATGGAGTGTCAAGAATGAGGCACAATAAATTTCATAATCATGCCAAATAATTTCCCACAGATAAGCTTTTAGGAGGCTTTATTAAAATCCTCATTTTAACTTTATCATAGCTAGAATGCTACAAAATTTAAGCCTATTTGAGGCTTCAAAACATTCATTCCTATGATAAAGCATCCTGAGACTCATCTTCATGACTTGTTGTGTAAGCGCAACTATCTTGCCATGAACTAATTTTGAAAAGCTCATCACCATCATTGCTTGAAGCTTGTATGATGTTCAAAATAGTGATAAGATCAATACAACACAAATTCCAACACCAAATGTTACAAGGGTTCTTGAGTGATCTATTTGTGTGATTTCTAGCAACTTGTGTGGCTAATACTAGTGAAAAGCCATAATGTGCATCATTTGCAAAATCCTTTTTAGGTTGGTAAAGAGATTCCATCAATGTTGATGGTAAGGGAGTGAGTGAGGAACTTGAGGAGTGACCCCACTCTCTTTCCTTGTATTCTTCTCTTCTTTCACTTTTACTTCCATAGGTTGGAGGGTGAGAGTTGGAGGTAGAGTGAGGCTGGGTTATCTCTATTCCTTCTCTATATTTCTTCTTTTTGTTAGAGAACTCAAGGAATTAATTGGTTTTGGTGGAGAAATGAGAGTGGATCAAAGAAGTCACTCTTGAATCATAAGTATACTGACATGTTTTTCGAGGCATTTGGACTACAACATGTGAAGGCAAGAAGGTGAGACTACTACAAGCTCTTGATGTTTTCCTTTCTCGCTTGATGAGAAGTAGTTGATTTCATGAGAAATGAAGCTCCTAAAATAATAGGAGTTCCATCTAAGTTTGACATGTCATGCATGTGGCTTAGCATTCATTTTGATTCTCTTATTGAGATATGGATGGAATAAATTGCTCTAGGATGCTTGCACCCTCACCGTCTAGAGGAGTAGGAGGACTACATGTTTGAGATTTGGATCAATAGGTGAGGGCCTAATCTCTTGACCTTGAGCCACACTCAATACAAAACCTGTGTGGCTAGAATAGGTTAGGACATGATGGAGAAGCAAATTGGGTTTTGAGGAATTGATTTGAAGATGATTTGTTGTTTCAACTAGATTTCATAGTTCTACACTCATTAACAATATGTTCTAGTTGTTTTTCTAAGTCCTTGTGGAGAGGATTAGATTGGCCAAGTGAAGAAGAGGGTGTTGAAACAAATCTTTATGATAAGATGTTCCAAAGTCACTCGAGTGTGACTTCCACTCGAATGGAGGATTGCCCACTCAAGTTCTTGAACTCAAGGAGGATTGAAAGGAAAACACGGGAAAAGAGGAGAAAAGGGTCTAATACTTGAGTGAAGGTAGAGAGATTTTGAAGGGAAAAGGTCTAAAGGGAAAACATCCAAGTGAAAATTTAAAAGGAATTAAAAAAAAACCTTAAAAACAAGGGACCTTAAATGGTGGAAATTGTGCAATGGGGCAAGATCCTATTTTAAAAAGAATATTTTGGAAGGGTCACCTTGTAAGAAAATGATTGCTTGACCATGGAATCTCCTATCATAAGGGGATGAGGCAAAGTTAATGTGTTGGCGCTTTTCATTGGGCCCACTTGAGTGAGGGGAGAGAGTGCACTTGAGTTGGGAGCTCGTAGGGTAAAGGCATCAATAGTTGAATGAGGGCTAGTGATAGTACAATACCTTGCAATGATGGGGACCCCAATTATAGCACATTTTCAAGATTATTTAAAAAGACAGGCGTTTTTAAATGGTGCACGTGCATTACACAATGAAATGTTCTAATTTTGGTCTATAAGTGTGCCTTTACTAGGCTTGAGCCATGTCATTATTGCTTTATGCCTATTCTAAGGCTGATTGCCAACTATGCATTACCTTTGATTTAAAAAAGGGGATCCAAGAAGGCACTCGCTTATTCTTGATGGCCATGATAGCCATGTTTCTATTTTAATTGTTGAGAAGGATGCCTTATGGGATATAGACTACTAGCCCACACTTCTCATAAGCTTCAACCTTTGGATACAATAGTATTCAAATGATTGAAGTCCAATTTTTTAAAAGAAAGAGTAGTTTGGCAACATAGGACAGAAAGCACTCGAGCATCTAAGACTGACTTAGCTTCAATAGCAGCCAAGGCATTCCAAGTTTCATGCACTGAAAGAAATATGACCACTTAATCCAACCACTCTACATTTCGATGGAATGCCATCCCAACACGCGAATGTCATTGGAAGTGATGAAGGGGTGATAGAAGAACTTGCATCACAAGTTTCCACTACACTAATGGAAAGGCTTTTGTAGAAGGTTAGGCCATAGAGGCCTTGACATCGTTGGGGACCAACAAAACATTGCCTAGTCATGTTGAGCCTATGCAACCAATAGTACTAAATCCTTATGATGATGCCATAAGGATCCTAGACATATTATGCTTGCCTCCGATAGAGGTTTTAGTCCATTGTGCACCTAGGGAGGCATTTCTAGACTATACTAATAGCCATATTTTGACATCAAACGAGTACATTGAGAGTTTGAAGGAAAATAATGCCAAAAAAGAAGAAAATTCCAAGGTGAAGAAAAAGAAAAAACTCAAGAGAGAGCACAAGAAGAAACATAATTTGGCAGAATAGAGCTACGTAAATAGCAAAGAGAGGCAAAAGGACATGCAATATTTGCAAGAAAGACATGGGAAGTTGAAGAACTAGCAATCGAGGCATGACTTTGGGCAATCTTATGGGAGGGTGTCATAGGTCTTGATGATCACCCTTTGCAATTGCACATTCGTTGTCCTCACCATCCGATCGCATGAAGAGAGCATCTAGAGAAGCTCCAACAAGATTGGGCACAACATGCCATCGATAGCTTGTCACATGATATGTGTCTTCCTTGATAGCAACCATAACAATATATATAGCTTGTGTGGACTATCCTACTATCCCTCTTTTTAGTATCTGCTATGTTATCCTACACCATGCTAGCAATAACCTTTTTGAAGATATCAGTGCTTGTACAACACCACTTTTTGGTATTACTCTATGAATTTTCTATCAAATATTACGTGAAATTTTGTTGCTACTAATATTTTCCTACTTGCATAGCTAGAAAAACCATTTCTATTTACATACACTATTGTTTACTTTAATGGAAGCTTTACATAGTAGTTAGCAACAAACTAAGGTAGAGGGTATTGGTGAGAAGAAACTCACCTACATTAGCCTCTCTATGTTGCTTGATCATCTATACCATCAATTCAATGGGCTTAACCTACAAATGTAGAGGCTAACATCATGGTATAGTATTACATAGGCATGTGCACATCTTAAAATCAAGCTTTGTAATATCCCCCGTGCCCCTGTGCCTTCCCCCATGTAAACCCCCCTTTTTTTCATTTTTTAAATAAAATTTACTCTCCCTCTCTCTCCCCCTGCCAACTGCATGGCGGAGAGAGAGAGAGAGAGAGAGAGAGAGAGAGAGAGAGAGAGAGAGAGAGAGAGAGAGAGAGAGAGAGAGAGAGAGAGAGAGAGAGAGAGAGAGAGAGAGGTAGAGAGGGGGGCATGCAGCCCTAGGTGGAAGGGGTGGCTACTGTGAACAACCGTCCCCCCCCCTCCCCCCCTTTTACCACCTCCCCCCACCTTATAAGGAAGCCCTTCCCCTCCCCCCCATCGGACAGAGCCCCCTCCTTGGTTGCCTGCACCACGCCCCCTCCCTCGTGGAACAGCGCAGCCCCAGCCCCCCCTCCCCCCCGCGGGCTAAATGAAACCCCCTGTCCCCCCCAGTGATCAGCACAGAGAAGAAGAAGAAGAAGAAGAAGAAGAGAGAAGAAGAAGAAGAAAAGAAGAAGAAGAGGGAAAGAGAGAAGAAGAAGAAGAAGAAGAAGAAGAAGAAGAAGAAGAAGAAGAAGAAGAAGAAGAAGAAGAAGAAGAAGAAGAAGAAGAAGAAGAAGAAGAAGAAGAAGAAGAAGAAGAAGAAGAAGAAGAAGAAGAAGAAGAAGAAGAAGAAGAAGAAGAAAAGAAGGAGAAGAAGAGAGAAGAAGAAGAAGAAAAGAAGGAGAAGAGGGAGAGAGAGTAGGAGAAGAAGAGAAGAAGAGAAGAAGAAGAAGAAGGAGAGAGAGAGAGAGAGAGAGAGAGAGAGAGAGAGAGAGAGAGAGAGAGAGAGAGAGAGAGAGAGAGAAGCTTCTGGAAGCTTCTTCTCCCCCTCCTTAAAGAGAGGTTACACACCCCTCTTGACATCTCCGGAAATACGCCCCTCCCCCTTCAATCTCTTCCTCCACTCAAGGAGAGGCGAAAAGAATTTTGCATAGGAGGTAGGAATTCTATCTCTCATACACGCGTCTTCGAGTATGGCCCTGAAGCGTAGTTCCACAAAGATGGCCGGAAACCCTACAAGCGTGGATAGAGGTTCAAAACAAGGTGGCACCGCAACCGCGAATGGTTCATTAGGCATCAATACCACTGGAATCAGGGCATCACTCCAAACCCAAGTTGCTCTGTTATTAAATCATAGGTTATAATTATCACGGCAAAAAATCATATTCACATGCATCACATTAAATTGCGTGTTTGATAATTTCCTAGGTATAAACTTAGTTGTGATATATGTAACGAGCAAGATAATTTCCATTGTAAGATGGCATCACAATAGGTGAAATTGATTAGATAATTGCATCATAATTTACCGAAAACGTCTTGCAAGAATTCCTGCATAAAGTGCATTGTTCCTTGCACAAGTTCTTGCTTAAAATGCATTTCAGAGGACATTGAAAGAAACAAAGCGCATGTCCATCGCAAGATGGATTCTAAGGTACATGTAATAATCTACAGAAAAGATTAAAGTGCAGCTAGACTCATACAATGATCACATAAAGTTAGATCATTCAAGAAGGTCATACATCGTGTAAATAATTACATAGAGGATAATGTAAAGATTGCATGCATAGAAAGTACCTTTGCATGTGTGGCATAAAATAACGCATGGATTATATCAAAATTATAAGTATTAAAATGAAGGCATGGCATTACATTGTGTGCCTTAAATTTGTTGGGAAAATTCAACGTTGTTTGTAATTTACCAAATGGGACTGAGATCCATAAGTCCCATGTCAAAGTCCTTGGTGACTTCAAGAGGGATAGGTAAAAGCTTAAGTGCATGTGAGTATTATTAAGAGGGCTTAAGAAGATTATACTTAAGATGGAGTAGGAGCTGATCTAAACAATATCATCTTGACCAACCATGGTCAAGGGAATAGACAATCTTGATCAATTAAGATAAAAGATAAAGTTACATAGGTACTTCAAGGGATCTAGGAGATAACCAGCAAGTTGCCAACCAAGGTCAACGGGGTTGTCTATGATCTATCTTGCAAGGAGACCTAAGGTAAGGATAATTAGGGTCGGTAGGGTACAAACCCTAACCCAAAGAAAAAGGGGAAATAAGCAACCCAGCTTGCCAAGCCCCTGGGATCTCGCCAAGTCACAAACAATCTAGGATCAGATGCTGGGAGCATCCGGGAAAAAGGAATCACACCTTAGCAGTTGGTCATACAAACGGCCTCCGAAATGATCGTGATTGTACACTTAGGCACATTGTCTGAATTTCCTTGCTCAAGGAACTAATTCAAGGCAAAACACTTAATGCTTCAGGTTAAAATCCTGGAGGAAGAGGCATGTTTAGTTACCTCCGATTGTCTACGTGGCCCTATCCAAGGGGGTTGTTAGTCGCGCAGGGTATGTGGACCGAACTCGCCACAAGAGGTCTCTCTGTGGGTGCTGCTTGGAGTGGGCATATGCTTGGGTGCCAGAGGAGGTTCTAGCTGTAAATTCGTTGCCTCCGGATCCTGCACAAGAGGCCGACATGACTCGAGATGGGATCTCGAGGCCCATGTACTAGTCTACGAGCGCAACTTGGAGCAGGAATCCTGTTGATTGCTGGGATAGCCTTTGGGCATGATACTTGATGTATTCCAGGACTATGATAAATAAAGATCAGATATTTGAAAAAGGAACTTGCTTGACATTGTTTTTGTGTCAGTGCCTAAGTTACGTGAAGGAACCTGTGTTTAAATTTATTAATTAAGGAAGCTGCTTTTGCATATCAAACATAATGTGGTAGGTAATTAGATAACTAAACAAATCGAGGAAAGTGCGGTGGACGTGACTTGGGTCTCGTCCTACAGAAGGGTGGCCCCGGTTAGCTGGGAACTTTTCTCAAAAGACGTGATAACAAGTCTATGAAGACCTAGCGTCAGTAGAGTTAGAATCCCGATTTATGTTGTTTTAGGGGAACGAAATGCGACTATGCCTTATGGGCAGAGAGGTTGAGCTTCGCATCCCTCTCGTTTCCCATTCTCCATGAACTGAGTGCACCATAAATCCACTTCGACTCTGTTGTTCCTATGCAAAGTGGATCATCTGGAGCTCGATGCTAGCTACTTCTAGAGACTTTGCTGATAGGAAAGGAACCATGACTTTAGGTCGATCCTAAGTGGGAACGGCCGGACACTTCCGCTCGGGGCAGACTTGGAAAGACCTAGATCACAAACCCTGTGACATTCCTAGCGAGTGCCAGGCGGTGCTTTCTAGACTCTCTGCCCGATGGGCTGCTAAGACGTGTCCCACAAGTGGACAAGTGGACACGTTACAAGCTTGAATCTAACTAAGTGATTGATAGAGACGTACACCAAATCTAAATCTTAGTTGGTGATAGATAGAGACATGCATTGCATTTCAATTGGTAAATGGTAGAGAGAGAGAGAGAGAGAGAGAGAGAGAGAGAGAGAGAGAGAGAGAGAGAGAGAGAGAGAGAGAGAGAGAGAGGCACACATCTACACAGTAATGCAATTTGTTAGTGCAAATAAGGGAACTAGTTTACCAAGCTTTCTTTCATATTTTGCGGGAATCTTTACATGCTATTGCTTGCTTTTGTGGGAATCTTGATGACAATTTTGACTTGTAAAACCTTCACCTTCATCATGACTATGGCCCCCAATCATAGTAAGCCTAGTCACATGCAAATGGAGTGTTTGAGTTTTCTAACAACATCATTAATTCAGTGTATTTTCATGAACCAATAATCTCCTGCATACACCATCGCTTTTTGCTTTAATGGAAGTTTTGCATAGTAACTAGCAACAAAACAAGGTAGAGGATACTAATGAGAAGAAATCCACCTATACCAGCCTCTCTATGTTGCCTAATCATTTGTACCATCTGTTGGGGGGTAAAGGTGCCTGTCCCTCGCCATTGGTGTATTACCACAAAGACAATACCCACACCTACACATTGTAGGCATGATGGGTGCCCATCACTGCCACTTCATTCTTTATTCTTTCAGTGATATTTGAATAAAGGGAAGGCCATTCACACATTGTGATTGTTGGAGTTCCCACATCTTGAGTCTCTCTCTCTTGCTCTCTTACTTCATCCACCATAGCTCACACCTCTCTTGCTTCCGCTTGCTCATACTTCCACTTGGGCTTCTCCCTTCAAGTAGTATCAGAGCCTTCTTCTCCATGAGCTCATCAAGTTCAATCCGGCATTGCTTCAGCTCTCATTCTAGTTACCTATAGCAAGGTTTCACCATTGGCAGCCATAGCTCCACCTGTGTAGATGCTTGGTAATTCTCTATGCCCAACTATGAGTAAGAAATCTACCCCAAAAGAAATGCTTGTTACTCATTCTTACACAAATGAAACACTTGTTGCTACTTTAAGGATTCCAAATAATTTTAAGAAAGGGAAACTTACAAATCAATCTCAAATTATTGTTACATGTTTGATGGGGCTCAACCTGATGCCCATCGAGTCAAAGGAGATTGATGAGCAGACATCAGACAATCCATTGCATGACAATACACAAATTAAATCTTCTTGTACTCACATGTAGGAAACACTGATATTATTGGAAAACTTGCAAACTGGATTACACATGGCTAGACTTACTATGATTGGAGAGGCTACAGTCTTGAACGTGAAGGTTTTATGGGTGAAAGTGAATGAAAGCTCAGTAATCTAGTGCCTTTGTTTGCACTAACAAATTGCATTTCTATGTAGATACCTATTCGAGGTACATCTCTATCTATCACCGATTCAAATTTAGATTTAGGCTTGATTTTAAATGTACCCATGCCTTACAATACTGTAGCTTGATGTTGGCCTATTCATCTATAGATTAAGCTTGCGAAATTGATGGTGAAGGAGAAATCCCAAGTGGAAGCACGAGCAAGTGGAAGCAAGAGAGGTGTGAGCTATGATGGATGGAGTAAGAGAGAAAGAGAGAGAGACCCAAGATGTGAGAACTCCAACAGCCACAATGTGTGATTGGCCTTCCCTTCATTCAAATGTCATTGAAAGAATAAAGAATGAAATGATGGGCACCTGCCACATGTATTGTGCATGCGCGGGTACTATCAATGTAATAATACACATGCAGCTAGGTACATGCACCTTTACCCCCAACAACCTCCCACTAAAATGAAAATGTGCCTCAAGTGAAGAAGGAACAAGAAAAAATGACAAAGTACAATGTGTACATAGAGTACAATAGGATGAGAAATAGAGGTCATCTCATCCAATGCCCATCAACTTCCTAAGGAAGACAAAACACTCTTTTGAGAGACTTTTCATGAGTGGATTTGTAAGATTTTGGTCAATTGAGATATTGACAAGGTCAATAGACTTTTCCTCAATGACCTCTCCAATAAAGTGGTACCACACCTCAATGTGCTTCACCTTCACATGGAAGACCAGATTCTTGGCTAGCACTCATAGAATCTGAATGTAGTATAGGGACCACGTCAGTCATACCAAGGTTTGCAACCTAACCAGAGAGTCTCCTTGCAAGCCTTAGTGATTGCAACATACTTAGCCTCTATATAGTAGAGAGGGTCGTACATTTCTACACCCTAGACATCCAAGAAACAACACCCCCATAAAGATAAACACAAGGCAAAAGTGGATTTCCTACTATTTGCATGTCCTGCATCAAATTCAGTGTATCCCATGACTCTTATATCCTGGCCACACCATAACATATACAAATAGCTATTGTGCCCTTCAGATACCTCATGATACCCTTGACAGTATCCCAATGCCGTATGCTAGGTGTAGCCATATAGCATGCCACAACTCCCATTGCAAAAGCTATATCAGGATGAGTAGCTACTATCATGGCATACATCAACCTGCCCACTACAAATACATAAGGGATCTTGGCCATCTTGGCCTTCTACTCATTAGACTATGGACAATCGGCCTGGCTCACCTTCAAAAATGAGAAGGCAAAGGACAGTCAATAGGCTTAACATCCTACATATGAAACCATCCAAGGACCTTCTAGATATACTTCTTCTCTAACAAGTAAAGGAGCCCTTGAGAGTGGTCATGCATAATGTGCATCCCAAGAATATGTGGGGCTTGTCCCATGTCTTTCATCTCAAAACTATTCTTGAGTTGACTTTTTAAGCATCCAACTCATTAGTAGCTCTCCCAGCAATCAACATGTCATCCACATAGATTGCCAAAATCAAAAGGCTGCCATCACGAGCATTCTTCTATATAAACATGAATCTATATCACTGTGTATATAGCCCTGTGAATGCATAAAAGCATCAAACTTGTGGTACCATGCCCTAGGCGCCTACTTAAGGCCATAAAGGCTCTTTCTCAATCTACACATGACGTGTTCCTTGCCTTTTTTCTCAAAGCCCTTAGGCTGCTGCATATAAATCTCCTCATGCAAGTCCCCATGTAAGAAAGTTGTCTTAACATCCATATGATAAAGGTCTAGATCTAATTGAGAAACTAATGCTAGTACCAGGCATAGGGTAGTCAACTTGGCTACAAGAGAAAAGACTTTCTTGTCACAACACCATGTTCCTATTTAAAACCCTTAGCAACCAATATGGCCTTATAGGTAGGCTTGGGGCATCTAGGGGTGCTCTTCAACTTGTACACCCGCTTGCATGGCAATGCATAATCTGACTGCATGGCCCTCTCCAAAGAGTAACTATCATCACTATGACACATGACTTCATCATAAGTGAGAGGCTCACCTGCATCTCTCACCATCACATAATCAATGGGAGGGCTCAAACTGCTCAGGAGAACGTTTGTCTCTAGTAGAGTGTCTCAAGGTAGGTTGAGGAGCTTGCACATTTTGTCTAAGATCATGGTCATGGGCCACTCGAGCATCAGCCTACTGCTCTGCAGGTTGTTTAGCTGGCTCTACGATGGGAGTAGGAGGCTCCTCTTGAAATATAACTTTACATATCTTGAATATCCACTCAGGTTACTTATGCATATTTTCCTCATGGAAAACTGCATCATGGCTGCCGATGACTTTTCGAGACTATGGATCCTATGTGCAATATCCCATCTCACCTACATCCCCATAACCAAGAAAGATGCATTTCACAGACTTAGGATCTAGCTTTGTGTGCTTGTCTTTTGGTACATGGCAGAAAGCCTCATAACCAAAGACACACAAATGAGCATACAAGGAAGGTTTTCCTGACCACACCTCCTTTGCAACTTGAAAGCTAATAGTAATGTAAGGAGATGGATTGATCAATTGTACAGCAATAGTAGCCATTGCCTCCGCCACCCAAAAATGTTGTGGTAAGCCTGCCTGGCTAAGTATACTACAACCCTTTTCCTATATTGTCATATTCATGTGCTTAGCCATACCATTCTAGGGTGGGGTATATGAGGCAATCAACTGATGCTTAATACCCCTCTCATTGCAATACTACTCAAAGGCTTTAGAGATGTACTCACCCCCATCATTGGATCATAGGCATTTTAGCCTATACCATACTAGTTCTCAACCAATGTAAGCCAATGCTAAAAGGTATCCAAAACATCATATTTCAACTTTATGGAATATGCCTTGACCTTATGTGAGTAATCATCAATGAATGTGACAAAGTACTTTGTACCTCGTAAGGACTGACAAGGCATAGGTCCACAGACATCACAATGAATAAGAGCCAAAGGCTTACCCATGCACAAAGTGCCAGACTTCTTATGTGTACTACGTGTCTGCCAGCCATACAAACAATGATCACATGGCTCAAAATACTTATAGGTTATAGTCACGCAAGGGGCAGAAGATACTGCACAAATGTGTAAGCATTTTCATTCCTACCCAAGGTAACAATGCTGAAGAGATATATGTGGAATTGCAGCCACATAAAAAATATGATCTACAAATCTATATACAACCAAGGGATATAAACTGCAAGACTTGGCACCATGTGCCAGAACAAGGTTCCCATGGGTGATCTTCCAAGAAGAATCCCCAAAGGAAATAGAGTAACCCTCATCATCCAATTTGCCAGTAGAGATAAGACTCTTCGTGAGAGCCAGTACATGTCAAACATTATGCAAAGTAAACATACTGCTTGAACCAAAAATGTACTTGAATATCACCAGTACCAACTATTTTTGCAATGCCAAGTCATTTCCCAAATGGACAAATCCAATCATACTACGATAGGAGTGGAACCACTCTCTATGAGGGGTCACATGAAATAAAGCCCTTGAATCCATCAACCAACATTGAATAAAACCAAGTGAGGCATCAATTAGCTATGACTCATCCAAAGAAGAAGTTGCAAGTATGTAATCATTATCAGAGTCAAGTTGTTGTACTACATTGATCTCTTTGATCTTAACATTGGACTTAGCAAGGACAATGTTGTGATCATCAGACTTGTCTTGCACTTTCCCTTTGCCCTTTTCCTTGTGCTTGTCATCGCACATTTTATGGCAACATGGCCTAATATGTCTTACTCTCCCACAATAATAGCATGTCAAATCAAACTTACCTCCATGAGACTTACTACAAGATTGTCCCCATAGAACTTAGAATGAGACTTCTGCAAGTCTCTACCACAATGGTCATTCCCTCTCTTCATGGCAACCCCAAATGGTCAAACCATGAGAAGTACAAGAAACATCCACATTCTTCCTATTTATCTCCTTTGTTAGGAGTGAACCCTCTACATCAAAAAATGTTAGCCCATTCTCGGGCATATTTGCACACATAGCAGTATGGAATGTGTCCCAAGACTCAGGCAATATGATCAATAAGAACAAAGGTGGAAGATTATCCTTAAACTCAATACCCTTTGCGAGGAAAACTAACCAATGATAGCATGAAACTCGCTCAAATGCTGAGAAACACTCGTACCTTTCTTCATATGAAGGTCCATTAGCTACTTTATCCAATACATCTGAGAAGCAAGGCTCTATTTATCATAGAGATTACGAACTTTCTCCCAAGCATCCCATGTAGATTACCCATCTATGATGACAACATTATAATAAACCTACTTGTTGAGGGACATGATAGTCATGGACCTGCAAAGCTCATCTAAGTCATTCCATACATCTCAATCTTAATGCTCTTGCATTTGATTGGTCTAATATGATATTTCTGTACCAAAACCTACCAAATTTGGGTCTTCTAATAGCCATAATTGTTGCCATCAGACTTTTCATCAATGTTGAAGATGGCACTGTCATTTGAATGACCAACCATACTATAGGAAAAATAGGCATAGTATAGACCAAATAGGCTATTGTAATACCTGCAAACATCCCCAAAACCATTGCCAAAACAAGCTGAAAATAAGATGTATGAACCAAATAATGAGTTGTCTACAAACTATGACCAAAATAACATCAAATGGAGGGGACTACTCTCATAAATAATACAACAATCTATCATTATAACATGTTGAAAATAAGGTATAACAGTAAGAAAACAATGCCAAGTAGGGGCAATCACTGATACAAAACAACCTATAGCACGCAAGTAGAAGTTGAAGTAGCTCAAGCTCAACTGCAAATAAAATCCAAAGCTCAATGTAACATCCAAGTGTCAAGTAACACTAGAACAAAAGTCAGATATGTTAGATGAGCAAAAAAAGCTCAAATCCTCACGTGAGTGGTATCCAAGCATCTAAGATAAATCGAGTACATAGCCACGAGCATAAGACCCAAAAAAACTTCAAGCCCGTAAGGTTAATAATAGTCCTTTGAAGCATCCAATGAAGTAATTGACAACCAATGTCAAATGTCGTAAGCTCAAATACATTCAATAGCATAACCAAGCATAGAGCTTCAATGTCATGCACTACTACATCTAATAGAATGCCCAAATAGCATGAAAGAGCAATAGGCATAGACTGTCCCTATTGGCCAAACATTTTCCACATGTCCAACATCCAATGAGCATCGTGGGAGCATCACATAAGCCAAGAGCATGACATTTTCTAGACAAATAGCATTCAGCCTTGTTATGATAACATTGATATCTATGAGAAAACTAAGCTAAAAGAGTGCTCAAATCAGTCCAATAGCATCTCAAACCAATGATATGATTCCTTAAGTATCTGGCAACAAAACGTAGATATATGGGCATCCCTAGAAGCATATACGAGCTCCAAACATTGAAGATATGGTTTTCCTTGTTTTATGATAGCATGATGCCCTGTTTGCATAGCTAATAGCTAAAACTCAATGACTCAAAACCAATGCTCAATGTTAATGGCCAATGCCAGGAGGAGTGGTAAACAATTCCAAAGCCTTTTTCCAATGACAAGGAGTGGTTGAGCAAGCACAAGTGCTTGAATATGGCCATAGCCGAAAAAACGTTTTTGTATTTCCAACTTTGAATACTAACCTAAATACTCCCTAAAATAAGCTCAATGTAAGTTCAAGAATGCCCTGAGATAGCCCCAATAGGTCTGAGAAGTCCTAGAGCAATGAGAGCTCAATTGCTCTTTCTCTCTTCACATAGCTCCCTTTGATGAGGGTGATGATCATTGCCTCAAAAGGCACTCTTAAAAGTGTGACACCATGTCTATCTCCTAGTAGTGATCACAACCAATGATGACTCATCCACAAAGAGAGAGAGAGAGAGAGAGAGAGAGAGAGAGAGAGAGAGAGAGAGAGAGTTTCCTAATTGGTCTTGCATGTTACAATAACCATGTAAGGCTCTAGCGTGACTGGTTGTTTCCTATGCAATAAATGGGTGAGTTAAGACACATGGAAGGGCAAGTAGTGAGTTGCCCCATCATGAGGGTTGTGTGACACACTCACTCATAAGATTCTTTGCCCCAATATTTTAGCTTGGGGGGCCAATGGTGTGTGTAAAGTTAAGTGTTCCACCGTTGGCCCCTTTACCCTAGTTCAAAGGCTTCCAAGAGGCAAGGAATAGGAGACAACTAGTGAAGTACCATAACATTCTCAAATTGTGAGTGTACTTGAGCAAGAGAAGAGGGGGAAGTACTTGAGACTAAGGTGAAGCGATTCGAGTGGAGGAGTAAGTGATTTGGGCTCAAGTGTAAGGAGGGACTTCAGAGCGAGGCTCAAATGAAAAATTCGACTAGGGTATGAAATTGGGCTTGAGTTCAAATTAGAAGACTTGAGTAGAGCAAGAATAAGTGACTTAAAAGTGAAGAGTGAACTTGAGTCGTAAGAGGACTCATGTTTTGACTCTGATGCCAAGAAAGAACTTGAGACTCAAAAGGACACTTAAGCACTCAAACATGTAGTCATTGCCACATAAGATTTTTCCTTGGGCTAGTTGAGGGGAGAGAAGAGAATAAGGTGGGGAAGATAGACCTCAAAATAATAGGGGAGTAGAATTGAGAAGAGAAGGGGGCTAAGGGCAAGTTGCCATAGAATTTGCTATAAAGTGGCAAGGGGATGGGATAGGAAAAAAGACAAGAGGAGAGAAGAAGGAACCTTAAGTCTCTAAAGAGGAGAAGGTGGGAAGGAAGCAAGATAATTGTCATTCTAGCCCTCTACTCAACCAACCAACTTGAGTGGTTTGAAGAGGCATCGCAAGGGACTTGAGGAGTCAATGGACACCCCATCCTCAAGATTACCCAATCCATCATACATACTAGGCATAACTTAAATGATATTGACTAGATATTTATTGTTGCTAAAATGATCACCCCAACCTTGCATGTTGTCCATGCTTTTTTTTTTTGGGGGGGGGGGGGGGGGGGCATGGAAACCACACTATTGTGTTGGACATTTCTTTCTACTATGTGTAGTCTAATGCAGCATTGAACCCATGAGGGTGCCAATCCACATCCATATTAACCATGTTATCTTGAGTAGCCACTAGGTGTCATGAGTGATTATCCAGATAGATTTCAAGCAGCATTGCTTGTCCTCTAAAGGAGCCAAAACTCACCACTTAGAGGCCACTTTCCATGTGGCTCTGGCACTTGTTCTTGACTCAAAAAGTGGCTACTTTCCATGTGGCTCTAGCTCCAACACTTTTTTAAAAAAATGAAGCCAAGTTTGAATAAAAATAAATATTTAGTACAAAGGATAAGTCTTATTAGAGACGATAGCTAGATCAATTATGCTTACAATTGCAATGGGCAATGTTGATTTTTCAATTTTTGCAAATAAATTTTGGTGCTTTTGTGCATGCCCAAGTGAACCAAATATTGAAATTCACTCTATCAAATCTTCAAGTCTTTTTTTTTGGCACTAGAAAATAACTTATAATAAATTTCCACCTATACATTTGTGAAGATTCAAACAGCCCCACGAATTTGAAACTCTCTTGTAGATTGATTGTGTATCAAAAACCAATTGCAATTATCAGCTCTATTACTAGATTAATATATAATATATTTGTAAATCAAGTTGGGACATCACTAGAGTCAAAAGGAAATAAATACACAAAAATATGTCAACCAATTTGAAGGATTAGATAGGCAAATAATTGATAAATGGGTTGGGAAATCAAAACTTTAACCATGTACTACATATACAAGGTAGCAATTGATGATGCTATCAAATTTTCTTACATCATATTTTTGAGATTTAATTATTTATTTAAAAATCCATGTATTTTCATTTTTTTAAAAAGTGTTGTTTGGCATCCACAAGAAGGTGCCGAGCCATGTGAAAAGTGGTTTTTGCTGCATGACGGTTCCTACCTCCACTAGATGACAAGCTATGCCACTTGAGATCTATCCAAAGCCCAAGTAACCAACTTCAATTGCCCTTTTAAGGATTAATTTTGATGCTCATTTGCCAAACCAATCTCAATTTCCACGGCATGCTCCTTAATAGTCAAACAAAAACTTCAACTAAGAGTGCTAGATGATGGACTGTCAAATCCAACCAAAAAGAGAAGGATTGATTAATGCAATGGATTATTTGTCATGCACCAACTTGAAACAAAAGAAGAATGGTCAATTATTCAGACTAAACACATCATTATTATGCTCATCAAGAGGATCAAAATGTGCACTTAGAATTGATTAATAATCCTGTGTCAATTTCCTTGCATTGGTGGTGAGTCCTTGGCTCATGCTATCAAGCACAAAGAAATTTTAAAACTAATATCATCAGTTGATCATGCAGCGTGAATCCACGATCACATGAATTGCCCCTATCAAGCCCTAAGAAAATGAGTGCATGCCATGCTATTTCTTTTCCCAACACTCATATCGCTAACTTGAGCTAAGATCCTTGAGGAAATACTCTTTTAGAGCATCAGGTTTGCTAGTATAAAACTCCTTGAACACCACATTGTACACCGTTGCCATGCCTACGTGCTAGCCACTTGCATCTAGGGAAGAGTTATAGCCCATAACAACTACTACGAATACATTGGTGAACTTGGACCTTCTATCTAAAAAGAAAGACCCATGTTGAGGGGCAACCAAGACTAATGATAATAACCCATGAAGCTTGAGAGGAGACATGGACCTCACTAATGGGCTAGGATGCCAAGGGCCAAGAGTGGTTAATACCCACACTAACATGAAGACATAAATCTACACTCCTTTTGATACCCAACTATTGGATCATGACCCACACTCTCTTAACAAGAGGAAAATTGGCTAGCAAAAGAAAAATATGTGCATATTTGTGTCTCTAGCCATTGGGGCACATAGCATGGAAGGCCTATGTGCATGAGCAACACACGATTGCGAACCTTGCTAGATGAAGCACTTATGATACTAGGCCCACTCCTTGTTGAGATATCGAGCTCCACTCATGATATGCCAGGGTGACCGTTGTGCATTTATGTCACCGACTTGTCAGTTGTTTGCAGATGCGGTTGGTACACCGCCCATGAATAATAGCTAGATGATAGCTATCCTTATCTACTCTAGTCCGTGGCTCAATTAGTATGCCACCTTAGTTAGTTGAGTTTGGTTTGAGACCCATATATAGGATTCTTCTATTTCTTTGTAAGAGAGTTCTTTTTGGCTTACACAACTAAGAAGAGGAAAACTGTTTTCAGCCTCCACCTTTGTGTGTATTCCCCCATTGTGCTGCAAGAAAGCTACAAGTGAGACTCCTTCCTTCTCTCCCACAATCTTGACATGGTATCAGAGCCTTGTTCGTGGTAAGGAGCTCAAGAAAGCAAGCGAAGTTCGCAGTGTTCTGGTAAGAGGATCAGTGTTGCTTCCATTTTTCTATTTTGGGAGCAATTCTTTGTAGGTAGCACAACTAGAAAGTGCAAGAGTGCATTGTCTCAGATTGAGACACCCTTCGCGGTGTGGCAAGAGGGCAGTATATGCTGCGGGCCTGGGCTTTAGCCCTCGATTGCTCTATTTTTTTGATTTGAGGCCATTTCGGGGCATGTTTTGGAGGCGGAAGTTTTCTGCACGCACTCAGGAAAAGGCCTTGTTTTATGCTGTGCGACCATTGTTCTACAGGTCGGTGAAAAGTTACCACAGAAATTGCATCGTATGCTTGTGTGCAAAGACATTGGGAGTTACAGAATCATCATTGGTTCCTGTTTATGCAAAATCGTCACTAGGAAGTGACTGTGTGGTAAAATACCACTTTCGCCAGTTTTGCAGATTTGCCTTGTGAGGGTAAATCTGTGTTTTTTGCAGTGACGGAATTTTTTGCAGTGTTCTGATTCTCTTTCATAGATTGTAACTGAAAAGCTTGACAAGAACAACTTCCAAGCATGGAAGTTTAGAATGACAAATTTCCTTATGGGAAAAGGATATTGGGAATTTGTTGCAGGAAATGAAGAAGAACCAGTTCTTCCTGATGTTCCCAATCAACAGCAAATGCAGGCATTTAAAGCATAGCATGAGAGAGCCAGGAAAGTTATGTATTGGCTGTCTATCAGCATTTCAGACTCTATGATTGTGCATATTGAGGATGCAAGTACGCCAAAGGAGGCATGGGATACTTTGTCAAAAAAGTATAGCACAAATATGCAAGCCAGGAAAATGCAGATCAAGCAAGAGTTGCACAATGTGCAAAGAGAAAGTATGAACATCAATGACTACCACATGAAGGTGAAGAAGATTGCAGATGCACTTGCTTCCATTGGGTCCCCAGTGGAAGATGATGATTTAGTTTCTATGACCTTGAACGGTCTAGGAAAGGATTATGCACAATTTCGGACATCCATTTCAGTTCGTGAAAGATTTCCTGATTTTGAGGAGTTGATTGCTCTTCTAATTTCTGAGGAGCAGAGAAATGGTGGTGCATCTTCTTCAGGAGGAACTAAAAAAAGAGGTTTTCTTCTACTCAAATGCTGGAAGAGGTAGAGGCAGAGGTAGAGGAGGCCGATCTGGAGGCCGTGGTAGAAATCAGAATATGCAGCAGACTCAAGAAAACCAATCCTATGGAGGAGGACATGGTAACTCTAGAGGCAGGGGGAGCCAAAGAGGTCGTGGTGGATGGCAAAGAGGGCAAAATGCAAACAGCAATGTTGAATGCTACTACTATGGTAAAATGGGTCATATGGCTAAAGACTGCTATAAAAAGCAGAATGACATCATGAATGGAAAATTGCAACAAGGGAATTATGCATCTTCTAGTAGACAGGGTGATGACAAAAATGAGCATCTGTTTATGGTGCAGCACATGAACAATTCTGTGACAAGTGTAGAATAAAGCAACGATGTATGGTATGTTGACTCAGGTGCATCAAACCACATGACAGGTCATGCAGAATGGATGGAGGATGCAAGAAAAATTGAAAAATCAGGATTTGTGGAGACTGGTGATGATACTGCACATCCTATTGTGCAGATTGGAAAAATTCCTTTGTCTATGCAGGATGGGAAAAAAAATATCAAATGTATTTCATGTCCCGAATATCACCAAGAATCTGGTTTCTGTTGGTCAAATGGTTGAGCAGGGCTTGCAGGTCAGATTTAATCCTCATGGATGCTTTGTTGAGGATGTGAAAAATAAAGGTCGCTTGATAGCAAAAGGAAAGAAGAAGGGCAGAATGTTTACATTGGATGCAGACATGCCTGAATTGAGTGCAGCAATGTTTGCACATGGGACCAGTGTAGTTGCAGATATTGATATCTGGCATAAACGCATTGGTCATGTTAATGTACAACGACTTAAATCAATGCAAGCCCAAAATATTGTTGCAAGATTGTAAGAAGCTGGGAATACTTAGAATGCTAATAATATGCCATGTCACATTGACACTGGTATATAAGGAGAGAAGTTGTAATTTTTCACATCTTTTGACAAATCAATACATTTACAAACTTTCTCTCCCTTCTTGCTCCAAGCTTCCATGGCTTCTTCATCTTTCCTGTCTTTCTCTCTCCAATTCTAGTCTTTCTCTCTCCTCGTCACTCTTATTCTCTCTCTTCCTGCAGTCTTTCTCTCTCTTCTGCAGTCTTTCTCTCTCCTCTTTCTCTCTCCCTAGTTCTCTCTCTGACAAGTGGTATCAGAGCTTCAGTCTTTGATCCATTATTTTCTTCCATTTTCACTCCTATTTTCCTATTTCAAAATCAATTTCAGACAAAAATGGTACAAGACAGTGACTAGTGGAGTGCTGCAGGACAACTACAGTTAGCAATGACTACATCTGGAGATATTCAAGGTCAGAGATGGCGGGTAAAGGCTTAAATGGCTGGATGTCATCACATTTCATGCAAAAATGGAGGTAACTAGGGTAAAGAATGGTTAACCGGGCTTAGTTACAGACTAAACTACAGTTACTTTTCAAAAGAGAGCTTCTCTTCTCTCTCCTTCAAGCTTTTGGCTGAAGCTTTCATGGTGGATGTCAAGAATCTTCACAAATATGTCTCTCTGTGCTGAATATCTCTCTGTCAAAGTATGGGGCAAAGAATCTTTGTTGCATGAGCTACAGGAGGATTACCAATCTTGATCATTGCTGAGGAGTAGCAGCCCTGGAACAGCCCGAAAAATGAGCCAAAAAATGCGCTGAATTCCCTGGTCACTACTTCCTGCTCAGCCTGCTCCACATTCTCAGCCATTGACCACACCTCTTAAAGGCTTCATCAAGCACTGATTGGCAACAATCTTCAGCCTGTGAAGCATTCTGATCAGCCATTCCTCTGCTCAAACCCTAATACACAGCAGGGCAGCCATAGCCACAGACATGGAAGCTCAAATTTCTCAAAATTTTGGACTTCCCCGACCTTCAAGGCTTCTCTAAAGCTGAATACAAGCTGGATAGACTTCAAGATTGAAGACATTGAAGAGATTTCAGCCCGTGCATGTCAATGAAGCTCAAATGGAAGGAATATTTTGGGGCTTTTCATCAGGGAGCTTGAATCTTTGAAGTTCAAGTGTTCAAGCAAGGCTGGAGTATTGATCTTTCAAGGATTTCATCATATTGAAGCATGTATGGACTGATTTCATGGAGATTTCAAGCTTTATGTTGGATTTATGGTGGATTATGAAGAACTCTTGCATCAACCGGGTTAAAGCTGATATCCATCATCATTTTCAATCTTAATGGAGGTATTTTCTTTTGCTAATCTCTGAAATCTCTCAATAATCCTATTGCTAATGGCTTTTCCACTTGTTGATGAGAGGTTATTGATCAATTAATTTACTGGATTGATCAATAGATCAGAGAATAGTATTAATTTTCTTCAATCTCAGCCTATTTCATTGAATTCCTTTTGATTCAAAACCATTACTCATCTTAGGTAACATTTGATCAGCTTGATGCATAACCTTGATCTGTTTTGTTGAAATTTTTTCTCATCCAAGCTGAAATATTGTAAAAGGGTAAGTACTAGCAATCAGTGAGTCACTGAATTGCATAGGTAAACCCTTCTCCCATCTCAAGTTCTTTTATCTCAATCAATTGCATCTCATGAAAGGCTGAATGAATATTTTTCAAATTGCATATCATGCTGATTGTTTAGCACACTAGCCTCTGCCATGTTGATATTCCCACCGAAGAAAAATGTGGATGCCGGGGGAGATAGTGGGACAAAAGAGAGGTGACCCTCCCTCACTATCGAAGATCCTGAAGGGGTGCAACCAACTGACCCGGGGGAAACTTTGCCCACCTCCCGGTGATTCGGAGCCCGTGTAGGGAGCCCGTCCTGCCGTTTTATCCCTCACACAGGTACAACGAGTGGAGAATTGAAGATTGAAGACTTTTCAACGACTCAAGTACCTACTGGAGTAAAACAGGGTAAAATAGGGCATTTTCAGGTTACCCACAGGGTATTTACAGGTGGATATAGGTACACCCTTTGATACTGAAGTACAGGTGCAGGTACTACAGGGTACCCACAGGTCCTATATACCCCTTTGCAGGGTTTGGTAGCCATTTGAGGTTACTTTCTTGCATTACAGGGTCAAAACAGGGCACTTACAGGTCTAAACAGGGTGCAGGACTGGACAGTTCAGACTCTGAAATTCAGTTACAGAATTTTCTGTCCTAAACCTATTATAGCATGCTATAGCTCATCTCGAAGAGGGCATTGTAAGCTTCGATTCGCACAAAAAAATTTTACAATCGAAGTTTTCTAGCCAAAGTTATAGCCGTTTTACTGACAGGGGGTACTGCAGGACTGCACTAGTATGGCAGGACATAAAGGCAAAAATAAGGTCCAGGAGGACTATGCACAGCAAATCAGGGATTCCATGATGGAAAGCACACTTCAAGAGAACCCTGAAGAGCCTCAACAAGGAGAGATTAGTATACTCAATGACGCTTTGTGTGCCCATGAACTAAGACATAAGGAACGTCATGAGACTATTTTGTCAGCAATGGAGCATATGATTTTATCATTTGATCAAACGAAGTCTACTGTTGAGAAGATGATGGAATCAACTAACCGAACCAATGCTTCCATTGATAAGTTGGTAGAATCTAATGCTCAACTTATGGCACAATTTTCTCAACTCATGCAGTCACAAAAGGGATCAAAAGAAGCAAATGAGAAGGCTTGTTCAAACAGTGACCCCTCAGTCCCACTTCAGCCATCCAACCAAAATGGTTATGGAGATGGGATCATAGGAAGAAGAGGCATACCAAATAGTCAATATGAAGTGGGGGAAGCTTCACAAAGGCATGATGACTATTTGGGCAGTTTGAATGGAGCTAATACTCAAACTTTTGGACTGCATACTCAGAATTCTAGGGGTGCTTTACCAACAGGAAGATTACATGGTAATTCTCAGCCACCTGTTGGAAGATTTCAGTCTCATTTTGGGGGTTCTGTACTTAGAAATCCTGATTAGCCAGTTTTGGGACAGCAACCATTCCATGATAGAGAATTCAAGGACAAAATTGTTTTATCCAAATTCAATGGCCAGTCATCTTCACCATCAGAATTAGAGGAATGGACCTCTAAGATGGAGTCTTATTTCGACATATTTCCTAAAACTGATGATATGAAGATACATTTTTCCTCCCTCCACTTAGAAGGATTTGCTCATACTTGGTGGAGGTATATCAAGAAAGAGAATGTACTTATTGAGAATTGGGAAGCTTTCAAGGCACTTATGGCTAAAGTCTTTGTTTCACCTCTTGAAAAAGAGAAGTTAGAACGAAGATGGTATGACTTGGAACAAAGGAGCCTAAGTGTAAGAGAATATACAAACCGATTCCTCAACTTGACCATGTATGTGGAAAACATTAGTGATGAGTCCAAGTTACACAAGTTCATGTATGGTTTAGAACCATCCTTGTCAACTGATGTTATGGCGCAAAATCCTACTTCACTTTTCAAGGCTATTGAGCTTACAGAGCGCTTTGGAAGGAAGTATAGGAAAGAGTCTTCATTTCAGCCAAGTTATGGACAGCCAAGGACTGTTTTAAAGCAAGGGCAAGTTGGTAACAATTATGGCAGCAATCATATGCCTAGTGGAAGCTTACGGATACCAACTTATCCTCCATTTAATGCTTCTAGGCTTCAAAGCAATTTCAGGACAGCAAACAGTCCAAAGGTTGAATTTAAGCAAGGTGACAATAAGCCTAAGTCTACTTCAGCCAATACAAATTCCAGAAATATTCCCATGGATCTTTACAAGGAAAGAAAGGACAAAGGCTTATGCTTCAAGTGTGGAGAAAAGTATACTCCTGACCATGCTTCAAAGTGTGTTTACAAAAATGCCAAGCCAAAAATTCAGAGTATGCTAGTTCTTGAGGACTTTGAAAATGACATAGATGAAGTTAATGCAGTCACAATCAATGCTGAAAATGAAGATTTCGAGGATGATGGTGGACAGGAGTACTTCTATGATCCATCTGACTCTTTTCCTTTTGATCCAGGCGGAGATGTTCCATTTGATCCTGGTGGATTTTGTAATGAGTTGCCTGCTGCCACTAATTGTTCTATCTCTATGGATGCTTGGACAGGATCTAAGAGCCCTAATACACTTCGTATGAAGGGAAGCATATGTGGAAAGCCAGTGTTCATCCTGATAGATAGTGGCAGTACCCACAGTTTTGTCAATAAATCCATTTTATACAAGTTGAATTGTGTTCCCACCGACTTACAGCAGCCCATTAGAGTACAAGTGGCTAATGGTGAAGAGGAAATCAGCACACAGATTTGCCCACAGGTTTCTTTGCAGATGGCTGAAAATTTTGAAGCCAAAGTAAACCTGATCACTTTGGAAATGGGGCCCATAGATATTGTACTTGGTTGTGATTGGTTGATGACCTTAGGCAGGATTACTATGGATTTCTCACAGTTATATATGGAGTTTTTCTCCAAAGGACAGCTCATCCGTTTACAAGGAATCCCTAGTAGATCTGATTTTCAGCTTATCACCATTCAACAACTCAAGAAAGAGTACAAGAAGCGCTCACAGATATTTGTATTGCATTTGAACAAAGAAACACAGGATCAGCCCAATAATTCAGCAAACCATCCAGCCTTGACAGCTCTTCTTGAGGAGTATAGAGATCTATTTGAAGTACCTACTTCATTACCTCCTAAGAGAGTGGTGGATCACCCCATTGATTTGGAACCCAACTCAAAGACAATCAATAAGCCACCTTACAGACTATCAAAATGTGAACGAGAGGAAGTAGCCAAGCAAATCAAAGAGCTTCTTGAAATGGGATTCATTGAACCAAGTTCTTCACCATATGCATCCCCAGTCCTGTTAGTCAAAAAGAAAGATGGATCTTTCAGAATGTGCATTGACTACAGGAATCTCAATAAGATAACCGTGAAGAACAGGTATCCTATACCCAGGATAGATGATTTGCTTGATGAGCTTAAGGGGGCTCGATTCTTCACGAAGATTGATTTGAGATCAGGGTATCATCAGATTCGCATGAGAGAGGGTGATGAGGTCAAGACTGCTTTTAGGACTGATCGTGGGCTTTACCATTTCTTGGTGATGCCATTTGGCCTTACAAACGCTCCAGCTACCTTTCAAAGCCTAATGAATAAGATTTTGCAACCTTTCCTCTTTCAGTTTGTCTTGGTGTTCTTTGACGACATTTTGATATACAGCAAGACTTTACAGGATCATTTGTCGCATATGAGGAGGGTTTTTGATGTGTTGAGACATCATAGGCTTTTTGCTAAGGAGAAGAAGTGTTCTTTCATGCAGACTGAAGTGGAATACTTGGGACATATAGTCAGTGAAAAAGGAATACAGGCTGATCCCAAGAAGGTGCAATGCATAAAAGATTGGCCAACGCCTACTACTACTACCTCTCTTAGAGGATTTCTTGGTCTATCTTCATTCTATCGCAGATTTATAAAGCATTATGCGGAAATTGCAGCCCCTTTAACTGACAGGTTGAAGAAAGAGGCTTTCTTTTGGGATGCTCTTGCAGATAGCAGCTTCAACCAGTTAAAGGAATTACTTACCTCTACTCCTATTCTTGTATGCCCGGATTTCTCTAAAGAGTTTACTATACAGTGCGATGCTAGTGGCCGTGGCATTGGAGCTATTTTGCTTCAGGAGCATGGATAATTGCATTTGAAAGCCGTAAGCTTACTGATAAGGAGATGGCCATGAATTTTTATGACCAGGAAATGTTGGCTATTCTGCATGCAATCAAGAAATGGCACCATTACTTATATGGCAGCCGATTCAGAGTGCATAGTGATCATCGGGTACTCAAGTATTTCCTTACTCAGTCAAATCTCACTCCAAAGCAAAGACGATGGGTAGCAACATTACAAAATTATGACTTTGACATCACTCATACAAGGGGCAAAGATAACATAGTGGCTGATTCTCTCTCTCGTATGTAGGTCTGCAAAGTATCAGCCATGACAGAATTGCATAGTGATTGGATTGAAGAGCTACAAGAGGCATATCTCTTAGATGAGGAATTCAGCCAAATCTTTCAGAAATTACAGCAAGGTCTTATGGAAGAAAACTCACATTACCAGCTTAAAAATGATCTTATTTGGTGGAAGGGCAAGATTGTTATTCCCTCTACTTCTTCTTTTAAGCGAAAAATTATGGAGGAGTTGCATTCTTCGCCTTTAGCTGGACACTTGGGAGTTTTCAAGACTTATGACAGGATCAGCAAGAGCTTTTATTGGAAAGGACTGTGGAAAGATGTCAAGGACTTCGTTATGAAGTGTATGCCTTGTCAGCAAAATAAGGATAGCACCCATAAGCCAGCAGGTTTATTGCAGCCATTGCCTATTCCTACGGGTAAATGGACTCATATTACTATGGACTTTATCACTGGCTTACCTACTACCAAGAAGGGGTGGAATAGTATTTATGTGGTGGTTGACAGACTCACCAAAGCAGCTCACTTTATCCCAACAAAAATTTAGTTTACTGCTTCTCAGGTGGCCAACCAGTTTATGGAGCATATTTTCAGATTACATGGATTACCGTAGGTGATTGTCCATGATAGGGACTCAAAATTTATGAGTAACTTTTGGCAAGCGGTATTTACATCTATGGGTACTAAGTTGGCTCCATCTACGGCTTATCATCCCCAAACTGATGGACAGACAGAGAGAGTTAATAAATGGTTGGAGACTTATCTTCGCCATTTTTGCTATGATGTCCAAACCTCATGGGATTCTTGGTTACACCTGGCTGAGTTTGCTTATAATAATTCCACTCATGCGAGCATAGGAGTTTCACCCTTTGAGGCTTTGTATGGTTACAAGGTGCCCTTACCCACAGTTATTTTTAATGATAAGATCAACCCTCATGGGAAGGAAGAGTTGGAAAGAATGCAGACCCTTCTTCAGCAATGCAAGGTGAATCTAAGGAAGGCTCAAGATCAGATGAAGATGTATGCTGATGAGAAGAGGAGGCCTTTAGAGTTCCAGGAAGGAGAGCTGGTTTTGTTGAAGGTGCCCAAATCCAAGTACTCTACATTGAAAGATGGATCCAGTAATAAGCTTGCCCACAGATTCTATGGCCCTTACAGGATCCTTAAGCGGATTGGAGATTTGGCATACAGACTAGAGCTTCCCTCTTCTACAAAGATTCATAACGTCTTCCATGTTAGTCAGCTCAAGCCCTATTATGGTGATCCAGTGGATTTAGTTGATGAGCTGCCACCTATTGATGAAGATGGTATCGTTCAGTACATCCCAAAGGCTGTTATAGGTCAGCGTGAAAAGAAGCTTCGATCACGTTCTATTGTGGAATATTTGATTAAATGGAGAGGTTTACCCTCTGAAGAGGCTTCTTGGAGACCTGATTCAATATTGGATGAGTATCCATACTTGAAGGATACATTGGTGGCTGAAGCCTATTGCTTATGGAGCTAGTATTGGTGCAGACTGGTTCAGGACAGCACGCTGTTTTAGAACAGTTTTTGTCGTACTTCATTTTCAGAATTGAGCTATCTATATGAGCTTAAAGTACTCTTCAAGAGTTCGTTTTGATATGTGGTACATCTCATTTGGACACTTCTATCAAAAGTTATGTCAGATTTGGT
Source organism: Lygodium microphyllum (assembly GCF_053477565.2). Lineage (NCBI taxonomy): Eukaryota > Viridiplantae > Streptophyta > Polypodiopsida > Schizaeales > Lygodiaceae > Lygodium > Lygodium microphyllum. The sequence goes on from NC_141142.1 coordinate 15,620,161, forward strand.
CCAGCAGGGACTGTTATTTCAGCAAGCTGTCTACTTTCTTTTGGAACTATTTGTTGAAGATTCTATGGCTCCAATGGCTTCTAAAGTTCTTCAAATCATGTATATAGCAGGGTCCTCTCTCCGTTCTTCAAATTCAGCCCTTGTAATGATAATTCTTCACTCATTCCCCATTTGTAAAGCTGTAAAACAGAGTAGTACTCTGTTCTATCCATCTTTTCTTTAGTTCTTTCTAGGTTTGTTTTTTAGGACAAAAACTTTTGGGAAGGGATGGATTGTAAGAAGCTGGGAATACTTAGAATGCTAATAATATGCCATGTCACATTGACACTGGTATATAAGGAGAGAAGTCGTAATTTTTCACATCTTTTGACAAATCAATACATTTACAAACTTTCTCTCCCTTCTTGCTCCAAGCTTCCATGGCTTCTTCATCTTTCCTGTCTTTCTCTCTCCAATTCTAGTCTTTCTCTCTCCTCGTCACTCTTATTCTCTCTCTTCCTGCAGTCTTTCTCTCTCTTCTACAGTCTTTCTCTCTCCTCTTTCTCTCTCCCTAGTTCTCTCTCTGACAAAGATTGCCTAAATTCAAGGTTACAGAAATGCATAAGGTATGTGAAGCCTGTCAGTTTGGAAAACAGGCAAGGAAACCATTTCCTAGACATGTTCAAGAGAGTAAGAAGCCATTGGAATTAATCCACTCTGATGTGTGGACTACTAAAGCTGCATCTCTTGGAGGCTATCATTATTTTGTCACTTTTATTGATGACTATAGCAGAAAAGTTTGGGTGTATTTTATGAAAAAGAAAAGTGAAGTTTTTGGGCATTTTAAAACTCTTAAAGCTATGGTTGAAAAAGAAACAGGCCTGCAAATAAAATGCCTAAGGTCAGATGGAGGGGGAGAGTATCTCTCAAATGAGTTTGCAAGGTTCCTGCAGGAGCATGGCATAAAGCAGCAATATTCATGTAGTCATACCCCACAACAAAATGGAATTGCAGAAAGGAAAAATAGGCATATTGGAGAGGTATCTCGTGCCATGCTCAATGAAAAGGACTTGCCAGATTTTTACTGGGCTGAAGCAGTTGCTACAGCAGTCTACATAATGAACAGGACTCCCACTGCAGCAATACATGGGATGACTCCAGAGGAGAGGTATACTGGTAGGAAACCAGATATTTCTCATTTGAAGATTTTTTGTTGCATTGCCTATGTTCATGTGCCAGATGAGTTGAGATCCAAGTTGGATCCAAAAGCTGAGAAGTGCATCTTTATTGGTTACTCTCTGCAAGAGAAAGGGTATAGATGCTATAACCCTTTTACTCGTAAGTTTACAGTGAGCAGAGATGTTGTTTTTTATGAGATGAGTAGCTGGTATAAACTAGTAAATGTGATTGATGATGTAGATGCACAAAATGGTAATGCTGCAAAGAATTCACAGCAGTAGTCACAAAATATTAGTGGACCTAGAGCGTCCTCTAGCAGTGGTTCACATTCTTCGCCATGGACAGGCAGATTGAGATCAGGGGAATCTTCTCAAAGCAATGCAGATAGTGGTATTCAGGTATCACGAAAAGGAAAAGAGAAGGTAGATCAGTCCATGTTTGATGTGAATGCAGGTCACTCTTATGTGGATGGTGAATCTAGTGGCTCAGAACAGAGCATTGATGATGAGTTGGGTATTCCTTCCATTGTTACACCTGGAGTAAGGAAGACCAGGGATGTTTTGAGAGCACCTGGGAGTGAACCTACTTTGCGCAGGTGTACCAGAGCTAGGTATCCTGTGGATAGGCTGAAATATGATGGATTTACAACCATTCACTATGCATATATGATCAAAGTGATACAGGAACCAAAACCCACTTCTTTTGAGCAAGCCATGGGAAAAGAAAAATGGGAGAAAGCCATGGATGAAGAAATGGAGGCCTTGGAAGCAAATGCTACATGCCTAAAGATAAGAATGCAATTGGTTGTAAGTGGGTTTATAAGGTGAAACACAATGCACATGGTTCTGTGAATAGATACAAGGCAAGATTAGTAGTCAAGGGGTATGCACAAACATATGGCATTGATTATGAAGAAACATTCAGTTCGGTTGCAAGGATGGCAACCGTAAGAGCAGTCATTGCTATGGCTGCATCAAAGGGATGGTCTTTACATCAGATGGATGTAAAGAATGCCTTCTTGCATGGTGATTTGCAAGAAGAGGTCTATATGGAGCAACCACCAGGTTATGTGCATGTTGTTCATCCCGAGTTTGTTTGTAGGTTGAAGAAAGCCTTGTATGGCTTGAAGCAAGCACCTAGACCATGGTCTGACAAGATAGGACAGTATCATGTCACTATTCGCTTTCAGATTTCCAAGGCAGATTTCTCACTTTATGTGAGAAAAACAGAGAAAAGTATTATGCTACTTGTCATTTATGTTGATGATTTGATTATGGCAAGTGACAGTCATGAAGATATCCTTCATGTGAAAATGCTATTGAAGCAGAAGTTTGAGATGAAGGATTTGGGAGAGCTGTGTTATTTCTTGGGCATTGAGGTGATTAGATCACCAAGTGGGATACAGCTCTTGCAGAGGCAGTATGGATTGGACATGCTGTCCAAATATGGGATGACAGGCTGTAAGCCTATTTCAGCTCCTTTGGAGCAGAATGTGAAGCTGAGCGCAGATGCAGGTGAGCTTCTGGAAGACCCTACTATGTACAGACGCATAGTAGGAAGTTTGATTTATATGACTATTACCAGGCCAGATTTGAGCTATGCTATTGGATTGGTAAGTCTGTTTATGCAAGCTCCAAGGAAACCACATTTGGATGCGGCTAGACAGATACTTAGATATGTGAAGTCCACATTGCAGTATGGACTATTTTATGAGACTGGGGTTCAGATACAGTTGCATGGATACACTGATGCTGATTGGGCTGGTGGTATTTCTGATAGACGATCTACCAGTGGATATGTATTCTCTTTTGGGAGTGCTGCAGTCACTTGGAGCAGCAAGAAACAGCCTACAGTTGCCTTGTCGAGCACAGAGGCTAAGTACAGGGGTGCAGCAATGGCTGCATGTGAGGTAGCTTGGTTGCATAAGCTACTTTATGATATGCATCAGCCTACATATGGGCCAGTTGTCATTTATTGTGACAACATGAGTAGTATACACTTGGCAAATAACCCAGTCTATCATGCTAGAACAAAGCACATTGAGGTGCATTATCACTATGTGCGGGAGAGGGTTTTACTAGGTCTTATTGATCTAGTTTATGTCAGCACAGAGGATCAGGTAGCTGACATATTCACAAAGGCATTGGGTGTAGAGAAGCTGCACAAGTTCAGAGGCCTATTTGGTGTGCAAGAATTGGGATTGAGCTCGAGGGGGAGTGTTGAGATATCGAGCTCCACTCATGATATGCCAGGGTGACCGTTGTGCATTTATGTCACCGACTTGTCAGTTTTGCAGATGCGGTTGGTACACCGCCCATGAATAATAGCTAGATGACAGCTATCCTTATCTACTCTAGTTCGTGGCTCAGTTAGTATGCCACCTTAGTTAGTTGAGTTTGGTTTGAGACCCATATATAGGGTTCTTCTATTTCTTTGTAAGAGAGTTCTTTTTGGCTTACACAACTAAGAAGAGGAAAACTGTTTTCAGCCTCCACCTTTGTGTGTATTCCCCCATTGTGCTGCAAGAAAGCTACAAGTGAGACTCCTTCCGTCTCTCCCACAATCTTGACACTCCTCCATGGCATCTACCAAGGTTAAGTGCATGTGTTAGAATCAAGAAGCACTTGCTTCCTCATGATTGCCTCGCCTAGGAACACAAGAGGCCCTTAAGCACTAGTGACCAGCATCTAACAAAGAGAAGCCAATGGAGGCTCTCTCAACACTAACTCACATTGCTAAGAGTGGACCATAGCTGAGGCCATGAACTAAGGACTAGTGTCTAAGGCAACAAGTGTCAAACAACTTCACCAAGGGATCAAACCACTTGAGTAATACTCTAGCCATAACTCCTTGTGTTGGGCTCAAATGAGTCTTTATCACTTCATCAGGAAACTTGTGCATGATTTGCCTTGAATGTGCTACTACTCGGCTTGGGAAAGCTACATGAAAAGCACATGCTTTAATGCTCAATTTAATCCAAGTACCAATCAATAGAATCTTGCACAAGGAATGGAGCATGGAAAGCCATTATGCACAAGCACAATTGAACTAACAAATATTAATAGGGCCAAGAAACCAAAGGGGTCATAGATCAATGGAGATAGGTCTCCATCAAGATTAATTGCCCAAGGATAAGGAGTCTAATAAGGCATACCAATTGCATTTTCTTTTAGGGTAGAGCCTAAAAGAATGAGAGACTAAACCCCCAACAATGGGCCCATATGAATTTGAGGAGTAAATATGAGCCTCATAAGTATAGTAGGTCCTTGAGGATCCCAAAATCCATGAAGAGTGCATGCTTGTGAAATAGATAGGAAATCCCATTTCTTACCAATGGTGGCCAATGACTCACATCACAACATGCTCTAAGTAGAGAAGGGATCTATTTAATATTTTCAACTCTCCCCAATAGATGAGGAGGATATCTAGCTAAAGAAGCGCATGTAACATACATGCAACTGGCTACATGGAGACAAAGAGTAAATTTGCTAAAGTGTCTCAAAAAAGTAGCTAGAGTCCCTGCATATCTTCCTTGAAGCAATTGAGATGAACACCACTCAATAAGATCGTGCAAACTTAGGGCTCCAATTCACGGTATGCATAGATCAAAGTAAGGATATCCTGAGTAAAAATAACAAAGTGATCTAAGGACTTTCTCAAGGCACAAGGGGAAAAAGAAGAACTAGTCATAGTGCAACTCCCCCCATGGAAGATAACATGGGTAATACTACTAACAACATATAAATAATCTCTAGAAAAGTCCAAACCAACCACCAAAAAGCTCTAAGAAAATGAAGGAGGTGACCTTGAGCATACCATTGTGTTTGACAATGAAGAGCTAGCACAAAGTAGTGATGGGCTCCCAAAACTCTCTTGCATGATCAAGGGTACCAAGTAGGAAATTGATGGTCGTGAATATAGGAAAGAAGGAGCTGCATATTGAGGTAGAGATTGAATACATGGTCAAATTTTGTGTTTTTTAAAAAAAATTGGAGGTAAAATAGAAATGTCCAAAATATAAAAAGTCTTGGACATCCCTACCCTCTGAGCTATTTTCCTCCATATCTATACTCTCTCATGGCTCTATTGTGATCTCTTCTCCATGTCTATGCAACCTTCCTTAACAAAGTGAATTGCTTACACCCTCCTTTCCCTTGGCACCTTTGTGTGCCTCTCTGTACATCTCCACTCTACCTCATGTGACAACCAAGTAGACTCCTCATTTCTATTAATAGTAAAATGAATACAAGAAAGAAGGAGCTGCATATTGAGGTAGAGATTGAATATATCCCATTATTCAAAAGAACCCAAGATACCAATGTCAACCCTCAAGTTTTGCAAAGTTACAAGAAAATGGGATTGAAACATGTGGACTTGTGGATTGATGGGGGAGTCTACCCAATTGACCCCTTAAATAATAGACCTCATACTTTCTCAGGAATCACAAATTTGCTAAACTATGTGTGTAAAGGTGAAAATGGGTTTGCTCGATTACACTAGGCGGCTCAATGATCAGGCGTTCAAAGTATTTACAACTTGCCAAGCAACCATTAAAAATTTTCATGATGTGATCGCTGCACATCAACTTCATATACAACAGCTCATAGGACAAGTGATACAGTTGAATGACACTATAATTCAACAAAACAATCAAATTATTTCAATGCAAGACACTATCCATGGCATTGGTATCTCATATGAGGAGGCAAAGGCATAATTGGACGACTTGAGAAAAATCGACAGCAAGCTACACAAGAGCACAAACGAAAGAAGAAGCCAATCAATGAGTTAATTGTGAATAGCGGCCAGTGGAAGTAACATATCAAAGCATGTAAGGTAGATCAGAATAAGAACCTAGGTGAGGGTGAGGTTGGATCACGTATTAATAGATTGTTGACGACAAGTACATTGCAAAACTGTTTGAGAAAACCTAAGTTTAAGGATGTGAAGGAAAAGGTGACTGAGTGCACATTAAAAGATGTGTCAAATGAGTTCTCCGCTGTGGATGGACAATCCATTTGTGACAAGGCCGTTATTAGCACAACGACTTACTCAAAGATATTCAAAGGTCTGAAGGTTGGGTTTGGTCATGTGTTGAAGAGAAATAGAACCGTGCATCTTCCTTAGTCTTCAAAGTTAATACAGACTCGATGGCAACTTAATACAAAGATTTTGGAGCTAATAGGAGATCCCATGCGTGTTCAATGCTTGGACACACTAAAGGTTGGGACCAAAAATGCATATGAGGTGAAGTGCACTGAACTCAACAATTACAATTTAGATTTGTACAAGGTGCAATTGGCAATGGTAATGTACTACAATATATATGTTGAAGAATGTAATGGTAAATTGCAGTTTGTTATAAAATTAGATAAAAGTGAGGTCGTCAAAAGAAGTAAAGCTTGAAAGAGTTAGTGTAAATCTAATGAATAGAGCTTTACAATTTGACAATAACAACTCAGGGAACTTTAGTGTTCAATCGAGTGCCATGTGTGGTGGCTTGCTGCAATTGAAGTTCCTAAGGAAACATTTGAGGTGGTGTAGTTGTTCTTTATGCACACAAGCATTCCAAGCATCATCTATTATCACAAACATGGTGAGATGCTCTCAGTTGAAGGGTATGGTCAATACTTGGTTGAATGGCATCTTGTAGGAGACTTGAAAACTTTAAAATGCATGTATGGAATCTCCAATGGTGCAAATACAAAGAATCCATGCCTATATTGCTTGACAGAGAGGTTGGAAGGAAAGGATGGAAATAAGAAATCCAAGTCAACATCTCAAGAATCAATTCTCATCTACCAAAAGAAGGCACCAAAATATGTAGCTCTTGGAGCTCAATAACCTAAAGCTATTATTATTGACATACAATGTATACAAAGATTCAAAAGAGCCACCTCCACAAGCCTACAAGCCAAAATAATTGAATGCCAATAATGTTGCCCAATAGTTGTATAGAGACTAAATGTGGAGACGATAAAAGAATTGAATATTGAAAAGCAACATCCAACAATGGTTGCTAGTCCAATCAAACACTCCAAGTCTCCTAAGTTCACATATTTTTCACCTAAGAATGAAGAATAAACACGTCAACAATAGTTCCATGCCATTACTCTAGCCAAGTGAACATACCCTGAAGGAAATAAGAGCTAGTGGACATACAATAGAAGGAAGTTAGAAGTGTTGTTTCTTGTGCTCCTAATTCAATCAAGCTCTAAAATACTTACAAATAATCCTATAATTCCCTTTAACATTTTCCCATGACTACCTACGCTACTACTGATCCATTGACCCTACAGCAAGGAGGACTACTTCTCAATACAAAGTGGAGCCTAAATAATCACCCCTCGAATCTGATTGAAATCATCAACATTGTCCAAGAAAAAACCAAATGTGGCCTAATGAAAGGGGGTTCCAAGTACAAATATTGCATTAGGAAAAATTTGGACAAAAATAGGCCTTTAAAAATACTATAGTTTAAGAGATGGGCCTTTTGGGAAAAGACAATGAGCTGGTGGATGTATAACAAAAGGAAGCTAAAAGTGTTGTTCCTCATGCTCTCACTTCAATCAAGCTCTAAAAGACTTCCAAATAATCCTAGGATTCTCTTTAAAATTTTTCCGGCCTATGCTACCACTGATCCATTCACCCTATAGTGAGGACTACCCAATCCAAAGTGGGACCCAAAAAGTCATCTCTCGACTATGATTAAAATCATCAACATCGCCCAAGAACAAATCAATAGTGCCCCAATGAAATGGGCAAGATAAAATATTGCATCAGGGAAAAGTTGGACTAAAAAATGGGTCCTTAAAAATGTTTTAGTTTGAGAGGTGGGCCTTTTGGATTGTCCAATAAGAAGGCTAGATGTTGATATCTATCTGTAAAAACTACACGGCACAACGAACAAAATCTGAGAAAGAGATAGAGATAAAGACTACACAACAGATAAGAGGAGAATTAGAAAATTTCTTTAGCTCCAAACAACTGATACAAAGATGGCTCTGTCCACCCGTGCACTTTCACAATGAAGCTTAGATGGTGATCTAGACAGAAGATAGGTGAAGAGCTTAAGGCTAGCTGGAACAACTCTGACTAGGTGAAAGATGGATAATCGATGGTTGTGAAGGGGTTTAGCGTTTATAGCCCATGAAGGCGGTTAGGTCGGCATGATGACAGACCTACCATATGACCCTCCACTAGTCGGCCAGGGAATATTCCCTTTACTATCAAGGGCCACTTCCGCGGACCCCCCAGCCAGAAGCCGCTTCCACAACCCTTAGACCCCAAAATAGGGGCCCCTTTTAACTTCCTTACTCCACAACTCGATGCAATATGCCTCGAGTTGCTACCAGCTTAACTACTCAGTCCAACCCAAAGTTTAGACCCATAATGGTCACCTTTTTGCCATCCGGCCACATAGACCTCATTTGATATACAAGTCAGGACTCAACCAATGTCCAAGCTCACATTTGGTTTCTCCTCATAATGGGGGCTTTACAACTTTGAGCACCATGGATCATTGGTGGCACCTTATGAGGGTGAGGCATTGAGCATATCTAACACCCCCCCCCCCCTCAATGTCTACCCATAGGTGAACTATCTCCTCGGCCCAATGTCGAGTCTCTGAAGATGAACTTGAAGCAGATCCTTCGTAAGTGCTGTGGTGAAGATGTCCGCTCCATTCTCCTATGTTGGATAGTAGACTAGCTCCACTATCCCATCCTCCATCAAATCACACATAGTGATACTAGATCTCTATATGTTTGGTGCGCCATGAAACACTGGATTTTTGGCAATGGCAATGCAACTCTGATTGTCACATCTCAGCACAATTGGTTCTTCATCCTACACTCCCATATGCCATAGGATCCTTCTCAACCATACTGCTTCACATGCACCAAAACAAGCTGCCTTGTACTATACTTTGGTAGAAGACAATGCCAGTGTTGGTTGCTTCTTACTAATCTAAGAGAAATTTCCTAAACCCAAAGAGAAACAATAACCAGAAATTGACTTCCTGGAATCAATGTCTCCAGCCCAATCTGAGTCACAATTCCCCACAAGAGAAGTTCTGGAACTGTATGTGATGCCATAGTCAAGAGTTTCCTTCAAGTATCTGAACACCCACATCCCAGCCTTCCAATGACTCTCATGAGGTTTTTTTGAGAACCTGCTCAAAACACCAACAGCAAAACTGATATCTGGTCTAGTATTACACAAGTAGATCAGACTGCCGACCATTCTCATGTACCTCCCAATGTATGTCAATGATGATGTATCCTCAACTGATAACTTTGCATTCACCTCCATAGGTTTAGCTATCTCCTTGCACTCGGTCATGCCCAATGCCTTTAAGATCTCCCATGCATACTTCTTCTAAGAGATGAAGATCTTTCCTGGCTCTTGCCAGACTTCAATTCCAAAACAATAGTGCAGCAAGCCCAAGTTTGTCATTTCAAACTTAGAACTCAAAGACTTTCAAGTTTGGTTGATCATATCTTCATAGTCACCTGTAAATAAGAAGGTCATCCACATATAGGACAATCACTACAGACTTGTCACCATCCTTGTAAACATACAAGTTAGCATGTGAGGCACATCTTTTGAAGTTTAAGCTTAAAAAGAACTTATCTATCCGCTGATACCATGCTCTGGGGGCTTGTTTCAACCCATACAATGCCTTCTTCAGCTTACACACTTTGTTCTCAAAATGGGGGGCCTCAAACCCTGGTGACTGAGCCATGTACACCTCCTTCTTGAGGTCACCATTTAAGAACACTGACTTAACATCCATTTGGTAAACTGGCCACTACTTGTGGGCGGCCACTGCAAGTATTGTGCGAATAGTGGTCATTCTAGCAGTATGCTTCAAAAATTAATAACTCAAGAATCGACAGTCAGAACAAGGGTTGGTAAAAAGGAAAAGTGTATCATGTAAAGGGATGAACATGGCTATAAGGTTGGATGGGGGTCACGGTGAACGTAGGATATGTTCTCATGAAAAATCGTCACAATAAAGGATTTAAAAAAAAGAGAAGGAACGACCCCAAGGATGGGTTGAACATGGAGGAGTGGGTGGGGAAGGGACCTTATCAGGGTAAAATCAGGTCAGGGCATACATGCACGATTAAAGTAAGGCATATACAGGGGGTATGCATCATAGACGCATAGGGACGCGTCCCCACGCTTAAAACTTTAACGGACAAGGACATCCGGTTTAGGAATCGACAAGGGGGTGGGGCAGAGGGAGTATGCTAGGGTGCATAGTTGATGGTGCATTAGTGCGTCCAACCCTATCTGGCATCTGGGGTGATGTCAGGTTGATGAAATTTTTCCTCATCATCTGAAGATGATGCTTCCTCCTCCTTAAGGATAGGGACAGCTCTTGGGACAAGTTCATAGTGGACTACTTCTTCGCTTGATGATAAAGTGGAATAACTTGCCTTCTCCTCCTCCACCATATGTAGCTGCTCCTTGAACACCACATCATAGCTCGCAATGATCTTCTTTGCCTCTTGGTTATATAATTTGTAAGCCTTCTGCTCATCAATATAACCCAAGAAGATACATTTTCTGCTTTTTGGTTGTAACTTGTTTCTCTTCTCATCTAGAATATGTGCATAGCATTCACATCCAAAAATGCTAAAGTGTGATATAGATGGTTTCTTACCAGTGTAAGCCTCATGAGGTGTTTTTCCCTTGAGAGCCTTTATGTAGCTCTAATTTAAAATGTAGAGTGCAATATTAACAGCTGCAACCCAAAAATGGTTAGGCAATCTCTTGCCCTTTAGCATGCATCTTGCCATCTCCACAATGGTGCGATTCCTACGTTCCAGAACACCGTTCTGCTAAGGTGTGTGAGGCATCATCAATTGACACTTGATCCCTTTGCTTTTGCAAAAGTCTTCAAACTCCTTTGAGTTGAACTCACCACCACCATCTGTTCTAAATTTCTTCACACTTTTCCCCGTTTCATTCTCAACAAGTGTCAGCCATTCTTTAAACTTACCAAAAGTTTGAGCCTTATCACGAAGGAAGTACACCCACATCTTCCTACTGTAGTCGTCGACAATCAACATAAAATAAGAAGATCCCCCCAAGGCCTGTGTAGGCATCTTTCCGCACAAGTCAGCATACACCAACTCTAGAGAAGCCTTTACTCTATTCTTTCTTTCTTGTGGAAATGCCTTTCTCTATTGCTTGCCCATCATACAAGCTTCACATGGTTCCTTCAATTCATTCATTACAGGTAGGTGAGCAACCATACCTTGCTTGTGCATCTCCTTCAACACTGCAAATCCAATGTGTCCAAACCTTTCATGCCAAAGCTTACTTGTGCCCACTCCAATGGTGGTTGTAAGAGCACTTAGCTCATATAGGTTGTTCCTTCTTTCTCCTTTGCCAACAACTTTGCCATCACTTTCAAGAATTTCTGCACCTGTCTTCTTGAACCTCACTTCATGACCAAGATCAGTTATGGCAGCTGATAACAGATTTCTCCTAATTTCAGGACATACAACACATTTGAAAGATTTTTGACATCACCATTTGCAATAACAAATGAAATAGTACCTATGCCCGTAGCAGAGCATTTTGCATCATTTCCAACCATCATAGTGATGGATTCTTGTAGAGGCTGCATAGAACTATATAGACCTTTCTTGTTGGTCATGTGACGGGAGGCCCCACTATCCAACACCCATGAGTCAGTGGTAGATTCTTCTTGCGCCGAGAAGCACACCTCCTCAATGGTCTCCATGAATAACTCCAACTCTGCTTCAACCATATTGGCTGTCTCTTTCCCTTTACTTTTAAGGGTACCATTCTTCTCATCTGCCTTCTTTACACGACAATCTACAATTGCATGTCCTTTCTTCTTGCAGTAGAAGCACTCTCCTTGAAACTTCTTCTTGCCACCCTTCTTCTTTTTGTCACCATCATTTTTGGAGGAGAAACCACCTTTGCCTTTTGCATTGGTAGAGAATGCAGCATCTCCATTGTTGCTTCCTTCTCGGACTTTCAACCTCAACTCCTCCTCTCGTAATAATGCACAAAATTCCTCAAAACTCAAAGCTTGAGGTCTCACCTGAGTATTAAGGGCAATTACTAGTCCATCAAACTTTTGTGGAAAAATCCGAAGATACCTCCGAGCTAGCTCCTTGCTAGTATTTTGTATCCCAACACCAGCCATCTGGTCATGCAGATTCTTAATCCGAATGATGAATGCTTCTGTTGTCTCTCCTTCAGCAAACTTCTCTGCTGCTAGTTGATTCTCCAAGTTTTGAATCCTTGTTTGGTTTCGCATTTCGTACTAACTCCTCAATACATTCCAAGCCTTTGATGCTTTTGTTGTATGTTGAATTAAAGTCAGAACACTGTCAGAACATCTTATAACTAAGGCACACAATGCATCTGCATTCCTTCATTTCCAAGCTCGTAGAAAATCTACATTCGGAGGAATCATCACACTAGGATTTGATGGGTCGGAGGTAGGCTATGGTTCTACATCAGTCCCCAGCACAGTTTCCAAAAGCTTATAAGAATCAAGGATAGTTGTAATTTTGAACTTCCACAAGGTATAGTTTGTACCATCTAAGTTTCCTTTGCTGAAGGTTGGTGGACAAATCCTCAATGTTTGAATAGTTGGTACAACAGCACCACCTCCTAAACCACTTCTTGATGTGCTAGAACCGCTTTCGAAAGACGACATTATTCCTCTTTGCTGTTGAAGCCTTTGCCTCTCACGCACTCTTCGATCCCTAGAGCCCCTTGGGCTCTGATACCATGTAAAAATTACACGGCGCAGTGAACAAAATCTGAGAAAGAGATAGAGATAGAGAGTACACAACAGATAAGAGGAGAATTAGAATATTTCTGTAGCTCCAAACAACTGATACAGAGATGGCTTTGTCCACCCATGCGCTTCCATAGTGAAGGCTAGCTGGAACAACTCTGACTGGATGAAAGATGGACAATCGATGGTTGTGAAGGGGTTTAGCTTTTATAGCCCATGAAGGCGGTTAGGTTGGCATGACTGACCTACCATATGAGCCTCCACTAGTAGTCGGTCAGGGAATATTCCATGGAATATTCCCTTTACCGTCGAGGGCCGCTTTCGCGGACCCCCCCAGCCAGGGGCCACTTCCGCGGCCCCCGAACCCCAAAATAGAGGCCCCTTTTAACTCCCTTACCCCGCAACTCGATGCAATGTGCCTCGAGTTGTTGGCACCTTATGAGGGTGGGGCATTGAGCATATCTAACACTATCAAGGGGTAATCTTCTCTCTTCAAATCTTGGGTTTTTGATATAGAAAAGGGATAGTAAGGGATTACAAAAAGGGAGAAAATAGTGCATGAATTTTGAGTTTCTTTGACCATGTACTCTCCCTCTTTTTTGGTGAATTTTCAATTTCCTCTCACAAAATTAGTTTGACAAAAAATTGAACAATGGACCACTTTCCCTCTCTTCTCCATTTTGATAAATTTTCATCTCTATTGAAGCTCTTTGCTGAGAGTAATTAGGAATTTGATTGTTCCTCTTACCTTTGTAATTTCGTGTCCTTGTACATCTAGAATTTGGACAAAATACAGGTGCACATTTCTCTTTGCATTTTCTCTTATGTGATATTTTTTTTAGTAGGGTTTGATATTGTTCCTAATTTTGTTATTGTCTTGTTGCAAAGATGATTTTGGGCAAGAAACACAAGTTCTCATCTCTCTCTCTCTCTCTCTCTCTCTCTCTCTCTCTCTCTCTCTCTCTCTCTCTCTCTCTCTCTCTCTCTCTCTCTCTCTCTCTCTCTCTCTCTCTCTCTCTCTCTCTCTCTCTCTCTCTCTCTCTCTCTCTCTCTCTCTCTCTCTCGTTTTTCTTTTTTACTATTTTTTCAATACAACATGATGTTAGTTCTAACCCTTATTGTTGTTTTATTACAAAGATCATTTTGGGCTAATTTGTATAAGTGGTCATCTCTCTCTTCCTTCTCTCTCTCTCTGTGTTTTCTATTTTCTACTTTTTTTTAGTATACCTTCATGTTGATTCTAACTCTTGTTACTATCTTTTTGCAAAGATCAATTTGAGCAAGATTACATAACTGTTCATTGCTTTTTTTCACTCACTGACTCACTTACACACTGTCTCTTTCTTTCTCTTTGTTTTTTTCCTTTTCTGCTATCTTTGTAGTAGGGTTTGATGCTAGTTCTAACTTTAGGATCAATTGTTGTTGCAACACTTAACACAAGATAGAGCAAAGATTATGTTCTAAATTTATAGGCTAATTTTCTATCTTTTGTGATGCCAAAATTTATGCATTTCATTAGTTCTTTTTTGTTTGGTAGGATCCATGTTTTCTTTTTTTATCATGTGCAATGGGTTTTGATGAGCGATAATTCAATCTTACCTTTAGCAAATTCGCTTATAGGTAAAGTCTCCCTATTCTTTGTTGCTTACACTTATATAATTGACTAGTTATCTTTGATTAAGAGAAATTTATCATTTGAATAATTTCGTCATTGTTTTCTCACATAAGTGATTTTCAATAGATTTTGATTATCATAATTTTAGAATCAATTGTTGTTACAATATTCCATAAAGTAGTGTAGATATTCAATCTTATATGTACATTTTCTTTCTTTTATGTTGTGATAACTTATATTAATGATTAGTTATTGAGGCTATTATTAAAGCGCTATATTTTTATAACATGCAAGTATTATGCAAGGTTTAGGTGAAGCACGTAACTATAGATCGACTATTTTGCTATGGCAAGTAATTCCTTTGTACTAGACAAAATCGATCTGTTAGAAATTGAAGTTTAGAAATCCTCTGATGTGTCAATCCTATGTTTCCATTTGGATCTCCATGTTATTTGGCTATGATCCGTGTAATTATTGCATCATATAATCTATATAACACATAATGTACTAAGTTATAGAATATCTCATGTCAATCCAAAGGACCTATTCGGATTTGCATGCCATGTGGTTTCCATCCTTGTAAGAACTACTTTGTAATACACATGTATACACACAATGTGTTGAGCCAAATGAGACTTTATTCATTATAATTAAACTTCTTTCTGAGATATTCTCAAAGGACCCTTGTACTATTCTTTCCATTCTATTTCATGTAGGTGGTATGATCAAAATATCACCTTGAAATTGAATCTTTACTTTGTGCCAATGTATGTGCATATATGCATTTCAATACCAATATTTGTATTTGGTTACTAAACTATGAATATCCCTTAATGCATAGTTAATTTTAATGGCATATTGATGATCTTTTATTAGACTTAAAAGGCTTACTATTTGGTGTTAACACATACTTCTTTACATCTATTGCCTAGGTTATAATGCTTGAGAGAAGAATGAGTGATAGAAGTATGTAACATAAAAGATGAAGAAGGAAATTGGATCACTAATACATATCGTTACTCATCTTGGATACATATACATCCAAGTATGAAGGGAGATTTCAAGGTAAAAGCATCTACAATGGTAGATGTATAAAAGCATTAGAAGGGTAAAATTTTAGCTCTCAAACAAAGAAATGTTGTTTCTCACATTGTAATAGAGGTATTGGTACAACATATATTCATGCAAAATATATACATATTGTACCCACTATAAGTGTTTAACAAAACGTTACAAATAGTAAGTCTTTGTAATACATTAAAAATGAGTGATTTCGTGATATCTATGTAACTAATTGTGTTGTATTTATAGATGTATACCCTTCAAATTGCTATGGGTGGAAAATTGAGCGTCTCATAGGATCTTTTAAGTGTTACGACATGGAAATTAGTAGATTACTTTTTGAGGGACATATAGCTAAGTAGCTTGTGGGGATGACCTTGTTTCTTTCTATGACTCCAAGTATATATTGCCCAAGGGGAGTCAAAAATATGGAATCCTTGAGTCTATGTATGTACCAAATCTCAATACATAGAATGGCCAGTGTGCAATAGTGGCATTTTGCATATATGTAGCACAAATATTTCAGCATACATATTGAACTCTATAAACCCAAGCATTGTCTCAAAGAATGTACACCTAAGTTGGTTCGTGCCAATTGCAATTTTTGGGCATATGCTCAAGGAATGTGAGGTTTTGATTCATATTAAAAGCATATATCTCATAAAAAGTGCATCAAAGGATTATGTAACAAGGATTCTAGGCAAAACTTGGATATAACAAATCATTCATAGTCCTAACATAGTAGAGTATCAAGTCACAATAAGGGACACAACTTTCAAGTAAAATTTTGTTCTCTTTATTGAATGTCAAGGGAAGAGAGAGAGAGAGAGAGAGAGAGAGAGAGAGAGAGAGAGAGAGAGAGAGAGAGAGAGAGAGAGAGAGAGAGAGAGAGATGGAAGGGCTCCTTCCATATGTTAGTTGATACAACGTGCAAGTACCACATTGACACATTTATATATGCATATCACCTTTACAAAGACACTACATACAAACCTAACTAAACATCATATGCAAACAATCCTTTAATGATTTAAACTTAGGGTTTTAAAGTAGAACTAGTTTTGTTTTTGTTTCATTGTTTCATTTCACATATTCTCTCTTGTAGGGGTCCCTCATTGATACACAAGGAAACAAAGATACAGGATGAGTCGAAAAAGGTGAGATGTTTAATCACCATATAGTTTCATGGAACAAAACTTTACTGTAAAGTGCATTGGGTCCCCAAGCCTATTGATTAAATCTTGAGTCAAAATGATGCTTGTAGAGCTACCCTATCTAAATTATAACGTCTAGAGCCACTTTTTGCTAGAAAACTAGCCTCAAAAAATAAATTTCAAACAAGGCAACTACATTTGATTGATTGACTCCTAGGGAACCTAGTGCACCCTACGATCAAGTTTCATCACATTTCTATAGCTCCAAGTCAGTTACTAATCATGTTTTTGATTTGACCATGTTATTCAAAATATACTATACATACATGGGTTTGCATTGAGATAGGAGGATCTTGGCATATAGATCGATGGAAGGATTCAACTCTAAAGGAATACACTAGCAACCTTGTTGTTGACATGGTAGTCTTCCACAAGAAATGCTCACCATGAGAAGAGGAAACAATCATGAAAATATAGGCATTAACCAAGTTTGGACCTTTTTTAGCAATACTTATAACATTTAGCGTGGAAAAGGTAGTATTAGTTAAGCGGTCGAAGCTTCTTTACATGCTTTACATAAATTTAACTTTGTGTAAGTGTGACAATAGTGTATGGTACATGAATGACACATTTTCATACATTGGTATAATCTATTTTAATTTGTAAACACATGATGCATACACCTATGATCATGTTAAGGTGATTACGTAACTCATATTTATACCTATCACTATTTATAATGTGCCAGTACATTAGCCATAAGCTAATAATCATGCCTTTCAAGGAACAAAACAAAAAACTTTACTTAAATTAATTGCATTGAGTACACATTGCATAAGACAAAAAATATGTATATATTCCATTGTCATAGAGTATACAAAAGTTTTGGCTTTCCAAGCTGTGTTGTAGAACTCATGGTAAGACCTTGTATCACTAATGTCATAAGCCTATGGAGGAGTTTCCTTGTCGTGTCAAAGACAAATAATAAATTTCATATCTTTGTCACTAAAAATGGCATTCTTTGCATGGATGGCTACCAGCCATGTATCATCGAGTCAATGAGAAACCCCTCTATAGCCATTTGTAGGGCCTTCATAGCTGCAATAGTCCACCAATGGTCAATCATCAATTTGTGCCTAATACCTTCCTATCTTGGTCAACTTCAAGTCCTGCATAATTTTCTAAATCACCTTCTACAATGATGTTTTTTAGATAAGAAGCTCATAGTCTCATTGGATATGCCTTATCTCCCATAGGGCAATAGTCCATAGTCTTCATCTTCTCTTCTTCTATGGTAATCTTTGTACTCTAGGGTAAGCATTTGCTACAACACCAAAGGAGGCTCCACCTTCTACTCTAGGCGGGACTTGGGGCGTGGTCTTCATCAAGAAATAGAGAGTGACTTGCTTGGTGCACATCATACAAGCTCAATGAGGACATGATGGAGGAGAAATAGAGTTTGGGCATGTGAAAATGGAGAAAACAATGAAAGCAAGATATGAAAAGGAAAAGAAAGATGAACTTTTGACCCATTCAAACTCCTAAACCAGGTTAATACAGCTTCATATGAACAGTCCACCACGTGATTGTAGATCCATAACCTTTTATCAGAATGTGACGAAACTTCATACGCACACCCATTAGGTGACCAAGAGCCCATCATTTTTTTTAAAGTAAAAAAAGATGCCAATAGACCCCTAGTTTGAAGTTTAACATCTGGAGTCGCTTTACTGTTAGTTTAATATATGGAGTTTTGTTTTTGGCAAAAAGTGGCTCCGAATGTGCCAGACATCAAATCAAAGATCTATTGGTATTTTTTTCCCAAAAAAAGTAGTGGACCCTTGGTACCTAACAAGTGCTCATGTGAAGTTTCATCGCATTTCTGATCAAGTTTGGTATTTTAAAAATTATCCCACACAAAATTATGGGTGGATCAATAATCAAGAAATTAATATTGTGATGATTACTAGCCCTTATAAATGTCCCACCACCATGTAGACTATACAAAGGCATCAATAGTAAAGTCTACAACAAGAAATGGCAAGTTTTTGCATGTTTTTTCTATTGAAATTGACAATGATAGCAAAAATTCCAATTAAGTAGATAATAATACAATGAAGATGCACATTAAAGTTGAGAGTGAATGATTTCTTACAAATTGGAAGCCCTTCGGGGTTATAGTAATACACTTTGCATAAATTGCATAATGCTGAGCATCACCCATTAAGTCTACCAAAAAGATATTTGCATCACACTTTAGAGGATGAAGACATTCTTTTGTGAAGCGAGTGGGTCTACCTTGAGCCTGTGGAAAAAACCACCTCCTACTTTCTATTCAATAAAGGTCTTGCATAATCTTGTGAATAAGTTTCCTCATTCACATAGATACACACACTCTCTTTCTCTCTTAAATAATGAAATGCATTCACAATCAATTACAATGTTCTCAAAGCCTTGTTTCTTGCCACTTGGCCTGGTTTTCTATGGCACTTGATGCATCATAATGCACTCTTTTAATGAGACAACATGATTCAATCATGTCTGCATAGCTAATTCATAAGCACTTTCATTTTCTTTTTTCTACAGGAGTTGAGCTTCATCTATTAGTATGATCCTACAATACCACTAAGATAGCAATTGGATCATTGAATTGTTGTCATTCACCCATTAATCATGATTGATTTATCTTTGGTATGCATCACAGGCTATCCAATGTGAGTTTTCCATCCTTTGTGTGAATCAAAATCCAATGCTTTTCTTTTCTACAAAGTATAGCCCATGGATGTCAAGGATACGCTACAAAGGCACAAAATATACATGAATAAAATTATGCTCAATAATTTATATATTTTTGAAATCTTGACTTAGTACACACCATGTAATGTGTGACAGAACTTTTATCCCACACTTGTATCATGTTTTCATAGAAGCTTTGTATAATATTAATAGATTCTTACTTAATATTTCCATTGTTAAACACTATCTTTCAAAGTAAAGGAGCCAATTTGTTGAGAAAAATCTAAATCTCTCTTTATCCAACGTTGTTTTTCCTTTGTTACTTTGATCAAGAACCATAGTATGCAACTTTTTCCATCCAAGATGGCCTAGGTTTGGTCATCTCTTCCAACATGGAAATGTGGATACAACAAATTTGGTTGAGATGCTGTGGCAATATGTGAAATATACTCTCTTCGATGCAAGAATAAATAGGTCCATTTTAGACTTGCTTTGTGCTCTTGTGGGGGACTCTCATATAGGGACTCGTATGGGAGAAATATTACTTGAATTTTTCAAACAAAAGCAAGAAATAGGTAAATGTTGATCCCCACTTATTCCTCTCTTTTATTGTTCAACGACCATGCAATTAATTTTTTCAATTTTTCCTTTTGTAGTGGACTCGTCTCGTTTTAGTATGTACAGTACAAGCAAGAGCCACACATCTAGATTGGTTGCAGGGGAGATGATATTACTAAGGTATAAGAAAGACCAATCAACTCTTCAAGTCATGAACGAGCTTTCAACGTTATTCAAAATATAAAGCACTTATACTCCCTCTCAATGATACAATGTGAGTTTGTAATCCGACTACTGTGAATGCCTAGATTGGTCTTTAGAATGCAAGCATTTATATGGCATTTGCCTTATACTGAAAGAGTACTTTCCACAGCTTCACTCCATTTTTACCCATCATAGACAATGCACATGCTTGGAAGGCAGGCCTATAATGCAAAAGGACAATGTTATGTTGGAGTGTGATGATCCAATTGACCCATATCAACAGGATTGTATTGATGGGGACATAAGTACTTGCATTGTTGAATTGAATAGGATACTTAAAAAGATTGAAGATGGCCTTCGAACATGTACAAGAGAAGTGAAGGAGGCAACCCTTCGACAACTGCAAGTATCAAGAGATAATCTTTTGAATCAAATGGCTCCAAAGGAAATTGATATGCCCATTAGAGGGGGCATAGGGAAATACATGCAAATGTCACACAAAAAAGACTAGGGCATGGAAAGAAAGCAACAAATACAAGTGCACAAGATATCAATGACACATTATGCCAACCTGGCAAGCATGCATATGTGGCCGGTGTTATTGAGACGCAAGCACCAAAGAGGGAGAAGTCGTGTGTGGTTTCCAAATAGGCATCGTATTTATTGCCCTCATTACTGTAGCAAGACATTGTTGTTGGAGCCTTCAGGTACATTGGCTTGCCACACATGCAATGCCTTACTTCCATTATCCCGAAGGCACACCACTAATTGTTCCCAGGCCCAACTCATTGGGAGGGTTGTGCAATTAGTCGATGCTGACCACACCTTCCCATGCACAGTCACCTCTTCTACCATGGGACCAGGTCCAGATGATGAGCAACACCTTACTTTATCTTTTCCAAATGGCCACGTGTTGGAAAACATTACTACATCCAAATACCAACTACTATTGATAGCTAATATATAGCCACGACTATTATCTTACCAAGAAGACAAAATTTGTACCAGTTTGATGTGCTTAATCTATTCTTGTTCCTATTGTCTAGGCAATTTCTTCTAAGTTTGGTGAGATCAAAACCTATATGCAACATGTTATTAATGATTGGTGGTTTTATACAAATCATCTCATTAATAGTTTGTATTCCATTGCTATAATTTTGAGTTGGTCAAACTTCTGTAATTGTGGTTAGGGTAGTCTCTTTGGGGGCCAAGGAGCGAGAGGGAGAGAACTTGTTTAGTTAAAAAGCTAGAGAGAGAGACAAAGACAATGAAAGAGAGAGATAGAGAGAGACAAAGAGAGAGAGGGAGGGAAAGAGAGAGAGAGATTAATTTGGTGTCTATTTCTTGAGTATTCTTTCCAAACAAGCATATAACCTCGAAATTTTTAAGTGCTTTCTTCTCACATTGGTATGATAAAATAGTCCGGCAGGGTCCAAAAGGCAAAATGTCATGTTTTAGTTCTATAATTAACACAAAATTTTCCTCCACTTTCCTTTTAATAATGTGCATAAACCTATGCACTTAGCATGTTTTTAATGAATTAATGCTACACTAGTCTTCCCTTCTCTAGTGTAGGGAGTGAGATATTTTGAGACTTACCGAAACCTAATGTAACACATGACCATATAGCCTCTTAAGAAGAGCCAAGGCAAGCAGCATAGAGGAGTCTGGACCAGAATCACATTCGTACCAAGTCCCCTGATTGGATGCTGGTGTCAAACCATATCTGGAAGGAATGGTGGAATCACATGTAGATCATTTGATAGAACTAAACACCATCTAGAAGGAATGGCTGAACCACTCGGTGCCCACATGTGGGCTTCAATTCTTAGAAGAGATGATACAAGTACAAAGACTAGCAAAGGGTTCCCAAGCTAGCAATTCTCTAGCCTTAAAATAAATTATCACAAAGCCCTAATAACCTTCATGCCTTGTGGAAGAGCTTACAATGCATAGGGTTTTGGTTATCTCATTGCTTTGCTTGTGATACCCACAACAAATACATGCAAACTGCCATCCACCCCAGGAGACACATTACCTACTTTTTTTTTTGCACTTGCATATGACCTCATCTCCTCTGCTCTGTTTGCATCCAGCCACCTGCCAACACATGCATACATGTTTGTCATCACCAAACAAGTATCCAGAAGCATGTTCTTGATTTGTCTCCACTAGCATTACATATCTACCATAACATCTTCTTGATTTGTGTCCAAATCAAAGCCATGGTCAGCATATCCTGAAATCAAAGCCTTGTTCAGCAAAGCCTGAAACACCATCTGCAAACGCACCTTCAAGTTGCATTTGTCGTAAGCAATTCCATGCTTTAGTATAATTCCCTTTTTCAATATACCCTACAATGACTACATTCCACAAGACCCCATCTCGAACTTGCAGCCTATCAAAAGCCTGGCATGCTTCTACTAGTGAGCCACATTTCAGATAAACATCCACTCTCCAACCAACCCACATCTACCACCATCAAAATGTTCTTTCTGCCACCATCAAAATGTTCTTTTTCCAGTCCTCTCTTGGTCAGCCAACCAAGTTCAAGAAGGCCTAGAACACAACCAAGGCGGGGCGTTACACACCAGTTGTAGGTAATAAACTGTCACATCCAAGTCATAGCCCTCAATAGGAATGCATAAGCATGTAAGGTAAGCACAACTGCAACATAACCAAGTGTAGGCAACTGAGAAAGGAGACATGAGCTCCCACTGGCAAACAAGTCAAAATAAAATCGAACAACTAGCCAAGGTATGCCATCATGCGTACTCATGTC
This sequence comes from Lygodium microphyllum, assembly GCF_053477565.2. Lineage (NCBI taxonomy): Eukaryota > Viridiplantae > Streptophyta > Polypodiopsida > Schizaeales > Lygodiaceae > Lygodium > Lygodium microphyllum. The sequence goes on from NC_141142.1 coordinate 15,643,227, forward strand.
TGACATAGCCACATGCGTCAAAAGAGCATACCCCCAATAGGCCCTCGGAGAACTGCCATACGCATAACCAAATGAGAAAAGTATCAAGCCATAAAAAAGAGGCATATCACTGTCACTGACAATAGGTTGGCAAGACCGTAATCGGATCCAAGGCATTACCCAAATCAAATCGTCCCACATAGGTAAACACTGCATATAGGTAGGCACATGGAGCACGTAACAAGCATCCAAGCATGTAGGCAATGAAAAGAGAGGGCAAAGCACATAGGCATCCTCAAAGTCAATAAATAATGTGTGGGCGGTGTCCAAATATCTTTCCAAGTGCCAAAGTTATACAAGCATCCATATGTCAAAGACAATAAGAGCATAGACGAGGGGCGGAAGCCCACGGTCTCATCATCCAAGTTCAAACCATAAAGCTCATAAAATCAATTTGCAATCCAAGCCAGGTGTGCCAAGACATAGATCCCACACTGGATGGGAAAGGTAAGATGCCAAGGGAGCAACTGCTACAATACATCCAAGACATCCCGGGGTCCAAGTCCAAATAGGCATAATGCCTAAGCATATCCACCATCATAAGGCAACCAAGTGCATAGCACCCATTCAAGACATAAGATCTTGCCATGAGGAAGGCCCGTAATGAAGCAGTGACATAGGGCATAAGCTGTCAAGAATAGGCACATGCTGCAACCAAGATGGGAAAAGTCACAAGGACTAGGCTCCAACATCAGCCCAAACCATTCATGAAGAATGATCAACCAGGGAGCATAGTTAGGAGACATAGACCGCGTAAGCATCTTCAAGCTCTTCATGTAAACCTGTAAGTACATTACCACAACCAAGGTCACAACTGCCAAGTACTATTTCAGTCCCAAACAATCCCCAAATGCATATCAGAGTTTGTATGATCCATGGAAAGCATCAATATAGCATGCATAACACCCAAAGCATAGCATGTAACCAATAGGCATTAAATATCCACTGAGAAGTATGATAAGCCCTACTATAAACAGCATGAAATCACTATCCAAAACTGAATAGGTAGAGGCTCAAATTAGTCCCAAAAGCATATCCAAGTCATGTGGCATCATCCCCAAATGTTCAACATCCAAGAGGCATAAGTATGCATCAAGTATCCACCTCACAAGCATGATCCATGAGCATGTAACACAACCAAAAATGTGCTGCCATGTAACACAACCAAACATATCTTGCAATGAGTGCATTCCACAAGACCACATCTCAAACTTGCAATATATTTAAAGCCAGCCATGCTTCTGCTAGTGAGCCACATTTCAAATAGAAATCTACTAAAGTACTACTGGCATAAAGTTTTGTTTCCAAGCCTCTTTTCAAAATTTTCGAGTGTACTTTGTGGCTTGTTTCTAGGGATTCTATGGTGCCATAGGCCTTCAAAGTGCAGACAACTATCACAGAATCAGGAGATATGCCTTTCGGCTACATACATATCCTGCAATCAATGCATTCCATGAGCATAAATATCCAATGGATGGTTTATTAAACACGTGGCATGCTTCTACAATGTCAACCTAGCAATCCTTGTGTTGGTAACTAACGATGAGGCTATTGAGGGGGAAGGGAAATGAAGGGAATGTCAATCTATAAGGAATGCCCTATGGGAGGAAGAACGCCACAAGCAGGGATTACAGGATAAAATAGAGTGCTGGAAACCCTCGAGGGATGTCTGTGTGCTGGACATTTGTGGGCTAAAGCATCGAATTCGTCAACACCCAATTTTCTGGCCCAATTTACTTTTTGGCCTAGTTTACTATTTTGACCTGGTTTACTTTGACTGTGCCAATAAAGTGCACAGACATCCATTTCAACGTCCTAGATCTCTTCGAGACGTGTGGTGCCTTTTCAACCATCAATCCCAACTCTCCCCTTCATTGAATACCCGTGCAAGATAGTCTTGAGGGTGGCCGGCCTCCTCTCACCTGCTGCTCTGCCATCCCACTACAGTGCACTATGCTCATATAGCTCACTTGGTTGCCTTGCATTCTACTTATGTAGCCAGCTAATTGGGGTACGTTCTAAGCACTTCTAAGCAACCATATAAAAATCCAATTAATACCCGATGGCATGCTCAAGCTATAATGAAGTTGTAGGTTTGGAAAGTCCCAAACCTCCATAAGGTTTCCCTAATCTACCCCCTTCCTAAACCTCCCCTTCTTAATTAAAAATCATTTTCTCTCACTTTTAATCTCTCTCTCTCTCTCTCTCTCTCTCTCTCTCTCTCTCTCTCTCTCTCTCTGTGGTTAAACTTTTAAATTGAAACTTCTTTCATTTTTATTCTTTTTTCTCCTCTTTTAATTAAATATTTTAGAAACATTTTTAAATTTTTATTTCCCTTTCAATTAAATGTTTTTAAAAGCCATACTTTGAGAGAGAAAGAGAGAGAGGAAGGGAAAGGAGAGAGAAGAAGAAGAAAAAGAAAAAGAGAGAGACAATTATAGAGAGAGGAAAGATCAAATTTGAGTGAGAGAGAGAAGAAAAAGAGAGGATAGAGGGGGAGAAAAAATGAGAGAGAGAAAGAGAGAAGAGAGAAGAAAATGAGTTAAGAGAGAATTATAGAGAGAGGAAATATAAAATTCAAGAGAGAGAGAATAAAAAAGGAAAAAAGAGCACAGAGAGAGAGAGAGAGAGAGAAGGAAAAGAGTGAAGAGAGGGGAGGAGAAGAAAATGGGAGAGAGAGAAAAAGCAAGGAGAGTAGAAAAGAAGAAGATGATGATGATGATGATGATGATGATGATATTAATAAAGAGAGAGAGTTATAGATAGGAAAGATAAATTTAAAATAGAGAGAGAATGAGAGAGAAGAAAATGAAGAAAATGAAAAAAGAGATAAAGGAAGAGATAAGGAAAAGAGGGAGAGGGATAAAAGAGAGAGAGAGAGAGAGAGAGAGGGGGATAAAAGAGAGAGAGAGAGAGAGAGAGAGGGATAAAAGAAAAAGAGAGAGAGAGAGAGAGAGAACAAGGAGAGGAGAGAAAATAAACTAAAATAAAAGGCAGAGAGAGAAGGGGCATGGCAAAGAAGAAGAAGAAGAAGGAGAGAGAGGAGGGGAACACACACACACACAGAGAATTATAGAGAGAGAGAAAAGATCAAATTTAAAAGAGAGAGTGTGTGTGTGAATAAAAAAGGGAAAATGAGGAGAGACAGAGAGAGAGAGAGAGAGAGAGAGAGAAGGAAAAGAGAGGAGAGAGGGGGGAGAAGAAAAGAATATAGAGAGAGAAGAAGGAGGAGGAGAGAGAGAGAATTATAGAGAGGAAAGATAAAACTTAAACGAGAGAGAGAAAGAGAAAAAATTTAATGAGAGAATGAAAAGAGAGAGAGCGAGAGAGAAGAAGAAGAAGAAGAAGAAGAAGGCAAAAAGAGGAGAGAGAAAAGAGAAGAGAGAGGAGAGAGGGGGAGAGAGAGAGAAGTGTGGAGAGAGGATGGAGAGAAGAAAAGGAGAGACAGAGAAAGTACAACACCCTTTGTTAATTGCAAGCCAATCCCATAGGTCTGCCTAGACAATGAAGTCTTATATATATGAAAGTGACTCCATTAGGTACTCTATTATTGTGACCCCTACTCTATTATTCTAACAAGTGCATCCAAATATGGCAAACAAGATAGATGATAAAAAATTCATGCACAATGTGTGCTATCAAAGGCAAGAAAGTGTCTCTGATAGTCATATCTATTATGAGGTGTATACAAACCCACTTACAACTACATCCAACTTCCTACAAATATAAGTTCATCAATAACACACAAAGTTATGAGTTCACAACATGTCATACATTGAGATTCCTCAATGTTAGGAAATCTCCTAAACCAAAGAATCACATGATATCCTCTTACAGTGGCATCTCTAATAAGTCTATGGGTATATTATAGCATACATATTTTGATGCATGACTAAAATAACCTAGATCTTACGATTCACAAGTGACTCTTTGGGTAACCTCAATTTCATCTATGCATAGCATGGGGTCTAGATAGGGGAGAATATAGGATAAAGAAAGTGAGAAGTTTATAATTACCTAGGTGAGAAATCGTGGGAGATGTATAAGAAGATCATGGCCATAACAACCCAGAAAGGAGGGTGACAACATAATCAAAACAACCTGGATCCTACAGCGCACGAGTGGCCCTTTGAATGACCTCAAATGTCATCCTTGCATGCATGGGTACTAGGTAGGGGAGAATATGAGGGGAAAAGTGAGAACTTCAGAATTGATTATTGTAAACTCTTGCTTGCTACACTTGTCTTTGCAATAGAGCTTCAACAAGATCATGGCTACAATAAATCTCTCTCTCTCTCTCTCTCTCCCTCCCTCCCTCCCTCCCTCCCTCCCTCCCTCCCTCCCTCCCTCCCTCCCTCCCTCCCTCCCTCCCTCCCTCCCTCCCTCCCTCCCTCCCTCCCTCCCTCCCTCCCTCCCTCCCTCCCTCCCTCCCTCCCTCCCTCCCTCCCTCCCTCCCTCTCTCTCTCTCTCTCTCTCTCTCTCTCTCTCTCTCTCTCTCTCTCTCTCTCTCTCTCTCTCTCTCTCTCTCTCTCTCTCTCTCAAAACAATGTGAAGACATGAAGAAAGGAGGAGCTTTGAAGGACCACAACCTTCTTTTGAATCTCTAAGTTTTATTATTATTTTGAAGGACGTAAAGAGATTTAGGCTCCCTCTCGTGAAAATTATATTGATAGATGTGTAGCATGTGAGGTAAAGATATGTAAATCAATAACTCTAGATGTATGAAAAAAGGAGTGACTAGTCACTTGGCCAAAAAGAGGGCTCGAAATGGGACAAGCTATTCTTGTGCATGCTAACTTTTGGCTCTTGCTTCCTTGCTTCTATCTCATGGGAGAGAGAGTGACAGAGAGGTTGAGATTGTGGGAAAGAGAATGAGAGTGTGTGGCAATGGATAAATGGTGAACCCTCCTTCTTTCTCACTCGCATGCCCTATCCATTCTCTCCTCTTTCATTATGAAGGCCCTAGAGGGCCTTAGGAGTGCACCTTGTATCATGAGATGTGTGAGAGTGTTCTTTGTGCATGGAGATTTGGTTTGTGCATTCACACTACAATCAAGTGTGGATTTGAGCTCAAGAGACTATGTGAGAGGTAGTCATTGATTAAGTGGCTAAAGCTCCTAGAATAATATGTAGATATGAGATATTTTAATTTCTCAAGATTTACATCCTCTCTCTTATACTATGCTTTGACTAGAGGATTGTGGTGCACACACAAAAAGATCATGGCCATAACAACCTAAAAAGGAGGGTGACAAAATGATTGAAACAACCCGGATCCTATGGCATGCGGGTGGCCTTCGAATGACCTTGAACATCATCCTTGCCTGCTGTGGGTTTGGGTAGGGAAAAATATGAAAGAGAGAAATTGAGGGCTTCATAATTACCTAGGTAAGCATTATGAGCCCTTTCTTGCCAATAGAGCTTCAACGAGATCATGGCTACAATAGACTTCACTATAGGGCTGCTCTTTCTGTGTGTCTATGTCTATGTGTGTGTATGTGTGTGTTAACAATGTGAATATAGGAAGAAAGGAAGAACTTGGAGAGACCACAACCTACTCTAAGGAGCACACCTTGGATCATGGGATGTGTGAGAGTGTTCTTTGTGCATGGAGATTCACTTTGTGCATTCACTACAATCGAGTATGGATTCAATTGCAAGAGACTATGTGAGAAGTCATCAATTAAGTGGTTGAAGCTCCTAAAATAATAGGAGTGTATCTAACCATTCTAAATATGTTGAGCATGTGGTGTCCAACACACTCACTCTTCCATCTCTATTGAATGGAGTGGTATACAAACCTGCTTACAACTAGATCCAACTTCTTGCATATAAGTTCATCAATAGCACACAAAGTTGCATGTTCACAACATGACATGCATTGAGATCACCCAAAAGTAGAAAATCTCCTAGACCAAAGAATCACATGATATCCTCTTACATTGGCCTATCTAGTAAGTCTAGAAGTATATTGTAACATACATATTTTGAAGTTTATGAACACTAACACTAATTCAAACAATGAGTTTAATGTGGTCAAAACATCTTGGACATTATGGTGTGTGGGGGGCTATTTTGATGATTTTGGATTCATCCTTGTGCACCATATGGTCTGGCTACAGAAGAATGTGTGAGCATTAGCAAAAAAAATAAACTCACAAATGGGTCTTTTAGTCCCCCCCTCTCTCCTCCTTACAACAAGGAAAAGAGGAGAGAAGAATAGTAAAATAATCCTCTTCTCTCTCCACTTTTGCAATCCGTTTTGCCTTTTATATATTATCTACAAAGATATACTCAGATTCCTTCTCTCTTCTCATTCAAGAAGTCTTTTTCAACCAAATTTTATATTCAAAAAGGAGTTAGTTACGGGAGTGTGGTGCTTTGTTTTCAATGCAAAATGATTAGTAGATATGAGGTAATTGATTTTTTAATCAAGAACAAGGAAAATGAAATTTCGAAAGTTCCTTTTAAGATATTTTGGGGATTTTTTATATTCTAGCTTTTGGTCAAAAACAAACCAACTCGTCAAATTTCGTGTTTTTTGAAAATATTTTTGGAGATAAAATAGAAATGTCCAAAATATGAAAAGTCTTGGACATCCCTACCCTCTGAGCTATTTTCCTCCATGTCTATACTCTCTTATGGCTCTATTGTGACCTCTTCTATGTGTTTATGCAACCTTCCTTAACATAGTGAATTACTGACACCCTCCTTCCCTTGGCACCTTTGTGTATCTATCTGTGCATCTCCACTCTACCTCTTGTGACAACCAAGTAGGCTCCCCCCGTTTCTATTAATGGTAAAATGAATACAAGAAAGAAGGAGCTACATATTGAGGTAGAGATTGAATATGTGGTCAAATTTCATATTTTTTGAAAATGTTTTTGGAGGTAAAATAGAAATGTCCAAAATATGAAAAGTCTTGGACATCCCTACCCTCTAAACTATTTTCCTCCATATCTATACTCTCTCATGGCTCTATTGTGACCTCTTCTCCATGTTTATGCAACCTTCCTTAACAAAGTGAATTACTTACACCCTCCTTTCCCTTGGCACCTTTGTGTTACTCTCTGTACATCTCCACTCTACCTCCTGTGACAACCAAGTAGGCACCCCGTTTCTATTTATAGTAAAATGACTACATCAAAGAAGGAGCTACATATTGAGGTAGAGATTGAATACGTCCCATTATTTAAAAGAACCCAGGATACCAATGTCAACCCTCAAGTTTTGCAGAGTTATAGGCAAATGGGATTGAAACATGTGGACTTGTGGGTTGATGGAGGAGTCTACCCAATTGACCCCTTAAATAATAGACCTCCAACTTTCTCAGGAATCACAAATTTGATGAACTATGTGTGCAAAGGTGAAATTGGGTTGCTCGATTACACTAGGCGGCTCAATCATCAGGTGTTCAAAGTATTTACAACTTGCCAAGCAACCATTAAAAATTTTCATGATGTGATTGCTGCACATCAACTTCATATACAACAACTCATAGAACAAGTGGTACAGCTGAATGACACTATAATTCAACAAAACAATCAAATTATTTCAATCCAGGACACTATCCATGACATTGGTATCTCATATGAGAAGGCAAAGGCACAATTGGACGACCTGAGAAAGATCAACAGCAAGCTAACACAGGAGCGCAAACGAAAGAAGAAGCCAATCAATGAGTTATTTATGAATAACGACCAATGGAAGTGACGTATCAAAGCATGTAAGGTAGCTAAGAATGAGAACCTAGGTGAGGGTGAGGGTGAGGTTGGATCGTGCATTAGTAGATTGTTGAAGGCATGTATGTTGCACTCCATTTGTGACATGCCAGTATTAGCATAATGACTTACTCAAAGATATTCAAAGGTGTGAAGGTTGGGTTTGGTCATGTGCTGAAGAGAAATAGAATCGTGCATCTTTCTCAAACTTCAAAGCTAATAGAGGCCCAACGGTAACTTAATACAAAGGTTTTGGAGCTGATAGGACATCCCATGGATGTTCAATGCGTGGAAACACTAAAGGTTGGGACCAAAAAGGCATATGAGGTGAAGTTCACTAAACTCAACAATTACTATTTAGATTTGTACAAGGTGTAGTCGGCAATGGTAATGTACTACAATATATATGTTGAAGAATCTAGTGGTAAATTTCCATTTGTTATAAAATTAGATGAAAGTGAGGTCATCAAAGGTGTAAAGCTTGAAAGCATTAGTGTAACTCTGATGAATAGAGCTTTACAATTCGACAAGAACAACTCAGGGAACTTTAGTGTTTAATCCAAGCACCATATGTGGTGGCTAGTTGCATTTGAAGTTCCGAAGGAAACATTTGAGGTGCTCCAGTTGTTCTTTATGCACACAAGCATTCCAAGCATCATCTATTATCACAAACATGGTGAGATGCTCTCGGTTGAAGGGTATGGTCAATACTTGGTTGAATGGCATCTTGTAGGAGACTTGAAAACTTTAAAATGCATGTATGGAATCTCCAATGGTGCAAATACAAAGAATCCATGCCTATATTGCTTGACAGAGAGGTTGGAAGGAAAGGATGGAAATAAGAAATCCAAGTCAACATCTCAAGAATCAATTCTCATCTACCAAAAGAAGGCACCAAAATATGTAGCTCTTGGAGCTCAATAACCTAAAGCTATTATTATTGACATACAATGTATACAAAGATTCAAAAGAGCCACCTCCACAAGCCTACAAGCCAAAATAATTGAATGCCAATAATGTTGCCCAGTAGTTGTATAGAGACTAAATGTGGAGACGATAAAAGAATTGAATATTGAAAAGCAACATCCAACAATGGTTGCTAGTCCAATCAAACACTCCAAGTCTCCTAAGTTCACATATTTTTCACCTAAGAATGAAGAATAAACACGTCAACAATAGTTCCATGCCATTACTCTAGCCAAGTGAATATACCTTGAAGGAAATAAGAGCTAGTGGACATACAATGGAAGGAAGCTAACACGTCAACAATAGTTCCATGCCATTACTCTAGCCAAGTGAATATACCTTGAAGGAAATAAGAGCTAGTGGACATACAATGGAAGGAAGCTAGAAGTGTTGTTTCTTGTGCTCCTAATTCAATCGAGCTCTAAAATACTTACAAATAATCCTATAATTCCCTTTAACATTTTCCCATGACTACCTACGCTACTACTGATCCATTGACCCTACAGCAAGGAGGACTACTTCTCAATACAAAGTGGAGTCTAAATAATCATCCCTCGGATGTGATTGAAATCATCAACATTGTCCAAGAAAAAATCAATTGTGGCCTAATGAAAGGGGATGCCAAGTACAAATATTGCATTAGAAAAAATTTGGACAAAAATGGGCCTTTAAAAATATTATAGTTTAAGAGATGGGCCTTTTGGGAAAAGACAACAAGCTAGTGGATGTATAACAAAAGGAAGCTAAAAGTATTGTTCCTCATGCTCCCACTTCAATCTAGCTCTAAAATACTTCCAAATAATCCTAGGATTCTCTTTAACAATTTTCCAAGACTGCCTATGCTACCACTAATCCATTCACCCCATAGTGCGGACTACCCAATCCAAAGTGGAACCCAAATAGTCATCTCTAGACTATGATTAAAATCATCAACATCGCCCAAGAACAAATCAATAGTGCCCCAATGAAATGGGCAAGTGAAAATATTGCATTAGAAAAAATTTGGACTAAAAAATGGGTCCTTAAAAATGTTTTAGTTTAAGAGGTGGGCCTTTTGGATTGTCCAATAGGAAGGCTAGATGTCCAATAGGGAGAAAATGGTGCATGAATTTTGAGTTTCTTTGACCATGTACTCTCCCTCTTTTTTGGTGAATTTTCAATTTCCTCTCACAAAATTAGTTTGACAAAAAATTGAACAATAGATCACTTTTCCTCTCTTCTCCATTTTGATAAATTTTCATCTCCATTGAGCTCTTTGCTAAGAGTAATTAGGGTTTTGATCATTCCTCTTACCTTTGTAATTTCTTGTCCTTGTACATCTAGAATTTGGACAAAACATAGGTGCACATTTATCTTTGCATTTTCTCTTATGTGGTATTTTTTTAGTAAGGTTTGATATTGTTCCTAATTTTGTTATTGTCTTGTTACAAATATGATTTTGGGCAAGAAACACAAGTGCGCTCTCTCTCTCTCTCTCTCTCTCTCTCTCTCTCTCTCTCTCTCTCTCTCTCTCTCTCTCTCTCTCTCTCTCTCTCTCTCTCTCTCGTTTTTCTTTTTTGTTATTTTTTCAATGCAACATGATGTTAATTCTAACCCTTATTGTTGTTTTATGACAAAGATCATTTTGGGCTAGTTTGTATAAGTGCTCTCTCTCTCTCTCTCTCTCTCTCTCTCTCTCTCTCTCTCTCTCTCTCTCTCTCTCTCTCTCTCTCTCTCTCTCTCTCTCTCTCTCTCTCGTTTTTCTTTTTTGTTATTTTTTCAATGCAACATGATGTTAATTCTAACCCTTATTGTTGTTTTATGACAAAGATCATTTTGGGCTAGTTTGTATAAGTGCTCTCTCTCTCTCTCTCTCTCTCTCTCTCTCTCTCTCTCTCTCTCTCTCTCTCTCTCTCTCTCTCTCTCTCTCTCTCTCTCTCTCTCTCTCGTTTTTCTTTTTTGTTATTTTTTCAATGCAACATGATGTTAATTCTAACCCTTATTGTTGTTTTATGACAAAGATCATTTTGGGCTAGTTTGTATAAGTGCTCTCTCTCTCTCTCTCTCTCTCTCTCTCTCTCTCTCTCTCTCTCTCTCTCTCTCTCTCTCTCGTTTTTCTTTTTTGTTATTTTTTCAATGCAACATGATGTTAATTCTAACCCTTATTGTTGTTTTATGACAAAGATCATTTTGGGCTAGTTTGTATAAGTGCTCTCTCTCTCTCTCTCTATATATATATATGTGTGTGTGTGTGTGTGTGTGTGTGTGTGTGTGTGTGTGTGTGTGTGTGTGTGTGTGTGTGTGTGTGTGTGTGTGTGTGTGTGTGTGTGTGTGTGTGTGTGTGTGTGTGTGTGTGTGTGTGTGTGTGTGTGTGTGTGTGTGTGTGTGTGTGTGTATACATATATATATATATATATACATATATATGTATGTATATAGATATATATATATACATACATATATATGTATATATATATATATATATATATATATATATATATATACATACATATATATATATATACATATATATATATATATATATATACATATATATGTATGTGTATATATATATATATACATATATATGTACGTATATATATATATATATATATATATATATATGTATATATATATATATATATATGTATATATATATATATATATATATATGTATATATATATATATATATATATATATATATACGTACATATATATGTATATATATATATATATATACACACATACATATATATGTATATATATATATATATATATATATACATATATATATATATGTATATATATATGTGTATATATACACATATATGTGTATACATATACGTATATATATATACATATATGTGTATATATATACATATATGTGTATATATATACATATATGTGTATATATATATATATATATATGTTTTTCTCTTTTCTACTATTTTTTTAGTATACCTTCATGTTGATTCTAACTCTTGTTACTATCTTTTTGCAAAGATCAATTTGAGTAAGATTACATAGGTGTTCATTGCTTTTTTTCACTCACTCATACACTCTCTCTTTCTTTCTCTTTGTTTTTTTCCTTTTCTGTTATCTTTATAGTGGGCTTTGATGCTAGTTCTACCTTTAGGATAGATTGTTGTTGCAGCACTTAACACAAGATAGAGCAAAGATTCTGTAGCTAAATTTATAGGTTAATTTGCCATATTGCTATATTTTGTGATGCCAAAATTTATGCATTTGATTAGTTCTTTTTTGTTTGCTAGGATCCATGTTTTCTTTTTTCTATCATGTGCAATGGGTTTTGATGAGCAATGATTCAATCTTATCCTTAGCAAATTAGCTGATACTTGAAGTCTCCGTTTTCTTTGATGCTTCACCTTATATAATTGACTAGTTATCTTTGATTAAGAGAAATTTATCATTTGAATAATTTAGTCATTTTTTTCTCACATAAGTGATTTTCAATAGGTTTTGATTATCATAATTTTAGAATCAGTTGTTGTTACAATATTCCATAAAGTAGTGTAGATATTCAATCTTATATGTACATTTTCTTTCTTTTATGTTGTGATAACTTATATTAATGATTAGTTATTGAGATTGTTATTAAAGTACTATATTTTTGTAACATGCAAGTATTATGCAAGGTTTAGGTGAAGCACATAACTATAGATCGACTATTTGCCTATGGCAAGTAATTCATTTGTATTGGTCAAAATCGATATGTTAGAAATTGAGGTTTAGAAATCCTCTGATGTGTCGGTCCTATGCGTCCATTTGGATCTCCATGTTATTTGGTTATGATCCATCTAATTCTTGCATCATATAGTCTATATAACACATAATGTACTGAGTTATAGAATATCTCATGTCAATCCAAAGGACCTATTCGGATTTGCATGCCATGTGGTTGCCATCCTTGTAAGAACTACTTTGTAATACCCATGTATACACACAATGTGTTGAGCCACATCATACTTGATTCTTTTCATTATATTCTCAAAGGACCCTTGTACTATTCTTTCCATTCTATTTCATGTAGGTGGTATAATCAAAGTGTCACCTTGAAATTGAATCTTTACTTTGTGCCAATGTATGTGCATATATGCATTTCAATATCAATATTTGTATTTGGTTACTAAACTATGAATATGCCTTAATGTATAGTTAATTTTAATGGCATATTGATGATCTTTTATTAGACTTAAAATGCTGATTGTTTGGTGTTAACACATACTTCTTTACATCTATTGCCTAGGTTATAATGCTTGAGAGAAGAATGAGTGATAGAAGTATGTAACATAAAAGATGAAGAAGAAAATTGGATCACTAATACATATCTTTACTTATCTTGGATACATATACATCCAAGTATAAAGGGAGATTTCAAGGTAAAAGCATCTACAATGGTAGATGTATAAAAGCATTAGAAGGGTAAAATTTTAGCTCTCAAACAAAGAAATGTTGTTTCTCATATTGTAATAGAGGTCTTGGTACAACATATATTCATGCAAAATATATACATATTATACCCACTATAACTATTTAACAAAACATTACAAATAGTAAATCTTTGCAATACATTAAGAATGAGTAATTTCATGATATCTATGTAATTAATTGCGTTGTATTTATAGATGTATACCCTTCGAATTGCTATGAGTGGAAAATTGAGAGTTTCATAGATTATTTTAACTGTTAGCACATTGAAATTCGTAGATTACTTTTTGAGGGGCATATAGCCAAGCAGCTTGTGGGGATGACCTTGTTTCTTTCTATGACTCCAAGTATATGTTGCCCAAGGGGAGTCAAAAATATGGAATCCTTGAGTCTATGTGTGTACCAAATCTCAATACATAGAATGGCCATTGTGCAGTAGTGGCATTTTGCGTATATGTAGCACAAATATTTCAGCATACATATTGAACTCTATAAACCCAAGCATTGGCTCAAAGAATGTACACCTAAGTTGGTTCATACCAATTGCAATTTTTGGGCATATGCTCAAGGAATGTGAGGGTTTTATTCATATTAAAAGCATATACCTCATAAAAAGCGCATTAGAGGATTATGTAACAAGGATTCTAGGCAAAACTTGGATATAACAATCATTCATAGTCCTAACATAGTAGAGTATCAAGTCACAATAAGGGACACATTTTTCAAGTAAATTTTGATTCTCTTTATTGAATGTCAAGGGAAAAGGGGAGAGAGAGAGAGAGAGAGAGATGAAAGGGCTCCTTCCATATGTTAGTTGACACAACGTGCAAGTACCACATTGACACATTTATATATGCATATCACCTTTACAAAGACACTACATACAAACATAACTAAACATCATATGCAAACAATCCTTTAATGGTTTAAAATTAGGGTTTTTAAGGTAGAACTAGTTTTGTTTTTGTTTCATTGTTTCATTTCACATATTCTCTCTTGTAGGGGTGCCTCATTGATACACGAGGAAACGAAGATACAAGATGAGTCGAAAAAGTTGAGATGTTTAATCACCATACATTTTCACGCAGCAAAACTTAGTTGTAAAGTGCATTGGGTCCCCAAGTCTATTGATTAAATCTTGGGTCAAAATGATGCTTGTAAAGCTACCCTATCTAAAGTCTAACGTCTACATCCACTTTTTGCTAGAAAACTAGCCCCAAACACTGAATTTCAAACAAGGCAACTACATTTGATTGATTGACTCCTAGGGGACCTAGTGCACCCTACAATCAAGTTTCGTTACATTTCCATAGCTCCAAGTCAGTTACTAATCATGTTTTTGATTTGACCATGTTATTCAAAATATACTATACATACATGGGTTTGCATTGAGATAGGAGGATCTTGGCATATAGATCGATGGAAGGATTCATCCTCTACAAAACTATGCACAAAACCTTGGAGTTTACTCAATTCACATTTGACACAAACATGTAAGTTACATCAGCATTGTCTTAATTACTTGGAGCCATGGCAACTTGGTTATTTTGCTGCTTCACTCTCCTCTGTCTTCTCCCCATGCCCTCTCTTGCCCTCATAAATTCAACAAAGAGGGAGGCTCTCCTAGACCTTCAAAACCAACCTTCCTCATCCGAATGGGATGGTACTAACATGATTTAAAAATGTTTACAACAAGCATAAAATTCACATAAACTAAAAATGCAAATGTTACCACTTTAATCTTAAACAATGGACAACCTATTGGTCCCAAAAGTAGCACCCCTTGTAGTATTTCTTTGACTTTTATTGCAAATGGATGGAGTACAATTGAGATTCTCTGATCTTCCTCTGCTAATCCAAGTGCCTCTTGCTATCAAATTGACTAGTAAGCCTTCAAGCCAATTTGCTGCTTGGTTTGCTTGAGGATTGTTGGCCTTCACGCAACTCCCTGAAAGACAAATTCAGACCCAAATCTAATATTGGTTGGCTAGCCTTTTGAATCTCCCTTAAATTCCTCAATTTTAACTACTAGAATTCAAGTCCTAGGCCCTCAAATCTAAGCACACGTCCCAATGTATTTCCAAACCCTAATTTTTGTTATGAATTAGGGTTTACAAATAGAGATTTTTCAATGTCTCCACCTCTGATGAGCTATATTTTGTTGGCATAACTTAAAAGATGGCTATAAGATGAGAAAGAATATTATAGAGAGAGAGAGAGAGAGAGAGAGATTTCAAAGTTTCACTATAAGAAAGGTTTTAAAACTACTAGTATCCTACTCAAACAACCATGGAAGCTATCACCTATAGCTTGTGACCACCAAAAACACTATTGCCCCCTCATGTATGCTATCACATGCACCTAAAGGACCTAGGGCTGCTATTAACTACTCTTGAAGGGCTCCACACTATTGTCACTTGTTGTAGGAATGGTCCTTGGTGACTGCGAATCACATTAGCAGCAACAACAACAACATCTCCTTACTCTCTAGCAGTCTCATTCTCTCTCACAATGGCTAGAATAGACTTCCGCCAATCTCGAAAAATGTTCCACTTACATAGGCAAGTTTTGCCAAAGTGGTAGCCTTCTGATTCCAATTTTCAACATTATCCAACTTAGTAAATTAATTTTCAAAATATTTGTTTTAAAAATTAACTTAGTAATTATTCTAGTATCCAAAAAATAATTCCACTAGTCAATAATTAAATTGGCTAGGCCAATGTCTCTCCCAAGTATCCCTTAGTTATTAACCCCTAGACTAGCATCAATTAAGTAATTACTGCTTAGTCTCTAATGTCACCACTAACATTAGTGGCCAATAAATTGATGTAGGCCCAAACCTAACACCAAGTACCACATAGTACCTAATAACCTATTGAAACTTTTGCATTTGGCATCAACTAATATTTTTGGGTCCAGGGTTCCACATTGTGAAATAATTGACATGCATCTCACATATGCAAGTTAAATTTGTATATTCGATTAACTTTTAATCAAATGCTAAGCAAAGCAATAAAATTCCATATCCTCACAATAGACTGCCCCCTTGAAATCCTTATAATCATCCTCAGTTACATTGCAATGTGCCAAATTATATGTTGCCACGACTAGAGAAGCATGTTAGCATCATAGTCAAATAGTATGTGCACCTATTGCTTAACCATGCTCATGCCCTTTGCATGCCTAAAATTCTAGTCACTTAAACAAGTTACAATCCATATACATGAATCATAACCCGACTATCAAAACTATAAGGAATCAACTAATAGTTAGCCAATGATGTACCACATGATAGTCATGTAAAGCATACATCGACTACAAACCACATGTAACTCATGCAATTGTACTTCTCTTGCATAACCTACAAATATACATTGCATACCATCCATGTCTTGCATACATGCCTTGCAAATGTACACTCCATGTATTTTATACATATCAATAACCTTGCAAATGTATTTTATTGATATGTATTTTATACATATCAATAACCTTGCAAATGTATAGTTTCAAAGCCTAGGTGCGAATTATACCAAGTGCAATGACTAGTATTGAATAGTGATCCAAATGGTAGAAATACTATAACATATAGTACCCTAGATGCAAGTCAAATAAGATAATTTTCTCTTCTTGCCCCCCATTAAGGGATTTTAAAAAGTGCATGAACTAAGGATCATTTGCCAATTGCACAAACATTTTAGCTTCTATCTTTGGCTAATCTTCAAATTGGTCCATCAAATTCATGCTATCCATGCTCATACCTTGTCCAAGATCATGCATTGCATTTCTCCCAACACTTTGTGAATTTTCAAATTGAGAGGCATCATTCTTGCTTGATCTCATCTCACTATTTGAATATATTATTGTTGTAAGGCTCAACTAAATACAATTTCAACATTATAGCAAAGCTTCTAACTTCCAATGAAGTCTATCATGCCCACCAATTCTGGGGAGTTAATGGTATCCCAACAATGGAACTTTGAACTAGCCTTCCTCTTCAAATAGGGTGGTACTAACCTGATTTAATAGTAATTATAGCAAGCATAAAATTCACACGAGCTCAAAATACAAACATTACCATTTTAATCTTGAACAATGGATAGCATATTGGTCCAAAACTAGCACTCTTTTGCAATATTCCTTTAACTTTTATTGCAAATGAATGGAGTACAACTAAGATCCTATGATCTTCTTTGCTAATCCAAATGCCTCTTGCTATCAAACTGACCAACAAGCCTTCAAATCAAATGTTCCCTCCATTTACCCAAGGATCTTGTCTTCACCCTACTCCTTGAAAGACAAATTCAATCCCAAATCTAATATTAGTTAGTTGGCCTCTCGAATCTCCCTAAAATTCCTCAGTTTTAGTTGTTAGAATTCAAGTCCTAGGCCATCAAATCTGAGCACACATCTCAAGGTGGCTATCAAACTCTAATTTATTGTGTATTTTAGGGTTTACAACATAGATTTTTCAATATCTCCATCTCTGATGACTCAAATGGCCAGATTTTATTGAGATCACTTAAGAGATGGCTATAAGATGAGAGAATATGTTGTAGAGAGAGAAATGTCAAACTTTTAAAGCGAAAAATACTTAAAATTTATTGCTACCCTACTCAAATAGCCATGAAAGCTGTCATGTATAGCTTGGGACTACAAAAAGGTTGTTGTCCTCTCCTGTATGTTGTCATATGCACCAAGAGGATCTTGGACTACTGTCACCTACTCTTAGAGGGCTCCAAACTATTGTCATTTGCTATACGAATGGTCCCTAATGGTTGCAAATCACATCATCAGCATCTTCTTGCTCTCTAATGGTTTCCTTCTCTCTCACAATGACTAGAAGACTTGTGTTAGCTCCCAAAAATATCTTTTACACGTACATGGGTAAGTTTTGCCAAGTGAGAAAACCTTCTAATCCCATTTTCTAGTATTATCCACCTTATTGAATTTATTTTTAAAATATTTATTTTAAAAATTAACTTAATAATTATTCAAGTGCCTAGAAAAATTTCACCAACCAATAATTAAACTGACTAGGCCAATTTGTCTTCCAAGTGTCACTAAGCATTTATTAATCCCTAAACTAGCATCAATTAATTTATTAATTCCTAGTATTGGTCTAGGCCCAAGGATAACACCAAGTACTATCTAGTACCTGTTAAGCATGACTTATTACAACTTTTGCATTTCGCATCAATTGATATCTCGAGATCTTTGGCCTCAACATTGTGAAATAATTAACATGGACCTCACATGTGCAAGTCACATTTGCACATTTGATTAACTTATAATCAAATGCTAAGCAAAGCAATAAAATGCCATGTCCTTGTAATGAAAGCAATCAACCATGGAATGAAATCTAACTGAAATTGAAAATTAACTAAGCTACAACAAAGAATTAACAAATCTATTGCACCAAGACATCTTCATCATGTATTAATGGTTGGGAATTCCAGAATACATGACGGCCATGGCTGAGTGCTTCATAGGCTAGAAAGAAGTTAACTCCAAGAAAATGGTAAAGCCAAGATTATTGAATGATCAAAAGATGTCTTGCCTTTGGCCTCTAGTCCCTTTTTATTCTAACCCTCTTCCAAACTTAAGGGTTGTTCACACATGTACACATAGGCTAGGGCTAAATTTACAAAGGCTGGAATTAATCCAAGGTGCAAATATTAATGTTGTATTTTCCTTCATGACAAACCATCCCGTCCTGAAGATGGTTTTGTCCTCAAAACCAAGAAGTAATGGACTAAATCCAAGTCAAGGATGATAGTAATCATGCCCATTCATCTTCCCAATGATAAGAAAGCACTTTTCCATATGTAGTAACCATAGGAAAATCATTAAAATTGTAGTACGCGTTTATGAGTTACTACCTTGTAGGCAATACTCCAAATAAAGATATCAAGTACCCCCGGGATCAAAAGGAAATCCCTCAAAATAATAGTCATAATCATGGGTACCTGTCCAAGAATCATGCATATCATCTATACCTCCCGGGTCAAATGGAAAACCACCCAAGAACCCATGATTGCCATCATGAATGCCTGGATCATAGGGAAATGATGCATTCAAATCATATGACATATCAGCACCATATTCAAAATCATATATATGAGAATCCGAAGAAACGCCATTAGGTAGTTGCAGTCCTTGATCAACTATGGGCTGATGTAGACCAACCATGGAATCATAAGAATCATGACCAAGGATGGGTTTATGTATCTCATCAACATGATTATCCCAAGGTAGCTCATCATCATATGGATATGCATTCTCATCCATTTCTGCAACTAACTCTCCTTGTGAACCATCATCACATATCTTTGCATCCTCATGTTCTTCATTATCGATTAAACTCTCTTCTTCATTTTGATCTTCATCTTCTTCACTATCTTCATTCTGAAATTCCTGCTCTTGGTCTTCTATTTGATCATTCTCTTGTATATCTTCTTCATTGTCATCATCATCTTGAGTGTTGTCTTCTTCGTCAGCTTCTTCATTTTTCTCTATGATGTTAACCTCTTCGGTTTGCATTGTATACATTCTTGCATTAGTATCCATAGGCTGACCATAATGAATTCCTGCATTACATGGTTCATGCTGCCCATCATCAACTAGATGTTGTTGGAAACAAGATACATGATATTCATTCCTATAAGATTGCTCTTGGAAGCATTCAGGACAACTACATTTAACACTGCAATGCTGCCCATAAACATAGGCATCCCCATAGGAATGATCATCAGCATGATGTCCACAGTATTTTGGAGTAGGTTCCAAAGATGAAGCATGATCTTCATATGCATACGTCCCTCCAAAATATCCTTGCTGCTGCCCAAATGCATCAAGCTGCTGGCCATGAGCATTTGTATGATTACTCTCATGATCAAATCTGCCATAGACAAAACCACCTTGTTGTTGGCCAAAACCATTTGGATAAGGATCACCTTGATCATCTTGGCATGAGGTATGGCATCCATATTGCCCAAAAGAACTTCTAAGACTTTGCCCATTTGAAAAAAAAACATAAGATCCATAGTCACTATATCCATGAACTGGAGCATCATGGGAAACACATCCATAAGCATTAGTGCCATTCTCTCTTTCATGAGATATACCATATGTATAAGCATCATGTTGAACATTTGACACTTCTGCAATGCTCCTATCAATGATGGATACGAGCTCTTTAACTCTCAACTTCATTTCCCTTACATCTCTGACCAAATTGTTCACTGTAACCATGCTGTTGTGATTATCCCTATGCATTGTTTTGGCCATATCTTGAAGAATACTGATCCAAATGAGGTGCTTGATGGCTCTGCTCGAAACCCACGATGTCTAGTACTAGTTAAAAATCTTGGTTCACATTAAAATATTCCAATACCCCATTCTGGAAATGATTTGTTATGTCTGTCCACAATAGACAGCACCCTGTCTCAAGTACCTAGTTGCATTGTTTTAACCATAACTTGAGAAATTCTGATCGGAATGAGGTGTTTGATAGCTTCACTCGAAGCCCACGATGTCTACCTTCAATTAGGAATCCTGGTTTGCATTATTTTGTACCTACACCCCATTCTGGAAATGATTCTCTAGGTCTGTCCATAGTAAACTGCTAGTGAACTATTGGAACAAAATAGGCTCTAACTTGAGAAATATATATCCAAATGAAGCATTTGTTAGCTCCAATCCAAGCTTGTGATGTCTAGTATCAATCCCAGTTGTCTATTTATCGTTAAAATGATGCTACTAATTTCTGTAGCAACTTTTCCAAATCTGTCCCTGTTTTGGCACTGTAATGACCCTATTTTGCCTCGTAATCATTACCTTTCATCTAGGGAAAGTTGTAAGGCACTTAAAATCAGTAAGAACACTGATTAGACATGCACAGACCCTACAAATACATCCAAGAAGTGCTCTACAAATAGCCCAACTGATCCTTACTACATACTCTCAACCACTTGATCAAGCAAAACCCATAAGCATTGAGAACTCCAATAGTTGTTTCAGAATGGAGCTAACCAAGAAACAAACTCCAATATAGCTTGAGTTGGTTGCAAGCTTTGAAGTACCCAATGAATTGAATCATACAAAGTAGATTCAAAGGTGAGAAGATACCCAATTACTTGAGCTTGCTTGATGAACTCCTCAAAGCCAATCTTGTAGTAAACAAGAATAGCACGGTTGCTTACTGCAGGTGTGAATGGAGACCTGAAGCAGTTGTTTGGGGCATCACAACCAGAAGAGACCCTTCTTACATATCTTGCCAAGGGAGCATTTTTTATGCTGGAGGATCCTGAACTGGTTGGACTACTTGCAGAATTCCGAGAAGGATTAGAGGAACTTCAAAGCAAGATTGAACCCCTTCTAAACAAAGCCAAAGCAAGAAATCTTGTGACCAAGGAGGGTCTCCAATTTCTAGAGACAAAACATATGCTGCTTTTGTGTTATTGTCAGTCCATACTGTTCTACTCAATCATGAAGTCAGAGAGATGATCTGTTCAAGATCATCTTGTGATTGTTCGGCTTGTGGAAATTCGCCTTCTTATAGAGAAGATTCAACCAGTTTAGCAAAAGCTCCACGATCAGATGGATAAACTATTGGGTGTTTCAACAGGACCTTCCATGTCTAAGGAAATTGAGAAATCTATTTACAGCAGTGATAATGTGAAAGCACGTAAACAGGCTAATGTAAAGCTAGCTGTCAAGCCAGTTTCCAAGCAAACTACCTTGATGGAAGGAGCTACAATACAAATTTAGCTTTCAAGGTGCTTCTGCAGCAACAAGGCTCTGACAGAGTGAACCCTTTTGTTCATGTTGCAAAACCATGCCAACCCTTCATCCGGTTCCTTAGTTGAAGCTGTGTTACAATAGCTGCAACCACAGCTAATTAAGCAGCACTAGCAGCACCAACAGCTGCAGTCTCAAATTTCTCTGGCCTTCAGTAGGTTGCCATCAGTCAATCAGTCAAGCTAAGTGCTCTGGTCAGCAGCAACAATCAGGATTGGCTCAGCTTTGAGAACAATAGGTCCCGTGCCAGAAATTTTCTCCGTCAGACTCTCCAGCGGCGCCTGCAAGTGATTCGAAGAGATTTAGAGAACTATGACTCAGAATTTCACATGGAAGGTTCTGATGTGGACAATCATGTGGGAAATCCAGGGGATTATGTGGATGCTCAAGGTTTTGAAGAGCTGCTTCAACAGATTGATACTGAAAACTCTCGGAGGTGAGCTCCCCCAGCAGTTAAGTCGGCTGTGGAGTGCCTTCCCTCCATTCTTATACAACAACTCAATCTTGAGGATGGCTCAGCATTGTGTATCATCTGCAAAGAAGTGGTTGCACTTGGTGAGCCTGCCAAGCAACTATCATGCCTGCATCTTTATCACAGTGTCTGCATTCTTCCTTGGCTCAATTCAAGAAACTCATGCCCTGTGTGTAGATATGAGCTTCCTATAGACAATCCCGATTATGAGGAGCAGAAGAGGAATTGTTCCTACAAAAATGCAGCACCGCCACAGAATGCTTCCTTTCTGGTTGAGCTACAACAATTCCATCAATTGCAGCTGGCTCAGGAACTGCTGTAGCATGGTCAAAGCTGTGGGGTTGCACAATTAGTCAACAATTCAGGCATTAGTGTCTGAGCTGCCCGAGATCCTAGTCTCTAATGCAACTCAGACGGATATGGAAGTAGAGGTATCTCCGGAGGGGAACAAGAAGGGGAAGAGCCACAAGGATGAGGTCATCAATATAACTGATACCAGTGTATCCTGGTCAAGGCCATCCTTCGATTTGAATGCTGGTCCAGATGTAGTTGATATAGAGGGTAGAGATGATGGGCCTGGTTCTTTGCACATACCTACATTGGATCAACTCCCATTTCAGCAAAGAAGTGGCATGTCTCAGGGTGTTGTGGAATGGCACACAATTGCAAAGCTGTGAAAGAGGTATTCCAGGGAAAGATAAGATGCCTTCTTGTTCATAGAAAGAGTTTTTTTTTTTTTTTTGATGCAAAATTGCAAAGGACTGATATCCCTGCTGCTACCCTAGATTTTCCCTTTTCATATCT
This sequence comes from Lygodium microphyllum, assembly GCF_053477565.2. Classification (NCBI taxonomy): domain Eukaryota; kingdom Viridiplantae; phylum Streptophyta; class Polypodiopsida; order Schizaeales; family Lygodiaceae; genus Lygodium; species Lygodium microphyllum. Next base: position 15,666,460 of record NC_141142.1, read on the forward strand.
CAAGTCTGCAGTTCCTGCTGTTGCATTTCAGGTGGTGAGGATTAGCCTGGGAAATTTTCTGTTCTTCTTGCTTTTAGCCGTGATTATGATTGGGGTGAAGAAGTAAAACGATCCTCGTTGGATTGCACCATGGAGGCTGGATGGCCAAGTTTATTGCGTGGTCCACACTACTATCGTTGCTCTTCAGTGAAGACGATGCAGAGGTCCCTGCTATCCTTGTAGCACAGCCAAGGATCATACCCCTATTGTGTGGTATGCGCACAACGGAGAACGCCTTGGAACCTACAAAGGCCACAATGGAGCCGTTTGATGCTGTGATGTCTCAAGAGACACTGCTCAACTGATTACTAGGTCTGCGGACCAGTCAGCAAAATTTTGGGATGTGGATACAGGAGTGCAGCTTCAGGCACAATCTGGAAAGAGGCTTGCCTTGACTCTTGGATGGCCTGAATTTGCTTTGCATCACAATCTCAAACTCGGAAATGAACTGGTTATTGAGATACTGGCACAAAAAAAAAAAATGCTGCCACCGAATCAGAAAATAGGCACAGATTGATGCCGAAGTCAAAAGGAGTGAGGAGCTTGAATTTCAACTGAAAGCACTTCAACGCGAAGCATCATCATTAGAGCCAAGAAAGTTGCAGCAGATCGATCAGCTTGCAAATCTAAGTTTCTTCTGTCCCTTGGTGCAGCCTACAGATGCCATGCTGCACGTTTTCGTCTTGAAGGAGGTGTCGGGGTCTGAGCTTCCATGACGTCCGGTTCCAGAATGGCTTTTCCTACCTAAAAGCAGCATTCAATCAAACCATTGAGCTCTCTGCTGAAATTCTTGCCAATAGCCGTGCCTTTTCCTGCTTTCTCCCATCCCACCATATCTTGCACCCTTGCCTTCCCGGCTTCCCCCTTCCCCACTGTTTCTTGAAGTTTCTGTATCTTCTAGCTTCAATTTTTTTTTTTTCTGAACCTTCAGCGCACGCATAAAAGCTTCGGTTGCCTTACAAACGTATCAGAACCACGTAGCAATTTTATGAAGTTGTTATCTGCAAATGATCAGACCATTGAATCTACCTAACGATGCTTCTCACTGCCAAGTTCTGAGACAAGGTTAAATGGTGCTCAAGGTGGAGCTCTAAGCATAAGGAATCAAGTCGTGTATGCCTTAAGAGTCATGGGAGTCATGGGAGAAAGGTAGGAGCAAGAGGTCCTCCATGGGAGCTCTCAAGAAAGCTTGAAGGAGGTAGAAGAAGACTTCTCTTTGAAAAGTAGCAATGGTTTAACTCTCCCTTAACTCCTGTGGTAGATTTTCCCAAAAAGAACCCTAAATTTTTACCTCAAAGTTGGAAAACGAGCTGCCATTTTGTCTGTCTGCCTCCATTTTTGGTCCAAGTTCCATTTAAGACTCCAAGAAAGGCTACCATGGTCTGTGTGGTCTTCATGAAAGCTACCATTAATGCTCCTGCATGCAGTCCTTGTGGTCAGGAGGTGTAAACTCCCAAGAAAGCTGCCATTAATGCTTCTGCATGCAGTCCTTGTGGTCAGGAGGTGTAAACTCCCAAGAAAGCTGCCATTAATGCTTCTGCATGCAGTCCTTGTGGTCCAGAGATGCTTTGGAAACTCCCCTACTGTTCCCGTACTTGTGTACCTGTGACTCAAAATTCCATGTAACTAGAAAGTTGTAACTAGGTGAAAATGAGGGACTAACTGGGACCAAGAACCAAAGCTCTGATACCAATGTAATGAAAGCAATCAACCATGGAATGAAATCTAACTGAAATTGAAAATTAACTAAGCTACAACAAAGAATTAACAAATCTATTGCACCAAGACATCTTCATCATGTATTAATGGTTGGGAATTCCAGAATACATGACGGCCATGGCTGAGTGCTTCATAGGCTAGAAAGAAGCTAACTCCAAGAAAATGGTAAAGCCAAGATTATTGAATGATCAAAAGATGTCTTGCCTTTGGCCTCTAGTCCCTTTTTATTCTAACCCTCTTCCAAACTTAAGGGCTGTTCACACATGTACACATAGGCTAGGGCTAAATTTACAAAGACTGGAATTAATCCAAGGTGCAAATATTAATGTTGTATTTTCCTTCATGACAGTCCTCATGATACCTTCAACAAATGCAGGAAAGCCCAAGCCAAAAAAAACATAGTGCAAAAGCATGTAATACTCTTTCCCTATGTTGTGTGTCTCAAACAAAAACATTAAAGGTATGGCTATTATGAAACACAAAAGCAATTGAAGTAAGCCCGAAGTCATAATGATAAATATTCCCTTCATAAAGAGAATTAGGACAAACTCTATAGGCCCGACAAGCATTGTCTATTCATAGTTCAAACTTTGCAAGAGGAACGTTAGATGTTTTGAGATTTGAGGAGAAACAACAAGTATATACCTTACACAACCAAATGAGTGCTTGAGTACTCTCTTCACTTTCAAAATAGTTTTAAGTTCTTCCTTGGCCCTAGCCTATTTTTGGAAGCAATTTGCAAGTTTTCGTTTTGTAGGTCCATAAGCCCAGGTGCCTTATACCTCGTAACTTTATAGGCAATATCTTTACACGTTTTAGCTCCCACTCTCTCATTGCCATGTGATCCTAGAATGTCCCAAACGGCTAAGTATGTCAATATTTTGGCATGGATGACAATGACAATGAGTAGCCAAAGTTCTCACATCCTATCCAATTGTCTTTTTATACATTTGAACCCCTCCAACTCACATGTATTGACGGATACCCCACATACCAAAACCTCAGACGAGGCTCTATTGCTATGCATTGTGTTATCTTAGTGTTGATGGCTAAACACACTTCGCAATCTATGTCAGCACGATGTCGACGGCCACACGTGTTGTGCAATCTATATCATCCCATGTACATATGGGATCCCGATTCCCCACACAATCTATATCATCCGGTGCTGGCCTGCAGTGACAACTGCCCAGATCGATGGTGAATGTCCCTCTCAATAAACCTGCAACCACCCAGCTCATACAACTGTGCCAAGCTCTGATCCGGCCCTCTTCACAAACAGGCCAAAAAAGAAGCAATAATCATAAGGCATCATCTCAATGAACTTGCAACCATCTGGCTAGTCAAAAGAAGAAGCAATAATCATAGGGCATCATCCAGGCTCAGACTCTCAACTTTAGCTCCACTCCTTTCAATGTCCTTCTGTCTTTGATGAGTTTGGCAAGCCGTATCCCTATATGGTCCCACACAGAAAAACCTGTGTTGATGCTGATACCTCCGTCTTGTGTTGAGGTTGATGCCTCTACAGTATTCCTTGCTCCGAGAGAGAGCGCGCGTGGCTTGAGCCAAAATTGTTTAAAAGGCTTTTCCCATCCCCATCTGCGAGCATTAGTGCAACTCTAAAGTTGTTGAGAGACATTCATTCAACATGGTACATGTTGCAACTGCAACTGGTTAAATGCCATGGATGCCACCCCACTACTGATTTGATGATGTTGTTGGACCAATGTACCATGCAAAACAGTGAGCTAGTCTGATACCATATCAATAAGGCTCTTGAATATCGATGATCTTCACCAATCTAAGCTAGTACGTCATGCCACATCAAGATTGCTCTTTAAAATTGATCAGCTTATGCCGATGCACTTTACATGAAAATGTAACGCAATCAAATTTGGAGAGGTCAATGATCTACAATTGCCTCTTTAGCTTTTTCCCCACCTTGCTCTTCTCCTTGCACACATATATATTAACTGCAGATATTCAGTTGCCACCCCAAACACTTGTAAGGACATTAATCAGCTGCCATGCCAAACCCTTATTTGCATGTCTTCAATATCGTAAGGCCCTTCGCTCGAGGGAGCATGGGGGGTAGGGAGAGAGAGATAGGGGGCATACACCACCTCTAATTGCCAAAGTCCAGTGTTGCAACCCTCTTGTGAGAAGAGAAGAAATCGAGGAAAAGATGAGGCCCGCGAGATTGTTTGCATTGCAACGACACGAGAGAGATTGAAAACTCCCATGACAATAGGTTTCTTTGATTCGCACTACTGCAACCATCATTGGGACAAGTATTAAAACGAGAGAGATTGAAAACTCCCATACGCGCGCACATACACATCTTAAAATAGAATCGTAAAAGTTATCTCGTTTGAGAACTTGAAATAATAGTGTAAAAATAATACAAGTTTTCAAAAAGTAAATTACCTTGGAAATTATTTATGCATGCCAAGTAGGTTTGATATTAGGCTCGTGAAATCCATCATTATAAGATAGGTTTTCAAAAATTAAAAAATATTGGAAATTCTCTATGCATGCCAAGGAGGATCAGTGTTGGGCTCGTGAAATCCATCAATTATAAGATAGATAGTATAGATATAGATCAGTGGTCCCTTTCTCTACTAGCGTTGAGGGGAGAATCTAAGATGGGAGAGCAATGGATTTCCACTGGTGAAGTGGCATGCAGGTTTAGTCCATGAGCATTTATCTATCTTCTTTGTTTAGGTTTTATTTTGATTATTCCATGAGCATTTATCATGAGCTTTACTTTGCTATCTTGGCTGTGCATGGAATAGGAAAGAGTTTGTGGAATTTCTTAAGGAGCTAACAAATATTATTGGTATGCAATAGTCAATTTGGGAAAAAAGATACATGTTTTATCAAGTTCTCTACTGCATGTTTGGTTCTCTCTGTCTCTATGTGAGTCATCAACGCCAAGTGTTACATCAACATGAAACATAACCAAGCATCTGTGGACCTTACAAGTTGTCCGACTCTCTCTTAATGCTCTTATGTTTGCCTTGTACTATCTTCATATTTATTTAGCTTTAGCATGAGGCAATGATATCAATATTCGCTTCTTGAGAAAAATCATACTTGGACACCAAAGGCACTAATGATTGTGCCTGGCTAAGATGAAAACTATGCATTCTGAGTTGTCTCTAAAGTGGTATGTCCTCATTGAGTGGAGAACCAACAAAGGACAAACTTGAAAAGACACCGTGAATTCCCAAAGAAGAGGTGTCTCAACCATTATGAATTGGTTACATGTTGCTCACATAACTTGTACAAACCAAGATTTTAACAATAGTGTGCTACATCAACTTGAAAGCATAAAGCTTGGTAATTTTTATGATTCTATTTTATAAATTTTGAATTATTTTCACACCATTATTTTAAGTTCTCATACTACATACTTGCATGATTCTATTTTGGGACATGATAGGATCTCTCTCTCTCTCTCTCTCTCTCTCTCTCTCTCTCTCTCTCTCTCTCTCTCTCTCTCTCTCTCTCTCTCTCTCTCTCTCTCTCTCTCTCTCTCTCTCTCTCTCAAAAGAAAGAAAGTTTTGATATGTTTATTGGGGCTACAACAACAACGGGGTGAGGAGCGCGGGGCTTGAACCTTATTCATCTATGTTCTTTGTTTTTGGCCAATAGCTAATGTGTTTTTGTTTCATCTTTCATTTACAACCTTCAAATTCTACTTTTATTGCATGCTTGTCTCTCTCATTAAAGCCATCTTTAAGCATGGAGCAACACATAATATTTCTATAACTATGAATGTTGTACTAACTCTTAACTCCTATTGAAAACCAATAGCTACAAAATATGTGTGTAATGGGTACTAGCATTATCAATGCTTACAATAGCGAGCTTATGTATGCTCCTCAACAACATAAATATATTGTAGACAATCAAGATTCTAAGTTGACCCCTGTGTGAAGGAAGGGATGTCTAATTGGCTACATGATTCAATTATTTCACACACACACACACACACACACACAATGCAAGGAATAGTTACAAAATAGATAAAATTGGATGGAGAAGGCTCGATCTCATACACAAAGAGTGAGAACATTGTAGCTTACAAAACTCTTGGAGGTGCCCTAAACCTACTAGAACTCTGTAGGCATCTCTCTTGTACCATATTTCCTCTCACATACCCACCTTAGAATATGTGAAAAAAAAACAAAGGCCGATTATAATTACATTATATCTACATGGTTGCACCATAGATTGTAATAAGTGGTTTCACTATTGCTACTATTGTACTAGATGAAGTACTAACCTAAATCCAATCCTCGATGATAGTCATAGGATGCTCCCAAGTCAACCGAAATATATTACACACACACACACACACATTGCCACTAACATTTCATATTGATGAGCCTTTTTGTCACACAAAGAGTATGTGAAGAAACAAACAAACTCACACACACACACTCTCTCTCTCTCTCTCTCTCTCTCTCTCTCTCTCTCTCTCTCTCTCTCTCTCTCTCTCTCTCTCTCTCTCTCTCTCTCTCTCTCTCTCTCTCTCTCTCTCTCTCTCTCTCTCTCTCTCTCTCTCTCTCTACACACACACACACACACACATAATGGGCACAATGCTAAGACATCCTAGTTGGTAGGGAAGAGCATATCATATATCCACATTGAAGGCTGCACTTTGGCAAGCTAACTTAAGTATCATGCACGAGTGTTATGATGTGCACATTACAAAGAATCCAACATGTAATTGCTAGGATTTCATGGACCATGCCGCAGAAGGAAAAGTGTATTTGGCATGCAAGCACCTATACTATGTGTACCTCCGAGTGTTTGGGATGGATGCAAATGCCAACATGTTTATACAGCAACCCACACTCATTGAAGAAAACTTGCACATTGTATTTGGAAGCAAAAGAACTTTTCCAACACCACCTATACAGTGACTAGCAATGCAATGCCAACACTACCTCTTAGCGCAACTGCATTTTATTCTACTAGAAAGTCACCATTATACAATCTAGTTGGATGGCAAACCTTTGGTGACCTTCTCTCTCTTAATTTGACAAGCAAAAGCACTTTTTCCAGAGTTAACACAATATAAATATACATTTGGATTGCTTGAATGAATTGTCTTGTATCATATTTGTTGGGGAGGGGGGGAAGGGGAGGGAGCTATCAATCCATTGAAATTAAAGTTCTAAAAACACCAAGTGGCTACCCAAGCATTCACATTGCGTGCGTGTGTGTGTGTGTGTGTGTGTGTGTGTGTGTGTGTGTGTGTGTGTGTGTGTGTGTGTGTGTGTGTGTGTGTGTGTGTGTGTGTGTGTGTGTGTGTGTGTGTGTGTGTGTGTGTGTGTGTGTGTGTGTGTGTTTAGAATTTAAGAGAAGTGTTTGTTACAACACATGCCATAATCTGATGTGAGACATTATCATACAATGTGAACTAATCGCATGCATGAGAGAGAGAGGGAGATAATCACGGAGAGTGACTGAGTGACTAAGATTGTGTGTGTGTGTGTGTGTGTGTGTGTGTGTGTGTGTGTGTGTGTGTGTGTGTGTGTGTGTGTGTGTGTGTGTGTGTGTGTGTGTGTGTGTGTGTGTGTGTGTGTGTGTGTGTGTGTGTGTGTGTGTGGAGTGAGAGGGAGAAATTGCATGTACAACCCTAAACTGAGAGAGAGTAAAGACATGGAGTAATTCATGAGAGAGAGACAAGAGAGAGAGAGAGAGAGAGAGAGAGAGAGAGGTGTGGGCCGTGGTGTTCCATTTGATAGTGTGCTAGAAAGAGAAAAAGAAAATATACACGTAGAGGGAGAAACTAAGAATGAGAGAGAGAGAGGTACATAGAGTGAAGGTAGTGGTGGCAATCGTGGAGGTGGTGGGGATAATGGTAGTGATGGTGGAGGTGGCAACAGTGGTGGTGGCAGTAGAGATGGTGGTAGTGGTGGTGGAGTTAGTCATCATCGTGGTGGCAGCAACTGCAGTGGTGGTGGAGAAAGTTATTGTGGTGGTGGTGGTGGTGGTGGAGGTCAAAAAAAATCAAGGACTGGAATAAGTGGACTATCTGGACCAAGAAATGGAGGTTGCCCAAAAAAGCTCGCTCAAAAAGCTTGCTTCTCGCATGCACTTCATGCATGCAACTACATTGAAAAACACACATGTGAATGCATTAATGCATGTAGGTATACATATGTAATCAATAATAGTATACATGATTAATTGTATCCTTACATGTGAATTATCTCAAAAATGAGCTCTTGAGATTGGTGGGATTTTACATATAGTAGACATAGAGCGCATTGTTTAACACGCGAAAAGTGTGATGTTTGTTTCTTTTTTGTTAGCAAAGGGAAGAGACCATGTGACTGCTTCTCTTCACTCACAAAATCACAAAGCAAATGAGATATAACCTCATGAGCTTTGCAAGTCCACAAGCTATGCAATGTGTGGTTAGTGGGCCTAGTCAACAATGTCCACTTGGCGAGCTAGTTGTATGTTATGTCACTAACCACTTATATTGTAGGACTCCTTTCATTCCTAGTACCTCCCATTACCAACACCAATGGCACCATCCGTACACACACTCCTCATGACATTTCTTCTCTCCATACATCTCTTATTTTCATTGTGCGTAATGGCTCAAAATGTTGTGCTTCACACACTCATGCATCTACTGTGCTTAATGTTCAAAGTTGGAAATCCTATGCTTCATATGCTCATGCTTCCACCAATTCCCTTTTCCACACTCCTCATTATGGACACCACAAGCCCCTAACCTCACATTGCTCCATTAGTTCTTACTTTAACCCCCTAATCTTGCATTGCTCTATTATTTCTTATTTTGAACATATTCCTTTTTACAATTACCATTCCTATGTTTTTTCATTGTCCTCTTATTATTAGAACTATTTTATACACAACATATTTGATACTGCTACTTTTCATATATTAGTTAATCACTCTTCATATTAGGAGATCAAGATCCAAATTATGAGAACAAACATTTTCTTTCTATATTTCTCTCCATTTGTGATCCTCTTTTAGGCCTAGTCACCTAAAAAGGCCTTAAACACACAGACTATGCATTCCTTGTTCGCAAGCATTACTAATTAATAGGGCATAATGCAAAAACATATGTGACAATAATCATGTGCAATCGTGCTTAGGAAGCCTATGTGTTCACCAAATATGAATCCCGGAATCACACTAGAGAGTGAGAGAGAGAATACCTCAAGCAACCACTTAAAAGCATGACATGCTAAGCAACTTATGTTGAGGACAAAAACTATCCTTATGAAGCCCCATGAAGGTTGTCCAATAAAGGACCACAACCCCACATAAAGAAGAATAAATAAATCCCCCAAAAGAGACAATGTCCCTATAACATGGGAAAAAGACTTCAAAGAGGGAAAAACCCCAAATTAAGGGATAAAATGTTTAAAAACAAAATAGTGATAAATCCCCCAAAAGACACAATGTCCCTACTAACATGGGCAAAAGACCCCAAAGAGGGCAAACACACCAAATTAACAACATCACCATAAATCCCAAAGACGCATAATTAAAAAGAAGAAAAGAAAAGCCCTTGAAGTGATGCATACATCCATGAGGCAATGTTTAGCCCAAATGAGGCAAAGCTCAAACAACATGAGGAATAATAGTCAATCATAAAGTACTTTGTTTCAATGATTATCGATGATTGTGTACTCATAACCTATTCTTATTAATGATTGTGTACTCATAAGCTATTCTTATTTGGCATGGATACTCTTAACAACATTCGAAACTCCCTCTCACCCCCTACAGGGGTTTAAACTTGGGAAAGAAGTGGAACAATATTATTCTACATCCACCTGAAGAAAAGGTGTTGCAATTATCAAAGAAGTCATCATTCTGAAGATCAAGATCATCATCATGAACACAAAGATCAAGATCATCCTTCATCCACAACACCATGTATATACATGCAATAAAATTAATGAACTAATATATTGATTCATGTAATCATTTTCATCTTCCCTTATCTCTCATATCTCAAAGTGGCTATCTCCATAGAAAATGTGGCCTCGATTCTCCACTTCCATAAGATCTAGAATGCCTTCTTAAGAGTGAAACTAATTATGCAAACGTGAATGTGGATTTGCAAGTTTCTTGTGTGACTGTGATCCAAAATCAAGCCCATGAATGCTTAACTATTTGCAAGTCCTAAGTTCATTGACTAATCATGCCATTTATCTCGAGATAGATTTCTAGTATGTTTGTTTTGCTATTGTTGCTTTAAGTCTTCTCTTTCTCCATCATTGTCTTGTTGTAGTATATTTCAATCAGACATTCTAGCAAATATAAGAGCTTGATAGTTATGGAGAACTCTTAAGGAATCGAAACGAATTCTAAAGCCTTGGATGGACAAGTGTTGCCTGTAGGAGATTATCAACTGTCAAAATTAGTACCCTTGACCCTAGACTCTTCATCTAGATAATCACAACTAGGTGGGAGGGTGATGGATCTATTGGAGGTATGATTTTGAGTATTGTTACCTTAAAAGCACCAAAACAATGTGTTTTGTTATCCTTCACCAAATGCCTAGATTGCAAGGATTACATTACTACATTGCTTGCACCTTGGGTGGGATGGCATGGGGGAACACAAAAGGCCACATTATCACTCTACTCAGCATTCTTGGTATTTTAGCATGGGATCACTAGTTTTGGATGTGCCCATTATTGGACTCTCTATTCTTGGTACATTTATCGGTGCAAGTGGCACATAAGGATCCAATTTTCTTAATACAAATTGGAGGTTGCAAGCTTGGTGATGAAGGGTACACACCTTGTGGTTGCTCTTCAAGTTAGTTTACATGTTGCATTACATCATTGGATGCAATATATCAATTACTTGGTTTAATGTTTGTGCAACTATTACAAAGCTTGGGAAGGTATTAAGACTATGACTCCTCATCCCATTACATGACAAAGATGACTAACATCATAATAGCACACTCCAAATGTGTTGACAACTCCATTAGCCTTGGGCATGGTCTAGATGGACCCTTCAAAGCTTTTAGCAATCTAAGCATATTGAATGCACTTTGGTGAAAATTGAATTGAAAGTAGCATTATATAGATGACAAGGTAGTAGCAGAGATGCAAACCATGTTAAACTCGTGACGGGACAAATAAATCATAGTGAGAAGATCGTCTATTGTCTCTTAACTTTATGATACAAACCATGTTAATACTATAAGAAGAACACGTGGGAACTATGATGAGATAGAATGATACTCTTAACTTTAACCTCATTTCAAGATTAATGGGCACATTTAACTTCTTTTCCAAACATGAATATAAGACAAATTCTATCCTTGGCCGCCATGATAACTCTTTATCAAAAGGCTCCAAGGAAAGTGTTTATTGTCATCTCTTAAATCCATTGAGAGATACCATAACCTATGCAAAATCATGAAAAACCTCCTTCATCAAGCCTTGAAAAACTTAAGTCATTTTATTTACCTCCTCATTTAGGATGATAGTTCATTCTAACCTTCATGGATGACCTTATTCTCCATTAACTTGTATTCGTGATCATTATATTACCCCCTTCTCATAATATTCTCATCACTATCATTCTCATCATTTATGTAGAGCAACATAATTACCTTTTTTCCCTTTCCTTAGTATGAACATTATTTCTATCACCAAAAAGTAATGCTTTAATGCAACCTAAAATAATCTCCAACCAGAAATATTCTCCTATGGGACCTTATTCTTCTAATCTTCTCAAATACTTCAAAGTGACAATCTACAACCATTTACTACTACTTTTTTTAAGGATGATTTCCTCTCAAATCCCATTCTCTACCAAATGATTGTGAAATCATAATGTAGTATGAAATCATTTGTACCCATGGGCATTGATAGTGCAATCAATCATACAAACAAATTGAGGCGTAAAACTTAACAGTAGTGGAAAGGCATGTCATCAAAGTACTCATCCATTAGCCATTGACTGCCTTAAAACTTCGAGCTTATGCTACAACTCCTTGATTGTCATCTAAGTACTCCTCCATTAATCATTGACCACCTGAGCTTATGCTACAACTCCTTCCTGATTGCCAAATAAATTGTTGCAAGTCCCTATATCTACAAGGACATGTTTATCCATTAATCAACTTTGAGCCTCAAGCAAGGTTATAATTCCACCACCACTTTAGAGTTAACCATCTCACATTCCATTAATCGAATTATCCGTACTCTTAACTTGCTCTATCTTTTCTATTCCTGCATTGCAATTATTCTTATAGCACAAGTAAAAACTTATGATTGTAAAAAAAGCCACAAGCCAACCCCCCAACACACAAATCTCGTGGATTGTCCATCAATAGCCATCATGGTGATGAGCATGAAAGGCATCCCTCTCCCACCATTATAAATCATAATGAAATCAATAAAAGGGGCACAAAGAGAGCATACAAAGTACTGTAAGAACAAAGATAAAACACAAAGAGAACAAATGTCATTGTCTACTCGCACTAAATCCAACCTATCAAATAGCCTCATCACATTCAAGAATCTCCCAAGTCAATGTAGACCGCTCAAATGAATTGCAATTCCCTCACAATTCATGCAATAAAATAAGCCCACCAATACTCATTTCCTTCATCACACATCCTTCTTGATCCAAGGCTATTAAATAAAATAATAAGGATTCAATTTGTACCCATACGTAAATCAAAAACATTTCTACCCATTGAAATTTTGTTGCCTCCCATAAGATGCCCTAACTATAGGTCAAAATAATTTAGCATTTGCTTTGTAAAAGTTTCCCCAACTTGAACTTGTTTCCTTGATCACACATCCTCCTTGTTGCAATGCTATTAAAAATAATAATACGGATCCAATTGGTACCCATGTGCAGGTTAAAGGCATTTCTACCCATTGAAATTTCATTATCTCCCATAAGATGCCCTAACTGGATGTCAAAGTAACAGCCCTCCCAAACATGTTCACCATGTAAACTACTTTATGCATAGCTAGCTTCACTCATTCCAATAGTACTTTGAGACTACCATCTTCTTCTTGAATTGTGTCATTTTTCACATTCAATTCAAGGCTGAAAGTTGGCTCTAAGAGCCAAACATTCACTACCATCCACTATTCACTACGGGTGTTATCATAAGCCAAAAACATTTGGACTTGGTAACTTTTAAGAAATCATAATCTTGCTCTTTTTCACTGATAGCATAAATTCCATCACAAAGTTCATAGACCCCTCATCCCTGTACCTTACAAACATATATCATCAATGGTGGTGGATGCTTCAAAGATAAATTCGGAGCACACCCCATGTTCACTTTAACTGGTGGTTGTGTGGAAGACCATTTCTCAAGTGACTTTAAAAATAATCACTCTTCATCTATAGTGTGCTTATATTAACACGTGACTTGTAAGAGCTATAGTGAGGAGATTTTGCAAGATTTTGTAGGACGAATGGTATGAGGTCCATCTTTAGGTGAAGCAGAGCTCATTGCTCCCAACAGGCTGGAGAAATAATCACCATCAAATCATGCAAGAGCTCTTTCACTCTTAATCAAATCCACTTATTGTGGTGCCCTCACACATAACAAGTGTTGCTCATGTATCCAAATCAGAAAACCGAACATGAAGCCTCCAATGGTTGTATAAGATTTCATCTTTGATCAAAACAAAGTGCAGGTATCAAACATAGCACCCAATACTGGATCATGGACCCTCCACTGCCAGCCATACATGTAGGCAATCCCATGTAGCGTTCGTATCACGGCAGCATCTCCCATGTATTCCTGCCGGACATTAGATCTTGGGTATCAAAGGAAGCACGATCCAGTACCTGTTTTGGGATCTTAGGTATATAAGGGGCTACATTCCAGCCCCTCTTCACGACCAATCAAGAGCAACACAAAGACTGCTCCATGTTACATGCACACATTCATGGCTGCCATACATCTTCATACCCAAATTAAACCAAGTCATGTGCTATTAGCAGTGTGCCCTGATCTATCCCCATGCTTTCTTTTTATGTGGGTGTGGGTGGGTGGGTCAAGGGTGGTCTGGGGAGATGGATTGGTACACATCCCAGCCCCTCTTTTGTTCAATCTTCCCTCAATATCAATCAATGTGATGCATAGCAACAAACTAGCGCTTGAGGAACTTGCAACAAGCCACTTAGAAGCTAATGTGGATGAGGAAGGAAAGGGCAAAAGGCCAGGACTGTTTTCAGCCAGTTAATTTTGAGTCTTAGTACAATCTATAAAATACTTAGGAGAATTTTAATTTTGAAAGGGCATGGATTGGTGACAAGTGTAGTTAAATTAGCTATGGCATACAATGAAGTACAAAATGAGAAACTTGGAAGTTTACATCCAAACTGAAAATAAAGCTGACTTAAAATATGCTTGGCAAATGAACATTTCAGGTCCTGGCCATCTCATCACCTTGGGCATGAAGCATACTTTGTATTTTGGTCTGTAAGACTCTTCTTAAAGTATCCAGGTTTTTATTGGATTGAAGACACTATGACTTTAAATCCTGATTGTCAGCATTGACAGCCATCAGCTATGTTTTAAGACTTGAGAAGCACACTTGATCAACATAAATAAATTGGACGGTTGCATTTGGATTTACCAGGTCTTAAATTCCTGTGTTCTTGTAGACATGGGCAGCCTGTAGCCAGAAAGGGGATTGACGTGACATTTCAACAATCAACAAAAACATATCAAAACATTTTTCTGATACTAAACCAGGACGACAATCCAATACCACATCTAATAAGCACATGAAGTCGATGTTTGTCAATAAACAATCAAACACAGGAGATTTAACAGGAAACTAAGAAGAGTTCTCAAAGCCCACGAGAGACCATCTGATAATCAATCAGCCAGACCTTACAACCTCAACAGAATTGAAGACTTGAATTGTTACATGGGTAGTCAATATCTAACGTCAAAACTTCAAGAACTTGAAACAGCTAACATGTACCGTTAAAAAAATATTTTATTTCATTACCCTACTGCAAACACAGTCAGGGCCTGTCGGCTTTTTGGACTCACCAATACCAACTCCACAAAGTGTGTCTAATCTGCATATGATCCAGATTCCATAACTACAAGCCTTTTACAAACACACAGATTTAAACTTTCAGAATTCAGCTTGGATATGTAGGATTTGAGAATACCTTATCATCTACTAGTCTTACTCAGTAGACCAGGCTTTTAAATAACTTAAGGGTCCACCTCATAAAAGACCACAAAAGACTCTACCTTTTCTCCCACATGTGGAACAGCGTTGCTGAGAGTGGTTTTTCCCAAACAAAACAATAAGCTAACTATCGATCTTCTACAGTTGTAACACCCTATCAAGCGGAAGGGTGGAACTTTAGGAGAAACCCATTAACTTGACTGCACATCCCTCTAGCAAAGCAAACCCTCTTCGTCTCCCTCTACCACTTTTCCTCTCTCAAAAGTCAATGCCACAGAAGGTACAATTCACCGATTACTTTGAATGAAAAGTTCTTAATCTACAAAACTTTGTGGACATCCAGCCACTGTTGTTACTAGCACAGGCACGAATCGTCTCTTCAGAAAATTTGAGATACATGTGTGGATCCAACTGTCAGAGGATAGCTCCAATAACCAATATCCTACTTCTTCTTGCCACCTTTCTGAGCATCACCAGCCTTGGTCTGAGAAACAAAAACCATCACAGCATTACATTGCCAAACGTATGGACATGAATTTTGATGAAGTACACTAAATTCCTTCCCCTTGCACCAATAAACAAGTTAAACAAAAGGACAAGTACCTTCTTCACACCACGGATCTTCTTTGCTCTGTTTTTCCTTTCCTTCATTTGCTTCCTTGATTTCTCGACCTTGGTTGCTAGCCCATTCTAATCAAAACAACAGATTCAGACATTATGCAACCTTGCACAACTTCCATGGGAATAAACAATAACCAAAAAGTTCATACCCTGATAAGCCTATATTTCGGCTCATATTTCTTTGCAGAATCAAGATTGTCATAAATCAGCCCAAATCCTGTAGATTTTCCACCCCCAAACTGAGTTCGGAAGCCAAAGACAAAGACTGTCTGAGGATCTCTGACTTCGTACAGCTTAGCAAGCTTCTCTTTCAATTCCGCCTGGTTCAAAAAAGGAAGTAAGAAGTCTACAAATGGAAATAAAGCCTTGAAAATAAAAATTGCCTTAAAATACCTTTGAAACATTTGGCCGCCCAGGATGGAGCACATCCACTATCTGCATAGGCAAAAGCATTTCATAAGCAAGGTACAAGCCAGTATAACTGGCAAGAAACCCTGATGCAAACAAGGTTCTGTAAAATGAGGTCACACAGTGTGATGAACTGATCTTTAAATACCAATTCAAAACATCCGGAGCATGCAAGGGTCACAACAATCATTCAACAACGTCAGGGGTAAAGCTCTTACAGCAATTATCAGGAATGACCAACCCAGTGGCCAAAAGATAAGATCCAACTAGACTGAAATATTTAGCACAAGACTGCAGTGCCAATCAGGTATGACTGGCATCCATCGAATCCTTACTGCAAATGAGCTACACTGACGGTGCCAACTACTACAGCGTGGCTACAGGCCTCATAGTAACTGCAAAACTTTGGCTTTAATTGTAGGCATGACCGAGAACAGTTGCACAAACTAGCAGCACAGGATACCATGATGCGCCTACCAAGTAACAATAAGGGACAGAACCCATCGGGCATTATGCAGCACAGACAGCCAACGTTGCTCCTACCAAGGAGCTATAAGGGACAGAACCATCGGGCAATAGAACTACATAAGTGTACAGAAAAAACGCAGAATATAACTGGATTCAAACACCAAATGAAAACGTTTCAACCAATTCTGGGTGATTTTTTCTTTAGGAAAATGCTTCAGGTAAGCCGCCAGATTCATGATGCACAGAGCCAATACGCACGATTAGGGAAGCCGCTCCCATATCGTTTTAAAGACACCAAAGAAAATCGACATGTGAAAGAGATAAAGGATACTTACAAATTGCTTGCGGGAAAGTAAGCGGTTAGTCATGAACTTGCGCGTACGCACGGTGCAGGATTTGAGATCCGCCATGGCGAAAAAGGAGGGAGACAATCGTCTTGCCCGATGCTGCAGCTAATACTCCACCTCGACCCTGCGCACACGCGGAGGAAAAGAAAATTTTGAGCGTTCTACGAGTCAAGAAATAGGGTTTGGGTTTTGGCTACTCAGCTAATGAGAAAACTAGAAAAAATGTCCCTTATTTTTCCATGGCAAACTAAGAGAAACTAGGTGGCATGGAGTTGGCATCATTGTAAAGCTCATAGGATGTTATCATTATGTAGCTGCAGTTGGCATCGTTGTGAAGCTCACGAGGTTGCACCTTGCCCATTTCACATTTTTGTGAGCAAAGAGAAGCAACTATATTTGCTCACAAAAAAAGACGTGACTAATGGTGCTTTCCATCCATAACGATGTGTAAAGCGTAAATGGTCACAAAATATACCCCATGTATATATGTGTGTGCAAGTGCATGCCTCTCTATTTGAAGCCCAACTTGAAGGGGGTTTAAGGAGTATCTAGCGCAAGTGATGCCACCTTGTTTCCTTGACATGCGATGTTGGGTCTAAATGAGTCATGAGTGCAAATGGCTAATTTAATCCATGTTTCCTTTATTTCATTTATGGCCTATAATGAGTCAAATAGGAGTAGTCCAAGCTAACTTCAAGGACATTTCCTATGAGCTCCCCCTTGTAACCCTACAAACCTCCTTAATCTTTAAGTTATGTCTAACATTTCCTATGAGCTCCCCCTTGTAACCCTACAAACCTCCTTAATCTTTAAGTTATGTCTAAATTTTAGAGCTTAATATAAATCTCACATAGCATTAACGTGTAAATAAAGAGCTCATAAACCACTCATTGTTTTTATAAATTTTGCATTGTCTCCTTGATTGAAAACTAAACAATAGCCAAGCATGTCTTACACTCAAAAGTTGTTTCAATGGATAACAAATCATGTATTTTAACTTTGAAATATATTTGGAATAGACATTAAAAAGATAATGGTATTAAATTCTCAATACTGCTAATATGGCATGCCACTTAGTTGATTATAAAGTACAAAATGTGTATTGATTTTGCATAAATCATATACTTAATAAACCCAATACATCATTATGTAGCTTTTTTATTTTGCTTCCCCTTTTGTCTTATGGCATAGCAAAACCTTAGATCTATAGGACTTTTCTCAATCGCAAGCAAACCTCTTTATCTTTGAGCACCAATGCACCATATTTCTTAATGTATTGCTCATAGTAAACATGAAGAGTTTCTCCTTTACTCAAGGTTTTACCATTTCATGGAATTGAGGATTAAAAAGTAGACTTTTCAATATGTTTAGTGTAGCAATGATACATATATATTAGTAACATGGTATCAATTTGGTTTCTGAATAGTCAAATACAACGTGGTATCCATAAAAGCAAGACCATATCCGTTCTTTGTTAAACTCTAAGGTTAGAGACATGATGTGGCACCAACATGCCATTTGCAGCTCAAAATGGATTAGTAAAGGAATCATGAGTGCAAGAGAGGAAGGAGCATCACACATAGGAAGTGAGCCTTCTAATTGAGGAAGACACCGATAAAAAGAAGAGGAGCTTGGAGGAAGAGCACACCCATGAGGAGAGGAGGAACTTGGAGGGTACTCACTTGCTCAACGAACCCCAGAAGAAGCACACTCCAACCCATATTAAAGGTGCATTTGATAGTTGTTGCCCCTCACTACTTGAAGCCTTCTTTCCCACGACTCCATTCTCTCTCTCTCTCTCTCTCTCTCTCTCTCTCTCTCTCTCTCTCTCTCTCTCTCTCTCTCTCTCTCTCTCTCTCTCTCTCTCTCTCTCTCTCTCTCTCTCTCTCTCTCTCTCTCTCTCTCTCTCTCTCTCTCTCTCTCTCAAATTTTCCATCCTCTTAGATGACCATCAAATTGATGAATAGTAGTCATGGATGCTCAGTTGTGTGCATGTGGCTACTTGTGTGCATTCCTACACACTTTGTGCCCTTTCACCTAGCATAGATGATGAGATCAAGTTGCCTTTAGATCTCAAGAAGGGTTTGGATTTGATGGGTTGCTTTAACAATTGGGTAGTGCTTGTTCAAGAGGACAACATGGAAGCCAACTACAACATTAATTCTTACAAGTGGACACATGAGGGCTACTTGCACGCCTCCCTTCTATGTTACAAAGACTTCTATGCTCGCATTATACTATGACACCCACCCTTGTATGTTGCATGCACCATGCTCTATGGCCTACATCATACCCTATTGTGCGCCATACTCTACACCACACTCTGCTACGCATGCCATACTCTACATGCTACCATGCTTTGTTGCACCTTTCATACTCTAGGCCTACTCTCATACTTGTAATACTCTACACTTATTGCTTACAAGGTGCAACCCTTATAGGCACACCAAAACAATGCCTCTATTGTTCACACATACACACAAACATCGAATGCTTTGCTATAGGGAGAAAGAATCGGTTTAGCTCTTCACAAAAACCTCCTCCACATGCGACTAGTGTTATAAAGAATGGTGGGGGGGTGGAGAGAGAGAGAGAGAGAGAGAGAGAGAGAGAGAGAGAGAGAGAGAGAGAGAGAGAGAGAGAGAGAGAGTGTGTGTGTGTGTGTGTGTGTGTGTGTGTGTGTGTGTGAGAGAGAGAGAGAGAAAAGAAAGAGTTTTGACATGGTAATGTTGGGGGTAAAGGCACATTTGCCTATGCCATCGTGTATTTACTACACACACCGTGACTACACACAAGTATGTTGCAATAGTGGCAGGCAAAGGCACATGTGCCTACACTGCTCTATATTTACTACATACATCGTGATCGCACACCTGTACACTGCAAGTGATGGGCGCCTATCATTATCACTTTATTCTTTATTATTTATTCTTTTAGTGAATATTGAATAAGGAAAGGCTGCTCACACATAATGATTGTTGGAGTTCCCGCATACGGTATCACTTGCTCTTGCTCTCTTGCTCCATCTCCCATAGCTGTTGCTTTACTTTTGCTTCCGTTTGTGTGATTTCACTCGAGATCTACCTTCCCACCAATATCACTGTGGGTATTAGAGGAGCTTCTTCGTCCTTTGCTTAAGCCTGAATTCAAGGCTTTAACTCAAGGTTTCATGGCAACCATCGTTTCTTCCTCCTAAGATATGCATTCAGTCTTCCCTTCTCTCCCAGCTTGTTCCATCGGCTTGTCGAGGAGATTTTCAAGACTTAGGTGAGCCTTGTTGAGTGCTTATTGAGCTAAGAAGTAACCATTCTATCCATTTTGAGTGGATAGTTGCATTCTTTGTATCCCAATTGCTACTTGGATACCCCTAGTAGTGGGAGCTTTCTTTCTTGGCTATTTTCCCATAGTTGGATTGACATATAGTATTGTCTATTTACAATTTTCAACATTGTCTTTAAGAAGAGTAGATATTGTACTTTGGCAATCTATCTTGCAGTTGGTAAACAACTCTATACTTTGGCATTTCCCTCTATTTTTGCCTTTGTTTTGGCTAAGTTTTGGGAGTTGATTTGCAATTATTTACAACATCCCATTTTCCTGGATTTATCAGGGATAAAGACACATATGCTTAGTTGCGCATGTATTACTACACTAATAGTACCCACACACTTGTACACTATAGGTGGCGGGCGCCCATCATAGTCACTTTATTCTTTATTCTTTCAATGACATTTGAATAAAGGGAAGGACGGTCACACATTGTGATTGTTGAAGTTCCCACATCTCTTATCTCTCTCTCTCTCTCTCTCTCTCTCTCTCTCTCTCTCTCTCTCTCTCTCTCTCTCTCTCTCTCTCTCTCTCTCTCTCTCCTTCCACCATAGCTCTTGCTTTCACTCTAGGCTCACTCCCTTCAATTGATATCAAAGCCATTGTCTTTGAGAGCTCGAGCCCATCGACCCAATTATAGTTCACACATTTCATGTCAACTACCATGGCTTTAACTTGAAGAGGTAACCATTGATGCTCCTCTTCTTCCAAGCTTCTTGCACCTAAGTCAAAGCCTTCCTTAGACTTGTTTGAGCATTGTAGAGTGCTTGTGGAGCTTCATTGCAACCAGCACACTTAGCAATAGCATGAATTGCACCTGCTGCTACTATTGTTAAAGTGGGAGCTCACGCTCGACTGCCAAGTCCCACAGACCACTTATTGTTTCAAGTGTTTCAAGCAAGCTCTAATGGCTATCTCTCACTGAGTTGACATGCATTGGATCCTATGAGTGTAGTGAGCTTACCTTGATGCCCGAATGAGTAGCCTCCTCCCTCAAGCATTCTGGTAGTTCCACGATCCGTGATGTGAGCTCAAGCAAGCTCAACCCTCTACCGTTAAGCTCCATCCACCATAGCCGTGCGCAAGATGAGAGAAGAGAAGAGAAGAGAAGAAGAGAGGAGAAGATGCAGAGCTTCTCCACCACGGTGTCTCACCCTCACACACTCACTCCCTAACACTCTCACACTCCCTCTCTCGAGCAAAAGCACAAGCACAAGCAAGAGAAGAAGAAGAGAGCTACTTTTGCCACACACGAAGAATGAGCTTCTCATTCACTTTTTGAGTTTATATACAAGCTCTAAATCCCTTGGTCACCCATCCCCTTTTTTACATGATCGGGCATCTTGCCAAGGTCCTCCTTTCCTATTCTCTTCCCTTTACCTTATCCCTTCTCCTATGCCCATCTAGATTTTACAATTTGCACAGGAGGGAGGTTGGCGCTCTTTTACAAAATTTTAGGGGCATCTTTCAGTGTCTTTTGCATTTTTCTGAGATTGCTTTTGTGCCTTTTGCATTTTTGAATTTTCTTGGATTTATTTTTTCTTTCCTTTTTTCTTGTATTGTTTCTTGTCTTGCACTGGGGTTAACATTACTGGGGCCCCCTAGTTGAGTGCCAATCCCATGTCACTTATGGTTCTTTGTTGATAAGGGGTCGATGAGTTGAAGGGTGGTCACTTGGGTCAATGATGGGGCCTTGTGGGGATTGGCCCCATGGAAGAGAAGCTTATTGAATGATTGAGGTGGTGGAGGCCGAGGCAATGTCGAGTGGATGACGGGGCCTCCGAGGTCGGTGGTTGGTCACCTTCGTTGGTACTTAAAAAAGGAAAGGAAAATTGCACTACCTAGGGGGTGTCTCTACCTTACCGTGTAGTGTAATATGCATGTGCTAGTGGAATTGGGAGCTGGGTCAAAACATAGGCAGTGTTATCCCACTCTTGAGGACCTAATCTGTACATAAGGGTGGTGCTATGGGTGAAGAAGCTTAGGGAGATAGGTCTAACCATAGGTGAGTGTGACCTCCCTAGGTATGCCCTACCCTTGATGTGCCCTTAGTGTGAAGTGGGGGATCAAGAAAAAGGGGGTAGGGGTTTAGGGCCAATCGAGGCCACTGGGCACACCTAACTTGAGGTCCCCTAAGTGCAGTGATTGTGGTGCTCATGTGATGAGTTTCTTGATTTCTCTTGTGATTTTTTCCTCTATTTTCTTACTATTTTCTTTTCTCTCTCTCTTTTAAAAAAAAAGGAGTGAAGAACTATTCTTTGTCATCATGGTCATGAGAAGGATTTGGGGGCCTAAGGGAGTTGTTAAGGAAGCTTTTCCTTACATATATCCCTTTAGGTCCATTCTAACTTGGAGAGGATTTGTGGACAAAAATGGGTGGTTCCATCAAGTGAATCAGATATTGTTCATGTTCTCTAAGAGGGCCATGCAAAAAGATGGCACATCTATCTATGCCGGCTCGAAAAATAGGGGTGGGAGGTGGTACTTCTATGGCATAGGATCTTGTCTAAGTCGTACCCTAAGTAATCTAAGATAATTACAAGTAGTGATAAAGGCGGGGTGGTTTGGGCAAAAAGTGAACTCATTGAGAAAATGGGCAATTGAGTCCCATAGGTCGCTTTCAGAGATGGTTAGGGCATCCTCTGGTCTTGGCGGCATTTACGTTGTATATCTTCAAAAAATCATATTTGTCGTGGATGTCGAGGTTGAAGTCTACCCCTACCCTTCTTAGATATGGCATATATGTGGGGTCATTTCTCTCAAAGGGTAGTGTGTTGCAAATCGACATCCAGGCATCCATGTTGCCATCCCAGATTCTCCTCCTCCACTTTGGTTGGGACTCTAGCCTTTCATTGTCATGGGCACCTCCATGACTTTGTTTTCCTAGTAATTGGGTGCTTCCATTCCCCATTGTGTTGGATTCTTCTCCCTCTTCTGGTTCCACCTATTGCCGAGCCTTCCTCCCACACTTATCACCTTCTCCACCACTTTGGTTTTGATAGCACTCTGCATAGGGTGGAGGGGAATTCGAAAGTGAAGTCGAAGGGTTGGCGACTGTTTTCTTTTTGCTCCCACACTATGAGTTCCACATTCGAATCCACTGGGAAGCAATCTGCTTGCAATGGAATGGGTTGCTTCCAAGGCCATTGTTGGTTGGGCTTTTAACCTTTTCCTTGCCCGCTCCACCATTCTCACCCTTTTCTTATTGAGTTCTTCTTTTCTCTCGACAGTGTGTCCACCTCTTACTGCATTTTTGGTCGTGGAGAGGAAGGTTGCGGTACTAGTTCCTCGTCTGGCTATCCCATTTCAAATTCTAGTCTTGCTCTTGGAAGTGGCCTCTACATTTTAGCTTTGCTTCTTGGGATCTTATGGTTCTCCTTCCTGGAAGCCTAGTAGGTCCACCTATTTGACCGTTAGCCCTACCCTTACCAAATAATCTCTTTGATCTTGTCGGTTTAGGTTGGTCCCTTCTTCTTGTGGTTGAGCACACAGTCCATGCATTATGGCTATGCGGGTGATCTCCCACTTTTTCTTTAGTGATTCAATGGCCTCCTCCTCCTCCGACTATGTGACATCCATTGAGGAAGGCACATTGTTGGGCTTCTAGTCTTATCTGTGTGGCATCTGCTCTACTCTTTGCTAACACTCTATTTCCCTCTGCGAGGGGCGGGAAGCTCGCGAGGTCTTTCACTCTTCTCTCACTCTTTGTCACCCTTTTGTCGGCTTTCTATTTCATCTCCTCCAGGCTTTTATTCTATCTTTACATTAGGGCCAATAGTGGCCGATTCTTACTCTTTCCACTTTTCTGTTATTGTCTCCTTCTCCTTCTTCAAGTATTCAATCTCTCTCTCTGATCTCCATTTCTCTTCCATTTCCATCATCAACATACCTATCATTTCATCCATTTGTTTTTTATGCTTCTCTCCTTCTAGAGCGTTCCTTGCTTCTTCTTTTGCAAGCTGATACATGGCTTCTTGGATTTTGTCCATTTGCCCTATTAGTTCTTCATTTTGCACTATGAGGAGTTCGTATTGCCTTTGTAGACTGATCAGCTCTTGATGCTCTTCATCAAGCCCTTCCGCCACTTATCTTCTTCTCCTTCTTTAGCCTTGAGCTCTACTTTTAGCTCACTTATTTCTTTCTGGTAGCTCGCCACTTGGTGTGTTTTCTCGAGTTTGTAGGTTGCTAGTGCCTCCTTCTTAGCCTCCAACTGGGCTACTACAATTTTCTTATCCTCCTTTACTTTCTCTAGTTGCGAGAGAAATTCTTTGATGCATTCGTCATCGTAGCCTATAGATGGTGGCACGGCGGTGGGAATGGAAGTGGTGGAGGCCTCTATCTTTTGCCTCTCGGGGTCCTGTCTCGAGTCAGTGTCTACTATGGGCTGTTGGTCTCTTGGTTCCAATCAGTGGGATTCTTGTGCTTACATCTGGGGTTGTCTCCTATGCCCTGTCCACCAAGAACTACACCCAGGCCATGAGATTGATGGCATCTACTTTGGGTGTCGTGCTTTGGGTGGTTGTGGCAGTTGGGGTAGGCAAGATGAATACAAGGGAGATTGGGTGTAGTAAGCCCTTGCCCTTGCATTTTGCTACCAGGGGTGGTATGTTATCTGGCACTTGGGCACTAGTTCCTGGGCGTTCTTCTCTAAGAGGGCTCACGGTAGCCCTCCTTAGAGGGCTGCTATACTGACGTATGGATGGCCCTAGCTATGTCCTCATCTTCTCTCCTTCTAAGCTCCTCAGCCTCTTCATTTACCTTTCTCTTTCTCCCCTCTTCGGCCTTCTTGGGCCCCTTTTTTGGGCCTTGAGGAAGTCGGCTTTTTCTTTCTTCCTTCTCTCTTCTTGTGCCTTCTTTTGGGGAGTCGTCTCCTTCTTCTTCTTAGTCCCTCCTTGGCTGGATTATGCCTCATCTTCTCCTTCCTCACTCATCGTTCTCTCGTTGGATTGTGCTTGCTTGTGGAAATGTGACCTGTTAGTGTCTCCCTTATGTGTTCTTTGCTTCGCACCTCTCCTATTGCATCCTAGATTATGGCCATTAATACCCCACCAAATCCTATGGTTGAGGCCTTGGAGGATGACTTCTTCCTTGCCTTGGAGGCTAGAGACTCTCCTCCTACTGGTCTTCCACCTGTAACTAGTGCTTTTGTTGAAGTTTCTATCATCTTTCGCACGAGCCATTTAGGTTCACTTCATCTAGGGATTTGGCTGCAATGCTTTCCAGCAGCATAGGTAAGTTGATTTGGCTCATTAGTGCATTGTACCTATGACTAGAGAACAAGGCATGCACCATCTTCACTTGCAGTTGGACTTTCGAATCTGGGATGTCGACAAGGCTGATGCCGTCATTGGTGTGGACCAGAATCTTGTTCATTCCCATCATAGCATATTATACACATCCCTTCTGGGCTGTCTCTCGACCTTGTTGGCTAGGCCCAATGCTTTCTCCACCAACTCAGGGCTCAGCTCACCTAGTGGGTTTCCTCTTCTTGTCACATCGTTACAGTGTTGTGGTTCCTATTGAACGTTCGAAGGAATTCCATGCACTTTTCATAATCCACAACTTGCCCATATGTACTTTTGCAGATTGCATTGCTTCACTATCTGTTTTATGACCTATTCTTCCATGGTGGCTACATCCTCCAAGTTTAGGACATACCAGAACCTGAATTGGTTGAAGGCCCTTATCTCTACTAATAGGCATACTTAGCTTGTTCCTCTTTTGAGAATGGAAGTTTATTGCTTTTCTCCTAACTTGTTGCCATTGTGTGTCCTTGTCATAACACCATAGCTCACCATTAGTTTTCTTGAATGATTCCTTGTAGGAAGATGAGTAGAGAATGATTGTGCGCTTATAGGAACATGAAATGCTTAAGTACAGAAATAGAATTTTTCTTCAAGGCACTCTGCACCGTCCGATAAAAATCCATGAAAATTTTCTTAAAGTATGTTTTTCCACCTTATCCCCTCCTCCCTTGGAAATGAGAAGAATCCTCCCTAGGATTAGAGGGTGAAGGGTTAAGGGTAGTTAGCGTGCGTACACAATGTTTTACTTCTACATAACCCAAGAATAGAAGTGCAGGTTGTATTCCAAGTGGGTGTGGCAGTCCATGTCGAAATGTCGAATGCCAACACATGTTATGTGGGTCAGGACATCTGTTAGCAAGTCACGAGAGGTGATTCGGCTAGCAATATGTAAATCCTCCTCAGCCAAGACACGTTGAGGTAGGGATGGGTGAGTTTGTGGTCATCTAAAGAATGCGAGTGATGGCTAAGACTTTGAATGAGGTAGAAGCCATGTAAGTCAGATCATACTCTGATGTTTTAATTGCACATCTTTGCTTTGCGTTGGTCATGATGTGGAAGCCCTGCTATTACCATTAGAGTTGGAAGCATTGACCCAAGCCTAGAGCTAGCAGAGATGACGATGGAGCTAGCAAGGCTGCAAGAGATAGTGAGGAGATCTATGCATCCACATGTCCAGTGCATGCATTGCGACAAAAATCACCTCCCAGCAGAATGTCAAGACCCTAGGTCCTGACCTTGTGCCAATTGTGGTAGGTTTGGCCATGACACCATGCATTGGAGGCTACCAAGGATGCTTCCATACTTTCAACTGTACAACTAGTCATACTTAGGGAATAGGCTACAAAACTTCCTTGGAAGGGGAGCCCCATTGACTCTCCCAGTGCCTAATGACATTAAGCTGGCCATCCCTAGAATGGAGATTAATCCCACATGCATCCCTAGGCCACTTGGATCTTTCGTGACCCATCCACCAAGTGATGCTCTAGACTCTTTTCCCATTATCTTGGATGCCCGAGGCTGACCGTTCACCAGATGTCTTGGTTCTCTATGAGAATCTAGAGTCAGTATCATCTCCGTGTTCGAGTTCCTAGAGCTTCTCTCTTTGAGTTGGTTGTCCACTCGTATGGCCTCTTTGAAGACCCTAGCTAGCATGTCTCTCATCAAGCTTGAGTTGCCTACCAAGGCCTTATAGAGTTTCCACTACAAATTCCATTCACAAAGATTGTGGAGACTGCTCTCTCAATAGGTCGCTTGTTGGTCAAGATTCTCTTAAAGAGACTCTACACATAGGTAACGTAATCCTTGATATCCTCTCCTTGTCCTTCTGGTTAACATTCATTAGCCTTACTATGAGATTGTCGGAATACCCAGCCTTAGAGAACCTCTTGATGAAGAGATTCTTGAGGTTGTTAAAATTGTTGTGCTCCGTTGTGTCTAAGCTAGTGTACCATGTTCTACCCTTATCACCTAGGCAAAGGCCGAAAGCTTGTGAGTGTTGGGCAAGGTCCGTGAGGCCATTAGGCTCATAGTCTTGCTTGAACTGCTCTATGAAACTATATGGGTCATTGCCCAGCTGGTATTTGTCTAGTTGCTTCACGACTTTGTGGGGATTTTTGACTAGCTCTTGGAGCCTTGGGTGACTCCTAACCTTGCGAGCAACGAGGTTGCTAAGGCTACTACACTTTGCTCTGTAGGTGTATTGTCTATGAGCTACTTCGTGAGAAGCTCACTTAGCGTCAAATCGGCCTCTAGCGTTCTCTCCCTTTTCGCATTAGGTCCCATATGATTCCTATTGGCTAGAGCTAAAACACGTTGCATCTCAATGTCTTGCTGCAACATCCTAGTTTGCTACTCGTGGCTGTAAGCTATAGCACTAGCCATGCTAATCACCTCTTCTCCTCGAGGTCTACTATGATGTCTTCCAATGGCCTACCGTGGTGGTCCATCCTAGTTTGTAAGTCATATTTGTTCACCAATTGCTGGATGTTGATGGACTGGAGAATTTGTTGGATGTTGGACTGATTGGGAAATCTTCCACGTCAAGCTCGCCATTCTCGCAGTTGGAGCTAGGTCTTGACATGTCTGCAGCTTCTTGCTCCACTAGGTTGTCGATGAGGTTGATTAAGTCAGGCAGTGTTGCATCTCCAATGGTGTCAGTCCGTCATGCCTCTAGCATTTTGTGTTGGCTCTCTCTTTGTCCTATTGACTGAGGTTGTCGATCATTTGTCTAAGTTTGAGGGTTATCTCCTATTAGTGGGTTCGTTCCACTTGTTATATTTGAGTGTGTTCCTTCTTATTACAAACAACCCTCAATTGATGTCCACTCAATGTGTGTGTGGTGATCCTTTCATGCCCATTATGAAATTAGGCTTTCAGCTTTCAAGTGCACTTCAGTAAACGACAAACAATGTGGGGTGCAAATGCAGGACTATGAATGCAGTTCTTGCTCTCCCCTGTTCCATTTTTGGCCAAATATGGCTCTAAGCGCAATTGTTGGCCGCTCTTGTGGGTTTGCTAGGACTATAAGAAGTGTGACTTGATGACCTACAAGTGACCTACACGTGTGACTTGATGACTTGATGATCTATCTATGCTTTGCCATGGAACTCTCTCTTCTCTCTCTCATTCACACTATTGAGACTGAAACTGAGCTTTCACCCCCTCTTCCTCGGGTTTTAACCCCTCGTTCTGGTGCTCGAGTGTTGCCCTGCTCATGCTCTTGCCTTGTCAATGGATTTCAAACCCTTTTTTTTCTTGTTTTTGCCTTGTTTACAATAGCAACCCTAAAGCAATTCACATCGATTTCTTGGTCCTATCCTACTCTAAATGCAACAAAAATCAAAGTTCAAGTACTGAAATGATTTATCCTACTTGCCTAATAATTAAAAACTCAAAATACTTACTTGCTTCAAAGATTAAACTCCCAAATCTCCTACCTACATTAAGCACCTATTCGGGGATGAAACCCTACTTCGATGCTTGATTTGAAGCACGCAAGTGCTCAAGCTTAAATCCATTGGTCTCGTCAATGGAACAAAAATGAAGTGGGAGCTCACACTTGACCACCAAGACCCAAGAATCGCTTATTGTTTCAAGCGTTTCAAGCGAGCTCTAATGGCTATCTCTCACCTAGCCAACACTCCTCCGATCCTACGAGTGTAGTGAAGCACCTTGATGCCCAAATGAGTAGCCTCCTCCCTCAAGCACTTTGGTAGCTCCACGATCCATGATGTGAACTCAAGCAAGCTCAACCCTCTACCGTCAAGCTCCATCCACCATAGCTGCACACACGAGATGAGAGAAGAGAAGAGAAGAGAAGAGAAGAGAAGAGAAGAGAAGAGAAGAGAAGAAGAGAAGAGAGGAGAATATGGAGACCTTCTCCACCATGGTTCCTCACCCTCACACACTCACTCCCTCGCACTCTCACACTCCCTCTCTCGAGCAAAAGCACAAGCACAAGCAAGAGAAGAAGAAGAGAGCTACTTTTGCCACACACTAAGAATGAGCTTCTCATTCACTTTTTGAGTTCATATACAAGCCCTAAATCCCTTGGGCACCCATCCCCTTTTTTACATGATTGGGTGTCTTACCAAGTTTCTCCTTTCCTATTCCCTTCCCTTTACCTTATCCCTTCTCGTATGCCCATCTAGATTTTACAATTTGCACAAGAGGGATCCTGGCGCTCTTTTACAAAATTTTAGGGTGCCTTTCATTTAAACTTGCACCTTTCGTCTTTTGCATTTTTCTAAGATTGCTTTTGCACCTTTTGCATTTTCTCCTTCTTGTTGACTTCATTGGGTCCGCATTTTGAAAATTTCTTGGATTTATTTTTTCTTTACTTTTTTCTTGTCCTGTACTGGGGTTAACAACTGCCTACCTCCTACCCCTATTTGACATGTCCTCTAGCTCATGTGAGCTCCATGTCACTTTCTCCTTTTTCCCCAGCTCCCCAGCACTGGCATTATGCACCTTGGACATCGTTTGGAGCTTCCAATATTTGTTCTTGCTATGTATGAATAGAAAACTTGCTCATGGATCTAAAATAGTGTCTACTCAAAGGTTATGGCTCCCATATTGCTCTACTAATGCCCATCTAATGCTACTACATTGGTGGATGATATGGCATTGGTGTGAGATGCTATTGGGCTGATTTGAGCACACTTTTGGCTTAGTTTTCTTGTATATTTCATTTTTACAATAATAGGATTGAATGTCATTTATCTGGAAAAAACATATACTCTTATCATTTGATGCTTTCAGGGCTTGGTATTGATGTCTGAATGTTAGCTTAACACATGGGGATGCTCAACACATGCCTTGGAATGCTTTTGTTCTTCAATTGAGCTTGCATTGGCTTGGTTTTAATAGAGATTTCACTATTGTAATATAGTGGAGAACTAGATTTTCTCACGGAACACTAAATGCCTATCGCTCTTGGATGTCATTCGGGTGCTTCATACAAATGTATTGATACATAGCATTAGTCTATGCACTCAAATATGCTATTGGATACTCTTGAGCTTTGATTTTGATCTTGGCAATATTCACCTTGACTGTGATTCAAATCTTGGTTGCTTCAGTGGCTTATGCAGTTACAGGCTTGAAGTACATATTGGTTCTTATGCTTTTGGATGTATGCTCTATGGATCTTGGATGTCTAGATGTCATTCACATTATGTTTTGAGCTTTGTTTGCTCATTTGGCATTCAACTTTTTCTTCAGTGGGAGCTACTCAGCTTTATGTATCGAGCCACTTTGACACTTGGATGTATTGCAGAGAATTGGATTTATGCAGTTGAGCTTGAGCTTATCATAGTGAGATAGTGGGACTCATTGTGACATGTATGTTCTCTCTTGATATCCATTGGATGAAGTTGCCCTATCATGGGCTGTATGTTAGGGCGTTGTCCATGGTATTTATATGCTTTGGGCTATATATAGAGCTTTTCTCAATGGATTATGCATCTCGCAGTTCTTTTCATTTGCCCTTGAGACCTACCCTATGCATGATGTCTATGCCTATTGCATATATGGTTTTTGACACACTGTAATTGTGACAATATTCAGTGCGAGTTGTTCCTCACTTCTTCCCTCTTGGTTGCTCATGGTTGGTTGTTGGCATATTGCTATGATTTATCACAGCAACATCTCATTTCAGTTTTATGCATTCTATAGTCACCTAGACTTGATAGTATTTCACTTACATGTTGTGGACAACTCATTACTTGGCAATATCTGATGTCTCTTGCTTGATTTAGTAGTGGTCTTGGGGTTGATTTGTAGGGTATTACATTAGCCCCTCTTGCCCTTTTATGTGCTTGCTTGGTCTCATTATGACTATTGGTTTTCACAACAATGTTATCTTCAATCTTGAGAAATTGGATAGGACCAATTACAACTATTGAAAGACCTAGATAGGGCAGGTTTTGGTGTAGAAATTGCATGTTAGACCACTCAAAAATGGGGGTTCCAAACCTAAAAACATTGCGGCTGAGGATGAACTAGATGAGCTATGCAAGTCCACAATCATTTTATCACTCTTTAAGCAAGTTCACTACAATGTTGTAACTGGAAATTAGATTGCATATGAGCTTTGGACACATATTAAGAATCTTTATTACAAGCAGAGTCACACCTCTCAAATGTATTGGGTAAAATAGTTTATGGATCTTTGCATAAAGGAACAGACTTCTATGTCTACTGCAAGGAGAGAAGGATCGAAGCTTGCACTGGAGAGCTATGGCGGGAGAGCTTGAGCAAGAAAGAGAGAGAGTCAAGAAATGGGAACTCCAATAGTCACAATGTGTGATCGGGCCTTCCTTTATTCAAATTGTCACTAAAAGAATAAAGAATAAAGTGACGGTGACGGGCGCCCACCACCTGCAGTGTGCAATGGCAGTGACTGTTAGTGTAGTAATACACGGGTGGCTAGGTGGAGGTGCCTTTATCCCCAACAACCTCCCACTTAAAGGCGAATCTGCCCTAGTGAGGAGTGAAAAGAAAAAGAAAAAAGACAGTACAACATGTACACATGTACAACATAATGAGGAAAGACGTCATTTCATCCCACGCCCATCAACCTCCTGAGGAAGGCAAAGTGCTATGACCCCACGTATGAAGTGATACCTCACCTCAATGTGTTTCGTCTTCGCATGGAAGACCGGATTCTTGGCTAGCTGAATAGCACTCATATAATCCGAATGCAGTGTAGGGATAACATCAATACCAAGGTCAACAACCAAACGACCCAACCAAATGGCCTCCTTGCAAGCCTCAGTGGATGCAATATACTCGGCCTCTATAGTAGAAAGGGCCGTGCATTTCTGCACCCTGGACATCCAAGAAATAGCACCTCCAACATAGGTGAATACATAGCTGGAAGTGGACTTCCTACTATCTGCATGTCCTGCATAATCAGAGTTAGTGTACCCCATGACTCTTGTAGCTTGGCTGCCATAGCATAAGTATATATCTGCAGTGCCCTTCAGGTACCTCATGATACCCTTCATGGCATCCCAATGCTTCTTGCCAGGTGTAGCCATATAGCGTGCCACAACACCAACTGCAAAGGCAATATCTGGACGAGTGGCGATCATGGCATACATAAGACTGCCCACTGCAGATGCATAGGGAATCTTGGCCATCTCGACCCTCTGCTCATCTGTCTGTGGACAATCAGCCTGTGATACCTTCACATAAGAAGGCAATGGATAGCCAATAGGCTTTACGTCCTGCATGCGGAAGCACTCAAGGACTTTATGGATGTACTCCCTCTGTGACAAGTAGAGAAGTCCCTGATGCCTGTCATGTCTAATGCACATACCAAGTATGTGAGTGGCCTGTCCTAGATTTTTCATCTCAAAGCTCTTCTTGAGTTGAGCCATCAGAGCATATAGCTCATCATGAGCTTTCCATGCTATCAGCATATCATCCACATAGAGTACCAAAATCAATAAAGAACCATCACGGGCTTTCTTCGTTTAAAGACACGGATCCATAGCACTCTTGCTGTAGCCCTGTGACTGCATAAAGGCATCAAACTTATGATACCACTCCCTAGGTGCCTGCTTCAAGCCATAAAGACTTTTCTTCAATATGCACACTAGGTGCTCCTTGCTAGATTCTGCAAAGCCCTTAGGCTGCTCCATATAAATCTCATCATGCAAGTCCCCATGTAAGAAAGCCATATTGACATCCATCTGGTATAAATCCAAGTCAAGTTGAGCAACCAAAGCCAAAACTAAGTGCAGGGTGGTCATCTTAACCACAAGAGAAAAGACCTCATCAAAGTCCACACCATGCTCCTGCTTAAAACCCTTTGCTACCAATCTAGCATTGTATGCCCGCTTGGGGTGTCTAGGGGTACTTTTCAGCTTGTACACCCACCCACTTGCATGGCAAAGCCTTCTTGCCCGTAGGCAAGGAAACCAAATCCCAAGTGTCATTCTTATGCAAGGAGTCTATTTCAGACTGCATAGCCCTCTCCCAGGAGTGATTGCCATCCCTGCACATAGCCTCATCATAGGTGAAAGGCTCTCTTGCATCTGTAACCAAGACATAATGCATCGAGGGCTGAAATCTATCAGGTGGAAGTCTGTCTTTAGTAGATCATCTCATGACAGGCTCTGCTGCATGCCCACCTGCCCAACACCCTAACCATGAGCATCTGCTGCTGTAGGCTGTCCAACTAGCTGTATGGGAGCTCTCGGCTCCTCCTAAAATATGACCCTGTGGATCTCAACAACTCTCTCAGGCTACCTATGCATCTTGCCTTCATGGAAGACTACATAATGACTGTGGATGACTTTCCGTGCCTGCGGATCCCAGAGATGGTAACCCATCTCGCTTGCATCCCCATAACTAAGGAAAATGCATTTGACACTCTTAGGATCCAGCTTACTTCTCTTGCCCTTGGGTACATGGCAAAATGCCTCACATCCAAAGACACGGAGATGCGCATAAGAGGGAGGTTTTCCAGTCCATACCTCCTCTACAACTTGAAAATCCAAACCATTAGAAGGTGATCTATTTATGACATGCACAGTTGTACTAATGGTCTCAGTCCAAAAGCTATGTGGTAGGCCTACATGGCTAAGCATATTGTGTACACGCTCCCGGATGGTTCTATTTATCTGCTCAGCCAAACCATTTTGGGGGGGGTGTAGGGGGCGGTCAACTGATGCTTAATACCCCTTTCATCACATAATTGCTCAAAAGCACGTGAGACATACTCACCCCCATTATCTATTCTTAGGCATTTTAGCCTATACCCAGACTGGTTCTCAACCAATGCAAGCCATCTCTGAAACACAGCCAAGACATCGGATTTCAGCTTAATGGGATAAGCCCAAACTTTCCATGAAAAATCATCTATAAACGTAACAAAATACTTTGCACCACCCATAGACTAACGAGGCATGGGCCCACAGACATCCGAATGTACCAATGCCAAGGGCTCACTCATGCGTGGCCTACCAGACTTCTTATGCATAGACCTAGTCTACCTACCATAAAGACAATGCTCACATGAATCAAAACATGCATAATCAAGGGGTTGTAAGTAATGCAAACCAAAAAGCATTTTCATTTCCTTCGAAGACATATGGCCCAAATGGGCATGCCAAAGAGATACATGTGGGATAGAACCCACAGACAAAACATGATCAAGGGAAGAAGCGAATACAATCAAGGGATAGAGGCTGGCAGCCTTAGCATCTCTCGCAATCACAAGTCTGCCACACGAGTGATCTTCCATGCAGAGTCTCCAAAAGATACATGATAACCTGTGTGTCAAAGCAGGTACATGATGTACATCTTGCATAACAAATCTGCTATCAGAAGGAAACTGTAGCCTAACATCACCAATGCCCACAATATCAAGAGAGCTGTCATCACCCAAGCGCACAGAACCCGAAACAGTAAGATATGAATGAAACAACTCTCGGCAAGGTGTCACATGAAAGGATACACCTGAGTCCAAGAGCCAACACTGTGCATACATAGAGTGTATCTCTGTCATCTACGAAGCACTAGAGGAAGCTGCAAGGATATAATCATCATCATCAACATCCTCAGACTGCATAACATTGATCTCTTCAATTTTAACACTGGACTTTGCAGGCACTATGCTGCGATCAGAAGACTTATCCTGCACTTTGTCTTTCCCCTTATCTTTATGCCTTTCATTGCACAGTTCATGGAATTGTGGCCTAATATGGCCCTTTTTTCCACAATGGTGACAAGTAACATCTGGATTCCTGCCACGGGATTTGCTACATGACTTCCCATGAGACTTGGATCAAAATTTCTGAGAATCCCGTCCACGGCCACTGCCACTACCATGCTTTCCATATCCATCATTCCTGCCTCTAACTATCATAGCATGCGACACACGAGAGACATCCAAATTCTTACGGTTAACCTCTTCCTGCAGAAGAGCACTCTCAACATCAGATAATTTCAAGGTAGCAGTAGAGGCACATAATGCAATGCGAAATACATCCCATGACTCATTAAGAGTACCAAGCAAGAAAGGAGGAGTGAATTCTCTACAAAAGTGATGTCCTGTGAAGTCAAGTTCTTGGGTATAGCATGGAACTGGCTCAAGTGACCAGACATGGTCACATTCTCCTTCATGCGCATATCCATAAGCTGCTTTAGCCAATACATCTGACTCGCTGGACTTTTCTTGTCATAAAGATTCTTGATTTTATCCCACAACTGCCATGCACTCTATTCTTCCTCAAGTACATTGTAACGAACCTATTCTGTGAGAGATAATACAATAGTGGACTTGCATAACTCATCAAGCTCAAGCCATTCCTCATCTGGCATAGTTGCTGGTGGATGCCCGCTCAATCTCAAAGGTTTGATCTGTGATTTCTACACCAACACCTGCCAAATCTGGCTCTTCCAATAAGAGTAATTCGTACCATCAAGCTTAGTGATGTTTAAAATAGCATGATTAGTGGGGACGAACTCGCCATAATGTAGGCTGAAAGACTGCAGACAGTTTAAAACTACTTGCTATTTACTACAAAAAATGACAAAAAAATCACTAAAATCGAGAGAAAAATGGTGAGAAAAGTGTAACCAAGTTGCTGCCCACCAAGTACTAGTGAAAGTACATCATTTTAGAATATTTCAGCATGAAAAATCCATGTCAGTCCGGAGTTATATGCTTGCTATAATAAATGACAACAGGGTACTGTGAGAGGCAATTGCTGACCAAATCACTGCACCAAGTCAAGAAATGATAGCCAAGACATGACCAGCCATAAATGGGCATAAATCAACACCAAACAGTCATCAAGACCCTGAGCAAACACCCAAACATGTCACCAAAGCATCCGTTAGTGAGTAGGCATACCCCTGGACAGTAGAGCAAAGTATACATAACACTAGCAAGACCTGACACCAGTAGGTGTATGCTCACTAGAGTGCAAAGCCCAAGCTCAGGTCAAAAGCAATTCCAAGATATCAGTGCATGAACCATGCAACATGTAAGTGTAAGAGTCCCAATGTCTCAAGTATCTACAAAATGCTCAAATAGCATAAACCTCCTGCTCAATGTCGATCAAGCATACAAGATGTTCCCACTGGCTCAAAAGGCAGATAAACGAGCTCAACAGCTCAAGTAAACCAAGTCAAATTACCAAAGACAAGTAACCAAGACAATGCCTCAATAGCATCCAAGGTCGTAATGGAAAAAGCCAAGTCGTAACGGAAAAATCCAAGTCAACGTCCAATTTCTCAAGGGAATACTCAAATGAATGTCGAGACAAGCTCAAACAACTGCCATCCACAACCAAAGCATAAAGCATTTACCAAGACATCATAACCCGTACTGGGTAGCCTAGGTATAAACCATGCCATAGATGAAATGCCAGCTGCAAAGAAGTGATAGTCAAACCCAAATCGAGCTCTAATCTCAGCTCAAAAGCATGCCAGAGCATAAACAATACATGTGGCATAGTCCAAATACATCATGACATCATGCGAGTAGCCGGGAGCACCCCATGACCAATAGAGGCATAACCCAATTGTAGCATAAATAGCTTCAGCCCTGAAGTTTCCAGCAGCATATAACCTCTGTAAACTGAGCAAATCAATGCTCAATCCAAGCTCAAATCCATAGGCAAACCGTAGGCATACATTCCTGTATGTATAGGCACCAACCGGGCATAATCGGGCATCAAATGCCAAGACCTGTAAGCATAAAATTGAAGTAACATGTGGCTACCCTATTTTGGACATATCTAGGATTGTTCAAAATAGTCAATGGCTGAGCTAATCAGCTCCAAATGCGTCTCGCATAAGAGGCATAACATCCACAAGTGATCCGATATTAATAGACATCAGTAGAAGCATCTTATAAGCCATAGACATACAAATACATGCTGTCTCAGACCTGAAATCTGTTGCAAAATATTCTGTCATCAGAATTTGGTAAATCTGACATCACCATCGCGTCTAGAGCATGCCAAAACCCCAACTTAGACTCTTACCTTGCCTGAATCGGGTTCCGAATGCTCAAGATATGACAAAAAGAGTGATTTTTGGGCCAGATTTTGAAACAGGTGCAAAAAAAAAACGCGAGCTGGTTGGGGGGGGTCTACTGTCCCACATCTCAACAATGGGGCCCAAAGGGGGCACAAATGGGGGCCAAAGAAGGCCTACATCAAGTCTCAGCAAGCCTTGATAGGCTGGAAGCAAGATCCAGGTGAAGGAAGCTCCAAGAGGTGTGAGCTATAGCTGCCCATAACCTGTGAAAACCCTGTTTACCTAGACATGTGGACTGAGATAAATTTCTAAAATAATGAAGCAATACCTCAATATCAATGCCCTGATGGTGCCTCAATAGGCTAGGAAGAAGCTCGGGAAGCCGGGGAGTGACGGGAGCTCAAGAGAATGAGCTATGGTTGCTGCCGAGAAGGAGACCCAATGTGAATGAGGAGTCAATGGGAAGCTAAGAATGCCACGAGCCAAGCTCAAGAGTCAGGAAGCCATGCTCTGATATCAGTTGAAAGGAGAGAAGGATCGAAGCTTGCACTGGAGAGCTATGGCGGGAGAGCAAGAGCAAGAAAGAGAGAGAGACAAGAAATGGGAACTCCAACAGTCCCAATGTGTGACTGGGCCTTCTTATATTCAAACTGTCACTAAAAGAACAAAGAATAAGGTGACAGTGACGAGCGCCCGCCACCTGCAGTGTGCAGTGGCGGTGACTGTCAGTGTAGTAATACACGTGCGGCTAGGCGGAGGCACCTTTACCCCCAACATCTACACACTTGAATGAGTTTCACTCCACCATCAGCCATTTAGCTTCATAGGAGATTGAGTTCAAGGACCTACTCGAGTCGTGGGACACTTCCTGTGTAGCTCTTTATGCTAAGGATGGACTGAAATTGTACGCGGTTGAAAGTCCCCTCTTGATGACAGAATAGGTGATCAGAAACAATGTGGATGCTTCCTGTACATCACATGCATTAAATATGAGAGGCCAACGTGATGGAAATGGCTATGGTAGAGACTCTAACAAGTCTTAGTCTAGGACATGCAGATAGTCTTGTAGTAAATCATGTAGTCATAAGTCTAGTCTTACTTGTCATTATTGTGGGAAAGCAAGTCATATTCAGCCATAGTGCCATAAAATGCACAAAGACAAGTGTAAGAAAAAGGGAAAGGGTAAAGTGCAAGTTAAGAATGATGATCACAGTATTGTGCCTAGTGTGCAAAATTAGAGTGAAGCATCATTGGGACATGCACAAGCAAGAGAGAAGAGCTCAAAGAGTATAAGAACAAGTCTTGCTTATTAAGTTGCTTATGAAAGTACAACTTAGGTCACTCTCACTCATCAGTTGATGTAGACCCATGGGCTATTTACATAGCCCCAGATGGCTAGGGTTAGGGTTTCCCCTTCCCCTTAGGACCATTCACACTCAGCCACCCTTACATCCCCTCTAGCATAAGGAGGATCCACATGCTTACACTCTCAAAACACCCCCTAATGCCATGTGGCATTGGATTACAAAGCATGACAGGATGTCCCCCCCCCTTAATCCACAATGAGATGCCTTTATAAATTAGGCTACAAATATGTTTATAAGTAGAGAGTTTACAAGACTCAAAAGAGTCGATCTTTAGTTGATTGGGAGGCAAAGTTACCCTCCAATTCCTTAAGTGGTTCTAGAACACTGGGACACTTATTACTGGTAATATACCCAGTCTTTTTGCATTTATTGCATTTCATTTTTTTGGGTACTTCTTCCAGCAATTACTTACAATATGCCATTTTTTTGACAAAAAGAACACTTTGTGGCAATTGTATAAACTAATACTTGCATATGGGAAGTAGATGCTAAAGCACCTCCTTATGGTTCCTCTTCTCTTCATTCAAGCACAACTGGATGGTACCTTCCAAGCTGGGATTTGGGATGTTTGTTAATGTTGTTACAAGAGTAGGAAAAATCTTTTTGACAATCTTCAAAAGGATAGCAATAGCATTAGGTTTTGCCATTGGTGCTTGTATGGAAGCTTGTTGGGCCATAAGCCCCTTCATATGGGAGATAAATTTTCCCAAATCCTTCCCTTCATTATATTCTAGGCTAAAAATTTCAATTTTAAGAAAAGTTTGTGATTTTTTTCCACGGGCATCATAGAGTTTTTCCAACTCATCCCCTTTGGCCTTGGAAAGTAGAGTGTTGATCTACATGGTGTATTAAAGATTCATCAAGGTGGACCATGATAATAGCCTGAGCTCATTGATCGTCTTCCACATCATTTGGTTGGAACAATTAACAAGTTTGGTCCCCATGATGAGAGGCTAGTAACCCCTTTCCATCATCTTATATTTGATAAGCACTTGCCATGGATGGAAGTCATTTCCATCAACTTTTTGGATTTGTGGACAAATGTCAGCATAAGCTGAGGCCATAAGGAGGTCTTACTCCTTGCTAAGTGCAAGTAGCAGTGTCTAATCCTTTATAATAGGCCAAGAATAGCTCAATGCTTGCAAGTTTAATACAAGATGTTTTAGACAAGATGGGCAAGTATTTGTGTGCTTATAAGTGGACACATAAATATTGCAAAAAATGAAAGAAGCTTAATAGGAAGTGGTTCACTGATTTAAGCTTGCTGATCTAGAGAATTAGACGAGAGATTATCAACAAGTAAAAATATGACAAAACACTTTAGTATTAGTGTTAACAAACACTAGTTGCAAGCTTAGTGTAATGCTTGACCATAATCGGAATAATCGGCCCTCAATGCACTCGACTTCATTAATGAAGATTAGCAAAGGGTCTCCAGACATGGAATGGACTTTGGATGAAGTGCATCAGTGATTAAAATCACTATTAATGACAATAGTAAAGAGAAAAAATCAAGAAAGTTAAGCTTTCAAACTTGTGGCTATGGATGCCATAGGGTACATAGTTAGGGTTTGCCTTACTATGGGGAGTAGAGGTAGAATTTCTAAGAGCCCTTTTCTATGAAGATAGCCCACTAGGGGGGGACTAATGATGCCCCATGGTAGCTGCCCACATTGCATCCTTATTAAGACATGTAGTAGCTCAAAAGTCGCCACCTTCAGATTTGAGCCTGTTCTAGAATCTCTGTAATGCCACGATCCTGTGTGACCAATGTTGGTGTTTGAGATGATGGGTAGCTGTGTACCCAAGGATGGGGAACAATCTTCCAAAAGAAGTGTGCCAAAATATTTCCTTCTTTGCTTGCACCAATTCCACCAAGATTAGGGGGTCAAGCTATGGAGGTCAAGGGATAAGATGAAGAAGATGAAGGCTCATGTGCAGTTAGTGATGGATGATGCTAAGGGAAGCTGAGCAGATTAGACATGGCTCTAATACCATGTGCAAAATGAGAGTGAAGTAGCATTGAGATGTGTAGAAGAGGGAAATAAGAGCTCAAAAATTATAAGAACAAGTCTTGCTTGTTAAGTTCTTATGAAAGTACAACTTGGGTAACTCTCACTCATCAATTGATATAGACCCATGGGTTGTTTATATAGGCCTAGATGGCTAGGGTTAGGGTTTTACCTTGCCCTCAAGACCACTCACACTTAGCTACCCTTATCCCCTCCAGCATAAGGAGGATACACATGCTTACACTCTCAACATCTAGAAAGTCTTGCGTTAAGATTGAGGAGATTAATATAATGTAGCTTGATATATCTGATGATCTTATCTTGGTAGCTTCTTCTTTGGATGTCTCACAACTGACTGCTTTATCAAGATCTACTTAGTGTTGGTTGATAGATTTAGGGGCTTCCTTTCATATGACCCCTCATAGAGAGTGGTTTCACTTCTATTATAGTATGATTGGATCCGTCTGTTTGGGTAATGACCTGGAATTAGAGATAGTTGGTATTGGTGATGTCCAACTATGTTTTGGTTCAGGTAGCATGTTCACTCTTCATGATATATGTCATGTATCGGCTCTCACAAAAGCCTTATCTCTATTGGCACCTTGAATGATGCAGGTTATGTTGTCTCTTTTGGTGAATCCTCCTAGAAGATTATCCGTGGAAATCTTGCTATTGCACGCAGTGCTAAGTCTAGTACCCTCTATCCTTTGCTTGTATGTGGGTTAGTTGACTATGTTTTGGTTGTGGTAGTCATTCCACATGTATCTCTTTGGCACCATCACCTTGGACACATGTCTTTGAAAGGAATGAAAATACTTACTAGTTTTGCAGTATCTTCCGTCCCTAGAGTATAAGTGTTTTGATTCTTAAGATCATTGTTTACATGGCAAGTAGACACATAGTACACAAAAGAAGTTTGTCATGAACCGTATAGGTGGGATTTTGGCTCTTGTTTATTTGGATATATGTGGTCCCATGCCTTGTTAGTCATCACTAGGTGATGCGAAGTACTTTATCACCTTTATTGATTATTACTCACATTAGGTTTGGACTTATGCTATTAAGCAAAAATCGGATGTCTTTTCTACCTTTCAGCTTTGGCTTGCTCTTATTGAGAACCAGTGTGGGTATAGGATGAAATGCCTAAGATTTGACGCCCTCCATGGATTATGTTATGGTGAAAGATACGAATGAGTCTCTCTCTTATGATGAGCCTATGAACAGATATGATAGTCTCTCATGGGACATGGCTATGCAATTAGAGCTTGACTCCTTATACAGAGACTAACAATATGTGGGATTTGGTTTCTTTGCCTAGTGGCAAGAACGCATTGCCATGCAAGTGGGCATACAAGTTGAAGCATATCCCTGGACACCCTAAGACTGCTTATAAGGTTAGATTGGTAGTTAAGGGTTTCAAGCAAGAATGATGACCCTATGCTTGGTACTAGCATTGGTTGCTCAACTAGAACTAGACCTTTATCACATGGATGCAAAAATGGTTTTTTTACATGGAGACTTGCATTATGAGATTTATATATAACAACTTAAGGGCTTTGAAGAAAAAGGCAAGGAACACCTAGTGTGCAAGTTGAGAAAGAGCCTTTATGGCCTTAAGCAAGTACCTAGGAAATCGTACCACAAGTTTGACGCTTTTATACATTAACAAGGATATAGCTGTAGTCCTATGGATCTGTGTTAATACATGAAGAAGGCTCGTGATGGTAGCCTTATGATTTTGGTACTCTATGTGGATGATATGCTTATTGCTGGGAGAGCTCGTGATGAGTTGGATGCCTTGAAAACTTAGCTCAATAAAAGCTTTGAGATGAAGGACATGGGACATGCCTCTCATATTATTGGGATATGCATCATGTGCGATCGCTCTAAGGGGCTCTTGTGATCACAGCAATGTCCTTAGTAAGTCTAGTGTAAAGATTGAAGAGATAAATGTAGTCATTGATGAGTATATCTTAATAGCTTCCTCTCTTGATGCTTCTCAGGGGCTTCCTTTCATGTTACTCTGAATAGGGATTGGTTTCAGTCATATCATATCATGATTGGTTATGTTAGATTCCAAGTAAGAAAAGGAGCATAGCACATCACAAGGTGGCTATTTGAGAGATCGACTCTTAGGGGAGACTCTCTAATACAAATAGTCCACATCTCTAGCCACCTTTTATCTCCTTATGCTAAACAAGTAGAGGGGATATCGAGATCATAGAAGATCTAGCATAAAGAGCATTCAAGGAGTAGAGGAGATAAAGTAAAGGGCTTTGGATAGTGCCCAAGAGGAGTGCCTTGAATTCAAAGATGTGCAATGGAGGTGCTATTGACAATCCCTAATGCTACACAAGTATTTGAGGTACCTAAGAACCATCTAAAGTGAATTATGCACATGTGGATTAAAAACACTATCTAGCTTTGGAACATTAGATTAGCATATTGGATTCACAAGGTAACCTCTAGATAGTAATTCGTTCATCAATTGGTTTTGAATGATTAGCTATACCTGTTGTATAATTATTGAGATTATGATTAAGTAGAAGGATTGACTTGGAAGTACTTGCAGCAATGGGCATTAAGAATAGCTTGTGTTGTTCACATACTCAAGTTAGTTGGGTATGCTTATGACTTTAGAATGCAATCATAGCAATGACTTCCTTTGAAAATTGAAAATAGATTATCTATTAGTGTTAGGGGTATAACCATTTATGACCTCTTGGGGTAAAAGGCCCTCGGGCCTGCCCG
This sequence comes from Lygodium microphyllum, assembly GCF_053477565.2. NCBI lineage: Eukaryota > Viridiplantae > Streptophyta > Polypodiopsida > Schizaeales > Lygodiaceae > Lygodium > Lygodium microphyllum. The sequence continues at coordinate 15,710,051 of NC_141142.1, forward strand.
TGTACAGTGACTACCCATATTCTTTATTCATATATACGAGATAGTGCAATAAGGCTGTCATATATAATTCTTGACAACACCTACATTGTGTGTGCTCTTCTCTCCTGCATCTTCCTCTTCTCCTTCTCCACTACTGCCATTGCATCCCCTTCAAATGGTATCAGAGCTTGATCGTGGAGCTTGGTCCATTACTTCAGCTTGGATTGAAGACCTAGAGCTTGGAGCTTCAATGCCAACCATGGCTTCTTCCCCTCAAGGTAAGATTTGATCTCCCGCCTCTCCTCGGCCCTCATAGGCTCTTTGTAGGTGTTCCTTGGCTTCATTGGGCACCTTGTATGCCCCCATTTGCCCCCTTATTCTCAGGATAACCAGCAGGACCCATAGCAACAACTCACGTGGTTTTGCACTTGTTTCAAAGTCTAGCTCAAAAATCCCATTTTTTCTCATATCTTGGCCATCCGAAACCCGATTTAGGCAAGGTAAGGGTCTAACTTGGGGTTTTGACATGCTCAGATGCAATGGCGATGTCAGATCTACCAAATTCTGATCACAGAATGTTCTGCAATAGATCTCAATTGATTTACAACAAGAAAATGTCATGCTCTTAGCTTATGTGATGCTCTTGAGGCTTGGTATTTGATGCCCAAATGCCTTGGGAATGTTTGCCCAATGTTTTGAGATGCTTTGGGACTTGGTTTGAGCTTCCATAGCTTGGTTTATGCATCGATTTACTGTTGTACATTGTTTGGGCATCAAGGTTTTATTAGGGATGGCTTATGCATAATGCTCTTTGTTGACATTCGGATGTCTTGTTGGATGTATTGATGCTTGGTCATCGTGGTTTATGCCCGGATATGCTATTTGAGAGCTATTGGGCCTTGATTTGGATGCAGACACTTCGTTGTTGGTTGGGATTTATGCTACCTTGGTTGATAGGTTATTTTACCTCTAGTTTGGTTATGCCTATGGTCTACGGGTGCTTTCGACTACTCGGGATGATATGTGATGTATTTGGATTCCACTTTGATGTTTATGCTCACAGATGATTTTTGAGCAAAGAGCAGGGCTCAATTCTCAGTTCACTATCATTTTCTTTACAGCTGGCATTTCACTTGACAAGGTTTATGCCCCGTGCTACCCATTATGGGACTGATGTGTCTGATGTGGATGATTTTGGGTTCTGCTATAGTATGGCAAATTTTTGGGCTTGAATCAAATTGCATTTGAGAAAATTTTGGAGCAATTTACATTTGGTCAACTTATCACTTATGCAGCTTAGATGCTATTTGGCCCTTAATGCCCCGATTATGGATCTTGGATTTACTTGGGTGTAGATACATCTTTGAGCAGTGCTTGCTCCATTGTCTTGGCAGTTAATTATTGAGCTTTCATTGCTCATTGATTCTTGGTTCTTTGCAGGTTACTCCTTGATCAGTGGACTTCTTGACAGTGCTTTGGTTTAGCAGCTATGGCTTTGTTGCTTCTGAGTTGTCTAGCTTCTATGCTAGTTGGGTTGCTTTTGCCCATATAGATTAGAGAGCAGTTGCTCTTGATGCTTCCGGCTATGCACTTTTTTGTATGCTTCCACTGTGGAAAGCTTGGGCATGTTAAAAGAAAATGTTTTTGACAGATTAGAGAGCAGCAGAGATAAAGACAGACTCGACATGAGCAGTGAGTCAGCGATGCAGCAGGTGTTACCACTCTTTCTAGTGGCGAGGTACATGCAGCTACCCATGATGATGCATTTGAGCACGTCCTCTTGTTATCTAGTTTCCCTACACCTTACTTGCTCAATGATTATGCCTATGTCTTTGATTGGTTGTTGGATTCTTCAGTCTCTTGTCATGTTACCCCTCAGGGAGGTTGATAGATGTATTGATTTGGGCCTTGAGCAGACTTATTGAAAGGTGAGAAGGATCGAAGCTTGCACGCGAGCTATGGCGGGAGAGCAAGAGCAAGAAAGAGAGAGACAAGAAATGGGAACTCCAACAGTCACAATGTGTGACCGGGCCTTCCTTTATTCAAACTATCACTAAAAGAATAAAGAATAAAGTGTCGTGACGGGCGCCCGCCACCTGCAGTGTGCAGTGGCGGGTACTGTCAGTGTAGTAATACACGGGGCGGCACGGCGGAGGCGCCTTTACCCCCAACAACCTCCCACTTAAAGGCGAATCTGCCCTAGTGAGAGAGAAAAGAAAAAGAAAAGACAGCACAAATGTACATAGGTGAGGAAAGGTGACATCTCATCCAACGCCCATCAACCTCCTGAGGAAGGCAAAGCGCTCAGTAGTGAGGCTCTTCGTGAGCAAATCTGCAGGATTCTCGTCAGTGGAGATCTTGACAAGGTCAACAGACCTGTCCTCCACGACACCACGTATGAAGTGATACCTCACCTCAATGTGTTTCGTCTTCGCATGGAAGACCGGATTCTTAGCCAACTGAATGGCACTCATAGAATCCGAATGCAGTGTAGGTGTAGCATCAATCCCAAGGTCAGCAACTAGACGGCCTAACCATATGGCCTCCTTGCAAGCCTCAGTGGCTGCAACATACTCGGCCTCAGTGGTAGACAAAGCCGTACACTTCTGAACCCTGGACATCCAAGAGATAGCCCCTCCAGCATAGGTGAATACATAGCCAGAAGTGGACTTCCTACTATCTGCATGTCCTGCATAATCGGAGTCAGTGTACCCCACGACCCCTGTATCCTGGCTGCCATAGCAAATACACATATCTGCTGTGCCCTTCAGGTACCTCATGATACCCTTCACGGCATCCCAATGTCTGCTGCCAGGTGTAGCCATATAGCGTGCCACAACACCAACTGCATGTGCAATATCTGGACGAGTGGCTATCATGGCATACATCAAACTGCCCACGGCTGATGCATAAGGGATCTTGGCCATCTCGGTCCTCTGCTCATCTGTCTGCGGACAATCGGCCTGTGATACCTTCACATAAGAAGGTAATGGACAGCCAATAGGCTTTACGTCCTGCATGCGGAAGCGCTCAAGGACTTTATGAATGTACTCCCGCTGTGAGAGATACAAAAGTCCCTGATGCCTATCGCGCTTAATGCGCATCCCAAGTATATGTGAGGCCTGTCCCAAATCCTTCATCTCAAAGCTCTTCTTTAGCTGAGATTTAAGAGCATCTAGCTCATCATGAGCTTTCCCTACTATCAGCATATCATCAACATAGAGTACCAAGATAAGCAAACTGCCATCACGGGCTTTCTTCGTGTAAAGACACGGATCCATAGCACTCCTGCTGTAGCCCTGTGACTGCATAAAGGCATCAAACTTATGATACCATTCCCTAGGTGCCTGCTTCAAGCCATACAAGCTCTTCTTCAACTTGCACACTAGGTGCTCCCTGCCAGGTTCTGCAAAGCCCTTAGGCTGATCCATATAGATCTCATCATGCAAGTCCCCATGTAGAAAAGCCGTCTTGACATCCATCTGATATAGATCTAAGTCAAGCTGTGCAACCAAAGCCAAGACTAAGCGCAGGGTGGTCATCTTAACCACAGGAGAGAAGACCTCATCAAAGTCCACACCATGTTCCTGCTTAAAACCCTTTGCTACCAATCTAGCCTTGTATGCCGGCTTGGGGTGTCCAGGGGTACTTTTCAGCTTGTACACCCACTTGCATGGCAAAGCCTTCTTGCCCTTAGGCAAGGCAACCAAATCCCAAGTCTCATTCTTATGCAGGGAGTCTATCTCAGACTGCATAGCCCTCTCCCAGGAGTGACTGTCACCCCTGCGCATAGCCTCATCATAAGTGAAAGGCTCTCCTGCATCTGTAACCAAAACATAATGCATAGAGGGCTGAAATCTGTCAGGTGGACGTCTATCTCTAGCAGACCGTCTCACCGCAGGCTCTGCTGCCTGTCTAACTACCTGTCCAACATCCTGGCCCTGTGGAGGAACTGCTGCAAGCTGTACTACTGGCTGTGCTGGAGCTTTAGGCTCCTCCTGAAAGATCACTCTGCGGATTTCAACCACCTTCTCAGGCTGCCTATGCATCTTGTCTTCATGGAAGACGACATCATGGCTGCGTACTATTTTCCGCGCCTGCGGATCCCATAGGCGATAGCCCATCTCTCCTGACTCACCATAGCCAAGGAATATGCATTTAATGCTCTTTGGATCCAATTTACTCCTCTTGTCCTTGGGCACATGGCAGAATGCCTCACATCCAAAGACACGGAGATGCGCATAAGAGGGTGGCTTACCAGCCCAAACTTCCTCTGCAACCTGGAAATCCAATCCACTGGAAGGCGATCGGTTTATGACATGCACTGACGTACTAACTGCCTCAGCCCAAAAACTCGGGGGTAGGCCTGCATGGCTAAGCATAGAGCGCACACGCTCCTGAATAGTCCTGTTCATGCGCTCAGCCAAACCATTCTGGGGTGGGGTGTAAGGGGCGGTCAACTGACGCTTAATACCCCTGTCATCACAAAACTGCTCAAAAGCATGCGAGACATATTCTCCCCCATTATCTGTCCTAAGGCATTTCAGCCTATACCCAGTCTGGTTCTCAACAAGAGCAAGCCATCTCTGAAAAACTGCCAAGACATCGGACTTCTGCTTTATGGGATAAGCCCACACTTTCCTAGAAAAATCATCAATGAAGGTAACGAAGTACTTCGCGCCACCCATAGACATGCAAGGCATAGGCCCACAAACATCGGAATGCACCAATGCCAAGGGCTCACTCATGCGTGGCCTACCCGATTTCTTATGCGTAGACCTATTCTGCTTACCATAAAGACAATGATCACACGAGTCAAAACATGCATAATCCAAAGGCGGAAGATACTGCAAACCAGATAACATTTTCATTCCTTTCAAAGACATATGCCCCAAACGAGCATGCCAAAGTGATACATGTGGGATAGAGCCCACTGCCAAAACATGGTCTATAGAAGACCCAGATACAACAAGAGGATAGAGGCTGCCAGCCTTGGCGCCTCTAGCAAGCACAAGTCTGCCTTTGGTAATCTTCCAGGCAGAATCCCCAAAACAGACATGAAATCCTGCATCATCCAACTGTCCTGCAGACATAAGACTACGCGTAAGCGCAGGTACATGACGTACATCCCTGAGCAAAAAGGAACTGCCAGTGGAAAACTGCAACTGAATATCTCCACAGCCCACAATATCAAGAGACCTGTCATCTCCAAGTTTGACTGATCCAGATACAGTACGGTAAGAGTGAAACCACTCACGGTAAGGCGTCACATGGAAGGACGCACCTGAATCCAATAACCAGCACTGTGCATACATACTAGGTGTCTCAGTCAAGTGTGAAGCATCAGAAGAACTAGCTGCAAGTATAAACTCATCACCACCATCGGACTCTTCAGTCTGTGTGACATTAATTTCCTCAATCTTGACGTTGGACTTCGCAGGTACTATGCTGCGATCAGAGGACTTCTCCTGAACTTTATCTTTCCCCTTATCCTTGCGCTTCTCATTGCGCAACTCATGACACTGTGGTCTAATATGGCCCTTTTTCCCACAATGATGACAAGTGACATTTGCATTGCGTCCACGCGACTTACTACGCGACTTGCCACCACGAGATTTAGACCGACCCTTCTGCGAGTCACGGCCTCGGCCATTACCACGGTCATACCTGTCATTCCTGCCTCTAACTGTCAAAGCATGACTACCACGAGAGGCATCCAAGTTTTTGCGATTCACCTCTTCCTGAAGAAGAGCACTCTCAACATCTGCCAATTTTAGAGTAGCACTAGAGGCACAAAGAGCAGTGCGGAATACATCCCATGACTCATTCAGAGTTCCAAGCAAGAAAAGAGGAGTTACTTCCTCTCCAAAGGTGATATCCTGCGAAGTCAGGTTCTTCAGTATAGCATGGAACTGGCTCAAGTGAGCAGACATAGTCGCATTATCCTTCATGCGCAGATCCATAAGCTGCTTCAACCAGTACATCTGACTCGCCGGACTTTTCTTATCATAAAGATTCTTGATCTTATTCCATAGATCCCATGCACTCTGTGCTTCCTCAAATACATTATAATGTACCTGTTCAGTGAGAGACAATACAATCGTGGACTTGCATAGCTCATCAAGTTCAAGCCAGTCGTCAATGTCCATAGTTTCAGGCTGCTCCCCACTCAACCGAAGTGGCTTAATCTGAGATTTCTGCACCAAAACCTGCCATATTTGACTCTTCCAGTAAGAGTAGTTGGTACCATCCAACTTTGTAATGTTAAAGATGGCACTATCATGCGAAGATGACGCCATTATGCAGGCTGGAAATGCCCAAACAGTCCAAAACTGCTTGCTGTTTTACTGCAGAAACTGCCCAAAAATGACCAAAACGGGGTCCAAAGGGTGAGCAAAGTGTGCCAAAAGTTGCTGCCCACTTAGTACTAGGTGCGGTACACCAAATCAGGATATTTCAGCATGAAAAGTACACCTCAGTCCACCAATAACTGCTTGCTGTAATAAATTGCAGGTATGCAGTCTAGAGAGCAAACTGTCCCAAAATAGGATCCAATGTCAAGCAAACAATGCTAGGTCCAAAGCCGGCATGAAACGGACATAAGCAAGGCCAATGACAGTGAAAAGAACATGAGCTCAACACCAAGCATGTCAAAATAACATCTGCCAGTGAAAGGCACACCCCCATACACTCTAGGCAAAGTGTTCCTGTAACTGCCAAAACCTGACACAAATAGGTATCTGCTCAAAGAGAAAGATCCAAATATGAGACTCAGCTCATAAGCATCCTGTGAACCAAGAGTACATCAATGCATATCCATAAAGATCGGAGTATGATCCCAAAGTCTCAATGTGTATGTAGCTGCTCAAGACATAAACTGCTTCAAATACATGTAAGTGCTCCAATAGCATGCAACTGTCAAAGGTCAAGAAAGCATGTAAAATGCTCCCACTGGCACAAAAGGCGTACAAAGCGAGCTCAGAAGCTCAAACAACCAAAGAGAAAGCACCAGTGATAAGTGACCATGTCAATGCATCAAGCGCATCCGAGAGAGCATGACATACATGAAGCACCGGTCGTATTAACCATGAAGCAATACATAAGCCCAAATAAGCCCTCGGTCAACTCAATGACATCCAAATAGCAACCAAGATCAGTGATCAAGTAAGCCGGGAATGCTCAAATACATCCAAATCCAAGCTCCAAATGTCGGTATGGCATACACGAACCAAATAGCATATGTCACGAACCAAAGCATGTAATGCAAAAGCCTAACTGTCAAGCAGAGACATGAGGCATAGGCGGTCCACGAGCATGCCGAGTCGGTCCAAATGCCAGTGAAGACGGAGCTAATGCGAAGCTCAAAAGCATCCCATAATCTCATACATATGCTCCAAGTCGTCCCCAAATGTCAGAGATATCATGCCAAAGCTCAAAGCATACATCCGGTATCGGTAGGTAAGTGCCAAAGCATGTAAAGTACCTTCAGCCCACTGTTATTCCAGCATGTATTTACTGTTCTAAACAGTAGATTTCAGCCCCAAATTCAAGCCAAAATCATGGTCAAACCAAATGCATACATCCCCAATACATCCGGGTAGGAAGTAGACCGCATACGGGCATCAAACAAGGTAACCGGAGTAGAGTATAAGCATTAAATGCCAATGCCAAGTGTGGCTGCCCTGTTTCCAGCACTGTATAATAGTAAATAACAGTCCCAAATCAGCCAATATTTCAAGCCAAAATCATGGCATAATCATGTGCATACATTCCCAAGGCACTAGGCATCATGTAGACCGCATACGGGCATCAAATAGCACAACCGGAATGGAGTATAAGCAACAAATGCTAATGCCAATGGTGCTGCCCTGTTTTCAGCCTGTTATGACAGTTTATGACAGTCCCAAATCTGAAGAAATCAGCCCCGAAAGATCAAGATCAATACCCAAAGCTTGAATGACATCAAACATGAAGTCTATAGCCCTCTTGATCAAGGTAGAGAGCAAGAAGCAATGGCCAAGTGTGGAGCTGAAGTAGATGAGTGCTCACAGCCTGGAAAAAAATGATGCAATCTGCCCTGTTGGTGCTGAACTTGCTGTTGCTCCACATGGGCTGAAAAGGGGGTAATGGGGGGCTCAATGATGGCCCAAGGTAGGCACATACCAAGCCATGAAGGCCCAATGCAAAGGGGAGGGAAGATATGAGCTATGGAGCTCAAGAAGAGTGGCTGCCCTTTGTTCCTGCCCTGTTTCAATCTGAGAATACACTCAAATGCCTGCAAATGCTGAAGCAATACCTCAAGGGCAAGGCCCTGATGAAGCTCAAGAAGGCCAGGATGGAGCTCGGGAAGCCGGGGAGAGTCGGGAGCTCAAGAGGTCGGCTATGGCTGCCGGGATGGAGACCCAATGCGTGAAGCGAGTCGATGCGAAGGTCGGGAAGCACCGAGTCGAGCTCGAGCAAGAGAATGCCAAGCTCTGATACCAGTTGAAAGGTGAGAAGGATCGAAGCTTGCACGCGAGCTATGGCGGGAGAGCAAGAGCAAGAAAGAGAGAGACAAGAAATGGGAACTCCAACAGTCACAATGTGTGACCGGGCCTTCCTTTATTCAAACTGTCACTAAAAGAATAAAGAATAAAGTGACGTGACGGGCGCCCGCCACCTGCAGTGTGCAGTGGCGGGTACTGTCAGTGTAGTAATACACGGGGCGGCACGGCGGAGGCGCCTTTACCCCCAACACTTATGCTATTGTTGGTACAGGGGACATACATCTTGCTTTGCTTCATGGGACTTCTCTTGTGCTCCATGATGTATTGCAAGTTCTTATGCTTACTAAGAGCTTGATGTCTATCCATCAGTTGCATGATGCAGGTTACTCTATTTCTCTTCAAGATAGGTCATGGAAGATCTGTCATGGTTGCTTGGTTTTGGCCAAAGGTTCTAAAGTTGGTTCTCATTACCCAGTGCATGACTCTCATGTGGGAGATTCTATGGTTGTAGTTATCTGGATACCACATGCACTGTTATGGCATTATCGCCTAGGCCATATGCACCATAGAGAGATGGAGATATTGTCTCATTTAGACTCATTGTTGCCTCCTATGACACATGCAGATCTTGATCCTTGCCCTAATTGTACTTATGGTCCTTGCAGAGCCCCTTTAGCTCATGGTGATCATGAGAGGCATGATCCTCTAGAACTTGTCCATTGTGCAGTATCTAGACCTATGCCTTCCCAGTCACTTGGTGGACCATTGTACTTTATGACCTTCATGGATCATGCTACCCACAATGTTTGGGCTTTTCCCTTGGTAGGGATTGAGGATGCTGCAATTATGCTTGACAGGTTTATGGATTCTGTTGGTTGCAGGTCTAGGTGCTTATAGATGGATTATGAGAGTCATGCTATCTCTTTCAGCTTTCAATATTATTGTTAGTAATCTGGCATTGATTTCCTATGTCCACGGTATTATGGGATTGCTCATGGCATGTGCTTGACTCTACAGGCAAAGTTGCTTCTATGCTTACCACAATTGGGTTATCTTATGGCTTTTGGGCTGAGGCCCTTATGATGGCAGTCTACTTGCTTAATAGGATGTTGTGTTTGAGTTTGGATGGTATTACACCACACAAGGCATGGAGTGGCATGAGACCCTCCTATGCTTACTTGAGGATGTTTGGTTGCCAGACATTTATATGTATGCCAGATATGCCTATGTCAGGTAGATGTATCCTCCTTGGTTATGGAGATGGTGACTTTCAAGCTTATAGGTTATGGGATTTGGATGCCCAGCAGGTTATACACAGCTGTCATGCTATCTTTTATGAGACACAGATATCTCTCAAGCCTCTTGATGCACGTTCAGTGCACTTTATGGTTGATGCTATAATTGTATGTCAGTCTTCCACTTCGTTGAGGCTGCATACTATCTTGAGACCCTGTTTGACACAGAGATGCTAGCCCTTCTTCTATGATTGACTTTGGAGAGTCTATGTGCTCTCAGCTGTCTCCTATGCACCACGCCGATGCTATGCACTACTCTGATGCTTATGCATTACAGCCTTGCACTCATGAGTTGTGCTTGCTTCATGAGAAGCATTCTTGGATTGCTCCGCTGTATGGAGCTATGTGATTGCTTATATCCTGGATGTCATTGGACTCGGGGATGCTTGACTTTTCTTTCACAGAGGTTCCCACTTATTGCACATCTCGCTTTTCGATTGGGCATTGGGTGAGATGTCATGATTCCTCACCTCGTCTCTTTTCCTTTTTCTTTGTTTTTCCACTCCCTAGTCCATTGGCCTTTTAGTGGGAGGTTGTTGGGGTAAAAGGCCCTTGGATCTACCCTGTATAGTGACCGCCCATATTCTTTTTTCATATATATGATATAGTGCAATAATACTGTCATATATCATTCTTGACAGCCCTACATTGTGTGTGCTCTTCTCTCCCGCATCTTCCTCTTCTTCTTCTCCACTGCCATTGCATCCCCTTCATGACCTTAGTATTTTACTTTCATATAAGGATATAATGGTTTGAGATAAGCCTATGTGATTATGCCTTCAAATGTCATAGAATAGGATACTTGTATTTCAAGTGTTGATTCTGATATGCAAGTAGTTGTATTTTCTTGAAGAGAATTGCATGATTTCAGTACACAGAGAGTCAGCCAGTGCCAAGTATTCATGGTCACGCTGTAGGCTATTCTTAACGTTTTTCGTCATGTTCTTTAAGTATTTGAGTGTTTGTTTATGTACTATTTGCTTCCTCCTTGCAAATGCCCAAAACACTTTGGTGATCCCTGCCAATTTCAAGGAATTAATCTCTTGATTTAGGTGCTAATCTAGAATTAATCTCTAGGAAATTCGATGGCAAGATCAGGTGATAGGAATGATGATGGCATTGGCAATGTATCAGGTGCCTCCTATGGGCAACATTTATGTTAGACAATTATCCTTATCTATCAAATCCCATCCTTACCAAGAGTAGATCACAAGAATTAAGGGAGGCATTGGCACGACCACAACAACATGAAGGTTTTTGTAATGGTGCAGAGGTAGTTGCACCATTCGGTAGGCTAGATGAAGAACATGCTATACCTGATAGTCAAGGAGATCATGATGACGTGGATCCCTTTGGGGATACATCAACTATTTATAATTCTCCTGTTGGTTCTAAAGAGTCTTTTCCAACTCATTGAACTCCTTCAATCTCTCCTAATGTTTTAGAAGATGAGGAACCATTACTGCCACCTGTAGATCAGGAAACTCCTCCTAAGCAAGCACTGGAGAGGTTGCATAATATAATGCTTGGGAGATCAATTTTACTGAGAAATACAACATTTCAAGTTAAGAAGTCTTTAAAATTTAGCCCATTACCACTGTTGTAGATGCCTTATAAGCCAAACATAATGAATGCCAATTAGCTTGTCAACCAGAGCTTGTAAGTTTTCAGGAAAGAAAAAAAAAGACCGTGATTGTCATGTAGCCCAGTTTGAAACTACGTGGAAAGCAAGTGGGTTTAACCAAATGTATGGTGATCATGTTAGGAAGCAGCAGTCTAAAGCCACATTTCAGGGAAAAGCTATGGATTGGTTTAGTAGTTATGGAATGGGAGCATTCAACACATATGATGCACTGAAAACTGCATTTTAAAACGGGTTTAGGAAGGATAAAACTCCTGGAGACATTTTGAGGAAGATCAAGAAGATTAAGCAAAAGAGTATGCTGGTTGAGGATTATGCCAAGAAGTTTAAAAATATCCTTAATAGGTTGGATGTTGCTATACCATCCATAGAAATGCTGATTACTTACTTTATCAAGGGTCTTAGAAGTAGGTGAAGAACCCTATAGTCAATTTGGAACTTGGTCAGAATGATACTTTGGATATTATGATTAGAGCTGCTATGAGAGTGGAAAAGAGGTTGGGCACCTCCAGGTCAAAGTCTTGGAAAGATGATGATTCTTTAGATACACACTCAGATTCAGATTTCAGATTTGGATTCAAGAGCAGAGAGTGATACGGGAGAAAAGGAAAGTGATTTTAGTTCGGATTGAGAAGATGATTTCAATGATTTAGAGGATGAGGATGATTCAAAGAAGAAGAAGAAGTATAAGAAAAAGAAGAAAAAGAAATCCCTTTCAGTCAAAAGCAAAGGCAAGAAAACAAAAGATAAAATTAAAGCAAAGGATGTGGAAAGTAAACTGGAAAATAAGATTAAACAGAAGCTACAAGAATTGGGTATTTCTGATATTAAGAAAAAAGATAAGTATTGTGATATTTGCCAGAGAAATGGCCACGAGACTCGCAATTGCTGGTATAATCTTAATGTCAAGATAACACAACAAGTTCCAATGATGCAATGTAGGCCTAGACCTATGCTGCAAGTTGCACTTAATCAGATTATGTCTGATGTAGTGCCTTAAGGACCTTTTAGGGGACCTAGAAGAATGCAGGCAAGACAACAGCCTTGGGGAAATTTTCAGGCACAGCAACAACCTACACAAATGGGACATGCCATTATTGTGGTGGTCAAGGGCATTTTGTTGGACCCAACTGTGAACTTTGGGCAAGGCATAGGACTGAGAGAGGAATGCCAATAGCAAGGTCATGCAATGATAGAAGACCTGCAGGAGCACCTCATCCATATCAACCACCTGCCCCGTTCGCAGCTGTCCTCCTCATAGAGCTTTCTAACCAACAAGAGCAAAGGCAACCTTTTGAAGATCCAAATGTTGTTAGTTATGGGGAAAGGTATCCTAAAACAGTGCCTAAAGGATCATATCAAATGCTGTAAGTTTGCATGTTGAATGTGATTGTTCTTATTGCATTCAAGTGGAAGAATGTCCTGATGAAGCATTGGTACTAATAGTCACTCTAGGAGTCAAGTAGGCCCAAAATGGACTAGCAGGAACAAGAGAAGACAAGAAAAAAAAGCCATAAGGCAAGTTAAAAAGTTTTAGAAGCTTGCTCAAAAGTCTCAATTGGAGTAGTTGGATGATAGTAGAGGGTTTGGAATGTAGTCTCCCGAACTCTAGGATTAGTGCCCTGAATATTAGGAACAGTTTTCTAAAGGCTTAGTTTTTGAAAAGTCACAACAAGGTGGTTTTGAGGAGTTATTTCATGCTTTAGCAAAGTGTTCCTTGGACTTAACCCTAGAACAAATTTTGGATTTAATTCTCGGTTTTAAGGAAAAGATATTGTTGAATCTCAAACATAAACATAAGGAGGTGTTTGATAGTACAGTAGTGCAGGATCAATAATTTCTTGATTGTCAAGCAGTTATTCCGATTCAGCAAGAGGTGGTGGACTATCAAGTTCCTACAATTCAGGTGGAATATTTTGGAAGAAATCTTGAAGATGTATAGCTCGATGGTGGTTTGGGAGTGAATATACTACCTGAGCATGCATATTTGGCAACAAAGCAAGAGCAATTACTACTAGCACCATTTTAGGTTAGGATGGCAGATCAGAGAAGACTACAACCTTTGGGTATTCTATGGAATCAATTGATCAAAGTGGCATGTTTGAAGTTCAAAGTAAGCTTTGTGGTTCTAAGAATGTTAGAAATAGGAGATTCTTACGAGATGATTTTGGGTAGACCTTGGTTAAGTTGGCTATGTTGAAGCATGATTGGAAAAATGATTATGTTTGTATTCCTAGGGACATTAAGGAGGTTAGGTTGTCTACAGTGAATAAAGTTATGTTGAAAAGTTCAGCTAGATATGTAGTGGCTCAGACCATTAATTTGGTGGATGAAGTGGAAGATGATGAGGAGGAATTATTTTTGCAAGCAAATCCTTCTGTAGTCCTAGTCTTCAAGATTGATGTTGATGGTATTATTCAAGGATATCAAGAGTTTCCTCTGGTGAAGGGGAATGAAGGTTTGGAGCAACAAACTGTTTATTCTATAGTCTCAAATCTATCTGGACAGCAATCTGTAATTGTTCTTGAAGAGCATAATCAAACTGATGTTCAGGAGAGGCTAGGAACTGGTCAGAGAAAAGTGATTTAGGACCCAGGAAGTAGTTGTCCTAAAAACAAATGTAGTATTGGATCTAAAAATCAGCAATTGACAGCGAATCAGCAAAAGGGTGATCCTGATATATAGGAAGAGGAAGGGCAGAAAGCTATTCTTCAAGTTGAATAGAGGTATGAGCACACCATGAGGTGATCTGCAAGGGCAGTTGAAGATGAAGTGCATGAAGTTAATTTGAATGAACAAGGGGAAGGAAAACCTATCAAAATGAGCATTTATGTAGATGAGATATTCAAATTGGACCTTATCAAATTATGTCAGGAATTTCAAGATATTTTTGCTTGGAATTGTATAGACATGAAAGGGTTTGACCTAGTAGTGTGTCAGCATAGAATCAACTTGAAGAAGGATGCTAAACCAATTATTCAAAAGGGGCATCAAATGAATCTTAACTATGCTAATTAGGTCAATGAGAAAATTGATAAGTTGTTAAGAGTTGCATTCATTAAACCAGTTAATGAGGTGACTTGGTTGTCCCCCATTGTTGTTGTACCTAAGAAGAATGGCAAGATTAGAGTTTGTGTGGATTATAGGAAGTTAAATGTAGTTACAGCTATAGATCCCTTCCCATTACCTTTTACTGATTCCTTGCTTGATGATGTAGCAGGACATGAAATGTATAGTTTTTTGGATGGATTTTCAAGTTATAATTAGATCAAAATGCATCCTGATGATTGGCTTGAAGAATGGTCCTCCCGAATTTCAAGGAGATGCTCATAAAACTTTTGACCCTTATCTGACAACTTTTATGAGGGTCTTTATCGATGATTTTTGTGTGTTTGGCTTGAAAAGTGATAATTTGAAGCATCTTTTCCAATGTTTTGAAAGATGTAGGAAATTTGGTATGTCTTTAAATCCTTCTAATCTATTTTTGCTACAAAGCGGGGAGTACTTCTAGGGCATATTCTTTCTGAAGAAGGTATGGCCATAGATCCAAGGAAAATTGATGTGGTTCAGAAAGCAAAAGCTCCAACTAATGTGTAGGAAGTTATGAGATTTGTGGGCCAAGTGAAATGGCATAGTAGATATTTGAGATATTTGTCTCATATTTGTTTTCCTCTTACTATGTTGACTAGGAAAGGTATGCAATTTGTGTGGAGGTCTAATTAGGACAAGGCTTTTAATGTTCTAAAAAAGATACTTGTAGTGGCTCCAATATTGCAACCTCCAATATGGGATTTTCCTTTTCATGTATTTGTGGATGCTTCTAATGTTGTGGTGGGAGCAGTGCTACTCTTTGTAGAAATTTTGGCATTATTTGTTAGGAAACCAAGTGATTTTTCATGTGGATCATCAGGCATTGTTGTTCCTGGTTAACAAACCTTAGTTAACAAGAAGGCTAGCTAGATGCATGCTAATGTTACAAGAATTTGATTTTAAGTTTGTTCATACTCTTGGCAAAGAGCACGCAGTGGTGGCAGATTATTTGAGTAGATTGGATAATGCTGAACTGTTTGAAGTACAGGTTTTTAATCCTAATTCATATTATGACCAGTTGTTGCATTTCCTGAAGGAAGGAGTTATGCCCGCACACTTATTGCAAATCAAAGAAGAATATTGGCATTAAAAAGTTGATCATTTCAGGTTATTATGAATTGTTTGTATAAAAAAGGAGTAGATAATGTTATGAAAAGATGTGTCCTTGAATATGAGCAGCCAACAGTTCTGCATGAAGCCCATTCAAGACTGTCAAGTGGTCATTTTCCAGAGGAAATAACGGGCTGAAAAATATTGCAAGTAGGTCTATGGTGGCCTACTGTGTTGAAGGATGCTCATCAGTATGCTAGAGAATGTTTGCAATGTTTGAAAGAAGATCAGCCTCTTGATAGGGATAGAATGCAAGTTCATCTTGTCTTACCTCTTGAGCCTTTTCAAAAGTGGGCATTTGATTTTGTGGGGCTGATTAAGCCAGCAGCTAAGAGAATTGGTAATAGATATATTTTGGTTTGTACGGATAACTGTACTAAATGGGTGGAAGCTCAAGCATTGAAGGACAATAAAGTAGTTAGTGTGGCCAAATTTTTGTATTCTAACATTATGACTAGGTTTGGTTGTCCTATTGAGTTGATAAGTGATCGGGAAAAACATTTTTTGAATTAAGTTATCATGGAATTGACTATCAGGCACATGATTTTGCATAAGAAGAAGTCTACTCCTTATCATCCTCCAAGCTGAAAGTTCAAATAAGATTTTACTTCACATCTTGAAGAAGATTGTTGAGGATAACATGGATGATTGGGATGCAAAACTTGATTCAACATTGTGGGGTTTTAGGACAACATATAAGGTTTCAACATGGCTTACACCTTTTAGGCTTGTTTATGGTTTGGAAGCTGTAGTATCTATGGAGTTTGTAGTACCCAGTATAAGGATTGCAGTAACACATAAGTTGGATCCTCAAGAATCAGTGAACCACATATTAGGACAACTCCTAAAGTTAGAGGAGGATAGAGTTCTTGCTACCTATATTTCAAGAATTACCCAGCAACGGAGACAAGCTTGGGTGAACATGCATATTAGAAAGAAAATCTTTCGGGAAGGTGATTGGGTTGTGGTGTATGATTCTCGACTCGATAAGTTTTTGGGTAAATTAAAACTCCATTGTGCAGGTCCATTTGTGATATTTAAGGATGTCAAGCAAGGCACATTTTTGCTCAAAGATTTGTAGAGCAAGGTGCTGTAGCCTGCAGTCAATGGATTCAGACTTAAAAGACTGATTCAACCATATTATGCACATGTTAATTTAATCTTATCATGGTTTGTTAACTCAAGTGTCACATGTAGTGATTGGGTGGAGTGGTTTAAGGTGTGCCATGCCGAAATGACAATTGGCACGAAAAGGCTCAAAATTATAGAGGATTTTGACTTCAATTTTGAGATGGAGATGAAGAGTGCTTCTTTTGTTTTCTCTTCTTTCTCTCCATCTTCGTCTGTATGTCGACCTGCATTGCCAACTATGACCCATACTCAATGTACATCTACCAAAGCATTGTCCAGGAAGAAAAGAGTTTGTATGGGGGAAGATGACAACACTGAGTATGATCTACATGAGGAGGAGCACTCGAAGCAGTTGGAGAAGTAGCATCAACACTGAGGTTTTCACCTAAGGTACTTGCTTCGAGTGTTGCATCTATGCCGTTTGTAGATTCTACTTTGGCACTGGATGTTGAACATGCATCTACCAAGGCATGGTTGGAAAGAATTGGGTTGTACCAGTTTGCATGCCTTCCTTGGGATTTTTGGGCTACCAATATACATGCTTTGGTTCAGTTGGATATCCTATGACAATGCCAGGGTAAAATTACAGGTTGCCTTGAGCTTACAATGGCTATTGTAAGCCATGTTTTTGCATTACCAATGAATGTAAACCCGACATTGTGGAGATGCTCTAATGAGCAAATGCATGAGGCATTTGGAGATGTCATGAGTCCACGCAATGTGTATGTTATGAAACGCATTGATGCTGATTGCAAAATGCATCTTCTGTGGTTTATGGAGAAGTTCATGCTATTTATTAAGACTAATTCCATAGATTGGGAGACTTATGGTTTAATTTATTATGCTGAGAATGTGGATATGCCGAATTGGTATGGGGTTTTGTATGATAGGTTAATGATAGAGTTCAAAGTGATGAAGACTAAGAAGGTTTTTCATAAATCCTGAATGGGTTGTTTCTTGGCAGCCCTATATGAGTATGCTTTTAGGCAATATCCTAGTTTGTTGACTATGGAGTCCTTATTGACTTAGACACCTGATTCTATGTCTTGAGATGCAGGGCATGCAGATGATGTGACAATGGATACTAGTAATGGGAAATATAGTGCTGACACTTTTGATATTTTTGGTGGTGATGAAGAGAGATTAGTTCTTTACAAAGATTTGTTGCAGGCAGGTTATCAAAAGCCTTATGAAAGACAGGTTGTTATGGATTTTGTAAAGGATCATGGGAAGTCAATGTATGATGATAAGATGGAGCATTTGGATGCAAGGGTCACAAGGGATGTATTAAAATCTGGGTAATATGGGAAAAAAGAAGGAAAATATAGGTAAAAATTGGTTGAGGGGTAAATGCAATATGGATGAACAGTCAAAATAGGTGTTGCTTGATGCTTTTGATGCTATTAAAAAGGTTTTACATGGAGACTTTGAGTATGTGCATGTACCTCCTACTTCTTTGGTCTTGGCTGACATGGATACTAATGTTTCTTAGCTTAGTAGTATGTCTGATGTCATAAGGATGATGCAAAAAGTCATGGCTTATGTGGGACAACATGACTGAGATCATATGCATATTGCAACATAGGCTTTTAGTGTCCAGCAATAGTTGAATGCCGAGATGATGAGGGCTGAGGGCTGAGGATTTGGATCAGTAGTTAAAGCAGAAAGTAGTAGATTATGATGCTCTATTTTCTAAACATCATGAGCATGTGTTAGCATTGCAGCAACAGATAGAGCATATCAAAGTTTCAATCAATGTCTTTGAAAAATGGACGGAAGAATTGAAATCTTAGTGTTTGGATAGTATGCAAAATTTCATGGATATATATGTATGGTTACAAGTTGATCATAAACTTTTATAGGACATGTTTGCTCCTTTGAAAATGATTGAGTAGCAAATTCTTCAAAATTTGAATGTGAATGTAGATGGGGAAATAGTGCTTAAATCAGAGTATGAAGAACTTCATGATGCTTTGCTTTTGGAAGTAAAACAGTCATGAAAGAGGGCGGCTCAAACTTTGGACGCATTGGTTTCTTGACCATATGCCATGTTTAAGGATGTGTTTATGGTAAAACAACTGGTTAAGGTTCATGAGGATGCATGATTACATGAGAAGGTGTTTATGATTGAAGAAAAATGTCATGATTTAGAATGTAGATTGTAGGAGGCTTTGGAAGCTAAAAGACATAGTGAGGAGTACATTGCTACTTTGTTGCAAGAGAAACATTTTCATGCTGATGACAACAGTGATGTGGTGCATGAAGTGCACGAGGAATTCCAAGAGATGAGAGGAGCTGTACCTACTAGACATGATGGTTCATCTTCTAGAATGCAAATGTCCTCCTACAGGGATATCATTGTTATGTCCCAATTACTTTCTAGTTGCTCATAGTGTTATGCTGTTACTTCTTTTTTGAGTTTTTACTTCATTCATCTTTTTGATTGGCTTTAGAACTGCTTATGCAACTGCACAAGAGGATTATGAGTATCTCAGAGGAGCTCTACTCATGATAGCTTGGTGTGGCGTGTTTAGGTGTGCAAGGCCTCTAGTAGGGTATAAGTATGTTCTTTACGATATGCAGTCTCTTACTCTATGTTTGTGGGTTTGGGTCATGCTTGTGCCAGTCATCCACTAGGCTGTGCTAGGTGTTAGGGGCATAAATATCTAGGCCTTGAATTCCATTTATGACCTTAGTCTCTTACTTTCATATAAGGATATAATGGTTTGAGATCAGCCTATGTGATTGTGCCTTTAAATGTCATAGGACATGATACCTATATTTCAAGCACTGATTTTGATAAGCAGGTAGTTGTATTTTCTTGAAGAGAGTCACATGATTTCAATACACAAAGAGAGTCAGCCAGTGCCAAGTATTCATGGTCGCTGTAGACTGTTCTTAACGTTTTTCGTCATGTTCTTTAAGTATTTGAGTCTTTGTTTATGTATTCTTTGCTTTGTCCTTGCAAATGCCCAAAACAATTAGGAACTAATCATAGTACTCCCTAAAAGACATAACTACATGGAAGAAAAGATAGAAAGCTTGTTTGCGCATGATAAAGAGCTACATCTTCTAAAAGAAATCTTATGATTTTTGAAGATATAAAAAAGGGCTTGAGATTTTGTACTTTAAACATTAGAGGGATAATTATGTGTTGCATCTTGTGTGATTGCACTTTGAGGAGGAGCATGTTGATAAAACTATTTGTCCCTTGTAAAATACTCAAATGATTTTTTTGATTATTGGTATGTCTTAAGTAGGTGACATATTTGTCACAAAAAAGGATTGTTTCCTAAGCTTCAAATTGGGATTGGTTGCCTTAGTAGTGCTTTTCATCGAATGAGTAATTTCCTAGGAAAAGGTAGGTTGTTTGCCATGTTTTTGTTTGGGTCTTGAGAATCCCCTAAGGGGGGATCTATTCTCATTCTAAGGCTTATCGAATGAAGGTTTGATGCATGGGTGGATCACCTCCAAGGCCAAAACCAATCATAGGATAGTCATCTTGACTAGAAGAGAAAAGACTTCATCAAAGTCAACATCATGTTCCTGCTTAAAACCCTTAGCAACTAGTTTGGCCTTATATGATGGCTTGGGGCATCTAGGGGTACTTTTCAACTTGTACATACACTTGTATAGCAATGTATGTTTTCCATTGGGCAAAGGAACCAAATCCCATGTATGGTTTCTTTGCAATAAATTAACTAATTGTGTGGCTCTCTCCCAAGAGTGACTATTACCTCCACATTAGATCTGGACCTTTATCAAATGGTTGTGAAAATGGCTTTTCCGCATGAGGATTGTAGGAGGATATCTATATGCAGTAGCCTAAGGGCTTTATGGAAAAGGGCAGGGAACACCTAGTGTGTAAGTTGAGAAAGAGCCCTTATGGTCTTAAGCAAGCACCTAGAGAATGGTACCATAAGTTTGATGCTTTTATGCATTCACAAGGATATACTCACAATGATATGGATCTATATCTTTACACAAGGAAGGCTTGTAATGGTAGTCTTATTACCTTGGTAGTTTATATCAATGATATATTGATTGCTGGAAGAGGTCATGAAGAGCTAGATGCTTTGAATACTCAACTCAAGAAGAGTTTGGAGATGAAGGACATGGGGTAGACCTCACATATTCTTGGTGTGTGCATCACACGCTATCGCTCTAAGGGATTCCTTTATCTATCACACTAGGAGTATATAGAGAAGGTACTTAAGTGATTCCATATGCAAGGTGTTACACCTATTGGATGTCTTTTTTTAATTTCCCATGTGAAGGTTAGTCATGCCAATTATCCTAGTTAGATAAGTAGGAAGCTGAGATGGCCAAGATCCCTTATACATCTGCAATGGGCAACTTGATGTATGCCATGATAGCCACTCATCTTGACTTAATAGCATTTGTAGTGAAAGTTGTGACATGCTATATGGATACATCTAGACAATGTCATTGAGATGCCATGAAGGGTATCATGAGATACCTAAAAGGAACTATAGATATGTGATTTTGATATGGTGGCCAATATACTATAGTTGTGGGTTACATTAACTTCAATAATGTAGGACATGCAACTAGTAGGAAGTTCACCTCTAGATATGTCTTCACTTTTTCCTGGAGGTTCTATTTCTTGGATATCCAAGGTGTTGAAATGCACGGCCTTATCTACTACTAAGGCAAAGCATATTGCAATCATTGAGGCTTTCAACAAGGAGGCCCTGTCGTTAGGCTGTATAGTGCAGTAGACCTTAGTATTACTATTACTCCTACACTACATTCGAATTCTATAAGTGCTATTTAGTTGGCCAAGAATTTGGTCTTCCATGCAAAGCCAAAGCATGTTGAGGTGTGCTATTACTTCATCAATCAAGGAGGTGGTATAGGACAAGTCTATTGAGCTTATCAAGATCTTAATTGACAACAAGGTTGTAAATTTGCTCATTAAAAGTCTCTCAATGAAACATTTTGACTTCCTTAGGAAGATCATGGATGTCCATTTCTCATCCTATTGTATTTTATGTACATTTGTACTTTGTCACTTTTTTTCTCGTTCTCTCCTCAATAGAGGTACATTCACCTGTAAGTGGGAATATACACACCATGACCGCACACATGTACATAGCAGGTGGCGGCCGATAAAGGCACATGTGACTATGTGGCCCTATATTTACTACACACATGGTGACCACACACTTGTGCACTCTAGGTAGCGAGCGCCCATCATTGTCACTTTATTCTTTATTCTTTCAGTGACTATTGAATAAGGGGAGGTCGGTCATACATTGTGTCTATTGGAGTTCCCACATATGGTGTCTCTCTCTCTCTTGCTCTCTCGCTCCATCTACCATAGCTCTTGCTTCCATTTGTGTCCTTACACTTAGGCTCTACTTCAAGTAATACAAAAAACAAAAATTTTAAGCCAAGGAGCATGGTTACCCCTTCTAGGCTTCACTATATTTATTTTGCAATTTTTTGACAACTCTCTCTTACATCTATGGTATGTGTATGTGTGCGAGGGCATGCATGTATGTATGTTTTTGTACATGTGTGTGTACATGCATACACATGCACACACATTACATACATATGTGTGTGTAAAGGTATGAGTCTCTTGTGTGGAGAGAGAGAGAGAGAGAGAGAGAGAGAGAGAGAGAGAGAGAGAGAGAGAGAGAGAGAGAGAGAGAGAGAGAGAGAGAGAGAGAGAGAGAGAGTGTGTGTGTGTGTGTGTGTGTGCACATGCATTCACACATGCAAGCAAGAGAGTGTTGAACAAGGGGCTTCTTCTTGATTTCTTCCTAGCTTACAAGAGATTTGATGGCAGCATTCTCTCAGTATCATTACTTCCACCATAAGCTTACCTTGCCCACCAACCATTACTTTACAATCATGGCTTGTTAGCCATGCTTGTTCTTGCCACATCAAAATAATCTTCAAGGGTTTTGATCTAGATTTAAGTAGCATCAATCTTATCAATGCTACCTTTCCTTGTGAATCTAGATGATTGAATTTGCTTCAAGAGGAATTTCTTTCTTGGAGCTCAGCATTCATGGTTGCAAAAACTACATGATAACCAAGATCATGTTGCTTAGAACAAGTTTTACATTGTCTATAACTTTTCTATTTTTGAGTCTATAAATCAAATCAATAGGTGAACACATGAAAAGTTAATACTAATTTACTAATAGCATTTTGTTTTGATACCACATGTCACGTGACTATTTGACTACACATTTTTTATAGTCCATCAAGGGATGTATCTAGGTGACTCCATTCTAAACTCCATGGAACATCCAAACTTCATGATGACAGAGAATCACTTGAGCCTACCCTTGCAGGAGAAGCTTTGCCTCATTCCCACAAGGACTGACTTGAGGGGATCCGAATTGACTTCTAAGGTCTCCTATCAGAGTTTCTAATGTTGATTTGGGATAGGTGCTTATGCAAAAATTCCAAGCTTAAGGAACGAGGGGGAAGTTGGATGTGTCAACCCCTTTACATGTAGGGTAAAGTCTCACACTAGTCCCTTGAAACTATACTAAGCTAGATTCTAGGACGACGCTCTAGGATAGTCAAACATTTAGCTTTTCCTGAAAGTCCTTAATCTAATGTTTCTTTGTGAAATGTATCCTAACCAAGACCACCCAACCATAGAATGTATTTTTTGAGAGCCTGCTTGCTTCCATTGAGATAGGGTTTGCTAAATTTTCTAATTACCTTTTACATTACTTTGACATATACAAAGAGCTTCCATAATTAGACCCATTAACATAAGTTCCTTTATGTAAATTTAGGTCATAGACACAAAGACAAAGTCAAACAATGTTTAGAAGACAATAGCAAACTATGTACTTATTCATATCTTCTCTAAGGTACAATGCCAATTCAGCATTCTATCCCTTATATCGAGACTCATATCCAAAGCACCTAAATACCCATGTCTAATTTCTAGGGATACAATCCACCTTTTACCTCAAATAGGGTCTTAAAATGTCCATGGATGCTAGATCATAGAGGTTTTTATATCCATACTACATCTAGCATGGGCTATCTAGAGCTTCCCTGACCTACACATTACCTTAGGAGAGATCCATACCTTTCATGGTGACCTTCTCACCACTCAATCTTCGGCTAGTGTATTGAGCAATGTTGTTCCATGTCTCTTGACTTTACCCAGCATCTCCATGGTGGGCTGATGTATCTCTCTAGTAGATTGTCTCAAAACATGTTATGAAGCCTATACATCTGGTCTAAAATCATGGCCATGGGCCACTGGAGCATCAATTGTAAGCTCTTTAGCTGGCTGTATGATAACATGAGGCTCACCTTATGTACCTCAACTACTTGCTTAGGTTGCTTATGCATCTTCTCCTCATCGAAAATAACATCATGGCTATAGATAACCTACTTGCGGATCCCATAGGCAATAGCCTGTCTCACATGCATCCCCATGACCAAGAAAGATGCATTTCACAGACTTACGATCCATGTTATTGCATTTGTCCTTGGGTACATGGTAGAATGCCTCACATCCAAAGATTCTAAGATGTGTATGTGAGGGAGGTTTTTCAAAACAATAATTAAGTATAACCATGTGCATGTCCATACTAATGTGTACATACCTTTTGGAACTAGTAAATGCATCGAGACAACCTTCCAACACTTGATGTATATAATATTTAGGGAACATGTTGCATAAGCATCTCAAGGTGTTTATGCATGACCTCTATGTCAACTCCAATTGGGATGAGCACCTAAATAAAGTAAGAATGGTATTTGAATAGTGTAGGTAATACCATCTCTCTTTAAATTCCCTCAGGTGTCAATTCTAGGTGAAGCACAAACTTATTTTGGATCGTATAGATTCCAAAAATAGGGATATTGATAGAACTAAAATCCAAGTCATCATGAAGCTATCACCACTCGTTAATCCCAAGGGTGTCCAATGCTTTCTCACTCACATTGATTACTATACATAGATACTTTATGCTAAACTATGTAGCCATTAGTAGACCTTTGTACAAGCTTTAAGTGAGCTATGATGGACAAAGAAATGTTAGGATGTGGATGCAACCCTCAAGAAGGCTCTAAAAAATGCAATATCCTACAAGCCTATGATTGAAAGGTAATGGCCCATATACATATTGATATATCAAAGATTGTGATCATGTATTACTTTGTTAGCCTAATGATCATAATATGGAATTTCTAGTGAGTTCTACATTGCAATTAGTGTGGTACTTTGCTAGCCTAGTGAGCATGATATGGACTTTCCAACGAGTTTCACTATAGCAGCAACTCATAGAGATAGAGATAAACTATTCCAAAATAGAATGTGAAGGGTTAGGTGTGGTGGATACTATCAAAAATTTAGTTGAATCACAAATATATTGCTATAATTTTTTCTTTGCTTTTATTGAATTTCCTCAAGTTTGAGTAATTATGTGTACTTCGAGTACCATACTAGAAGTAGGGTGGGTCCTAACCCATAGGTCTTGGAACCTTAGAACAAATTATCATCAAAGTCACCACTAAGTTCTTCTCAAGATGAGGGCATCTTGATTCCTCTAAGAAATAGAGGATATCCCCAACCTAGCTCTTAAGTTCATTGGACGTATTCATAAGGACTAAGAATAATTAAATTGTTCTAAGTTTGAAAGAGACTTAAAGTTTATCAATTTAATTGGTAAGGAAACGAATAGAATTAGGCCATTGCTGTAGAAAAACTATAAATCATTGTAGCCATGTGATATCCTAACTTTAATTAAAATTTTTTCCAACTTCTCAACTCTAAAATAATTAAATAGAGAATATCTCGAGCAAAAAGACCCGAGGATCGTAACCTGACATTTTCTGGATTGATAAGGACTGTAGCCAGTCATCATGAAAGTTACCACATGAATGAGAGTTATGAGCCATATTAGTCATTAATGCTAATGTGTATAATATGGATGGTCCAAAAATATTAGATTTTTGGGCAAGGCTAGCATATTTTAGATATTATTTATTGTAAATATCCTAAAAAGATATGGAAATTTCTAAAATAAGATGTCATGTAAAAAAAAGCAAGTGGTTTTTTCTTAGGCAGTTTTGGAGATTTAATGCAAAAAAGGGATTGGCAAAATCGAGTACGTTGCGATCGCAATTTACATGTATCAAACAACACTTCAAACAAGAAGAAGAAGAATGAGTGATCTAGAAGATTTCTAACCAAGTGTCTTGGAGTGTCCTGGAGTTTTACCCCCCTTTCGGAGCCAACGGGACCATTAGATTTGTGATATGAGTATCAGATTGCTAATTTTGCCAAGATCCCCTCCATAAAGAACTCTTCTTCTTAGCCATAATCCTTCCTCTCTAATTTAGCTATAAATAAGAGGCATGGGGAGCCATTGAGAGTAATCTGAGCAAGAGGGGAGAGGCCCTTCCCAGTAGTATAGAACAAGAGGGAGTGAGACAAGAAAAGCGTGAGCACGGGAATTTCTCATCAAGAAGACAAAGAGGATACTTCGTGAGCTCTCAAATTCAATTCTTCCATCCCTTCTATCCTATTTCTTTCTATGGAATCAAGACTCTTCTCGATTTCTTGAAATCTTTGGTGATTGCTTCCCCCTCCCCCCCCAAAATTCCATCAATCTAATTACCCCCAAGCTCCTTCACCAAATTTTCCTTTTTTGTGGTCTCGCGATAAAGACCATGGCCCCAAAGAAGAAAGCTACGAAGGTCGCGAAGGCAGGAGCTGCTAATAATGCTGCGAACACAATTACTACAAGTGGAATGGCAAGTACAGGAATTACAAATGAAGCTGTGAATACCATCAACCAAGCAATTGTCACACGAATCTTCATGTACTAATTTTCTTAAATAAAAGTAGCTAGCAGGCCTTTATTCCATGAATAGGCAACAGAAGCTGCATGCAAAAGATAAGATTTTATTCGATTCATGCATATAATTTCCTTGAGAAATTCTTAACTGCGAATTCCAAGGGTTAACTTGGGTCTGTAGTACAAAATGAACCTATGCGAGTACAAGGAAGGTACCGTGTCCTTAAAATACGTAATATTTCTAATTTTGTGTTGATCAAATGAAATCTCTAAATCACAAATGCTAATTCTCGGTATATAAGAGACCTTGAGATGCAATTGCTAAATGATATTGTTCGTAATTAAACTAATCAAGGTTTTGTTTTATTGCAGGCAAAGACCCACGAAACTCCAAGGGAGTTATCCTCAAGTATGAAATTCTTGCTTAAATTCAATCCAAACTAATCTCCAAGGAAGAGGGAATCCAAGAAAACTATTACAAGGTATTGCCACGTATGCTGATTTATCTCGAAGTTATTTTGCCACTTAGACTGATTTGTCTCGAAGTTATTTTGTCACTTATAGTTATTTTTCCACTTATGCTAAATTGCCTCGATGTTATTATTTTTGGAAAGAAAAGATTTGTCTTGGAAATAAACTTGTTAAGAGTTTGTATAATGCATTTAAAATAACATGATTGTGATTGTAAGCTAGGTATTGATCTTTCCTAAAAGCATCAGGGTAAAAGATGGATGACTGAGTATAGATCACCGGCTGAGGCAATATTCTGGTGAATACAGAACACCGACTGAGGCAATGTTCTTGATGGTACTAGACCTCCCCAAGGCTAGCGTGAATAAATCCTACTCCAAGGGTTTATTTTTTGTTTTGCGTTAGTGAGTTTAGACCAATCATGACACGAAAGGTCTTGTCATAGGGAACTCTAGTCGGCAGGAGGAGGAGAGGATACCAAGGGGCTTTGGTCATAAACTCCTTAGGCTCTTATAAACTGCCAACTACCCTTCGATTTCCAAACTGTATTCTAGGGGTTCCAATACTAGATGGGGAATGAAACTTGGAGAGAATAATACTTCTAATATAAGACATTGTAAAAGTCATTTTTTTGAAAGGAACTATTAAGAAGGAATTGCTTTACTCTATTTTAGTGTCATAAATTAATTAAAGGCATATAACAAATTTGTATGAGGAGATAATTCAAGGAAGCTGATTTTATATATTGAACCTAAAGTGGTAGGTAATTAAATAACTAAAACTACTTTCTCGAGGGAAGTGGGAGGATGGACCCCTGATGGATCCACACTTATATGGCTGGGTGGTCTTGGTAAGCCGAGAGCTTTCCTAAGAAGGAATAAAAATCGCACTTGATGGATCATTAGAAACTAGAAAGACTAACTCACATCACTTTAGAATCCGCTAATATTAATTAGCCACTAGTAATAGATTTGACTAGAAAAATTCAGGTCGATCCTCATGGGAGTGGCCTGAACTTCCGATGCACATAGACTCAAGGGAGCCTAGTTAGCAAACTCTGAGGGCTTTATCAAAATCCTAGACGGTGCTTCCTAGGACATCTCTCGATAGGCTACTAAGAACGTACTATCGAGGAATAGCTCGGGTGGCACATTACAAGCTGCTATAGAGGTGACAACCGCCAATACCCATGGACTGTTTATTGTTCAAGCGTTTCAAGCAAGCACTAATGTCTACCTCTCACATAGCCGACGCGCTATCCCTCTCTATGAGTGTAGTGAGATTACCTTAATGCCGGATTGAGTTGCTTCCTCTCTCAAGCACTCCGATAGCTCCACGATTCATGATGCACGCTCAAGCATCCTTCAAGCCTCTTCCTCCAAGCTCCATCCTCCATAGCCATGCATGAGATGAGAGAAGAGAAGAGAAGAAGAAGAGAGGAGATGGAGGAGGGCTTCACCTCCAAGATCCCTCACTCACTCACACTCCCTCCCTCAAGCACTCACAAGCAAGCAAGAGAAGAGAAGAAGAGAAGAAGAAGAGTCAACTTTGCCACACACCAAAGAATGAGCTCTCATTCACTTTTTGAACTTTATATACAAAACCCTAAATCCCTTTTGTGCGGTCATCCCCTTATCCCCCTTTTCTTACATGGCCGGCTGGCCCTTTTTCCCATTGTCCTCCTCTCTTCCTAGCTTAGTCTTATCACTCGTTCATGGTTACAAATTGCACAGGAGGGAGCCTAGTGCTCTTTTACAAAGGTTTTGGCTGCACCTTTATATTTAAAGGTGCGCCTTCTTGTGGTTTCCATGGTTGCATCTTATACTCCTGGTGGTTGTTCCCATGCTTTATATTTCTTTCGGGCCCACTCTCTTATAGGGCGCCTTTTTCTTTTTTTCACCTTGCGCTTTTCCTCTTGACGCCTTGTTTTTTGCTTCCTTTGCTTTGCAATAAACATAAGCCATCACCCACATTGTCATCACAATCATCAACTACTACGTAGTAACCTTCCCTCAAAGAGACAAATGCAAGTGGACAAGGAGAAGGAAATACATGTAGCCATGAGTTTGTTAAAATCATCACACACACACACACACACACACACACACACACACACACACACACACACACACACACACACACACACACACACACACACACACACACACACACACACACACACACACACACACACACACACACACACACACACACACACACACACACACACACACACACACACACACACACAGAGTTCAGGTACCTAGGCAAGCCATCCATGCTATACAAGAGTGAATGAGGTAGACTAGAGCCTTGAAAAGGCTACAAAGGGGCCTTATAAGCAAGCATTGAATGCTATTTTTTGGATATGTTATTATTGTCAAGGGGGAGAGTAAGGAAGAGATAAGCAAGATAGAGGAAGAGATAGAGAGAAATAGAATATGGAGAGGTAGAGAGTAAGAAAGAGAGAATTAGAGAAGGATAGAGGGGGAGAGAGATATATGGTAATAGAGAGAGAGAGAGAGAGAGAGAGAGAGAGAGAGAGAGAGAGAGAGAGAGAGAGAGAGAGAGAGAGAGAGAGAGAGAGAGAGAGAGAGAGAGAGAGAGAGAGAGAGAGAGAGAGAGAGAGAGAGAGAGAGAGAGAGAGAGAGAGAGAGAGAGAGAGAGAGAGAGAGAGAAGAGAAGAAGCTCGCACATCATAGGATTGATTATTGGTATGTTTTAGGGAGATGACATATTTGTCACAAACAAGGATTTTTTCCTAAGCTTAGAACTAGGCCTAGTTGCCTTGGTATTGCTTTCCATCAAGGAATGGTTTTCTAGACACCCAAGGGTAGGTTGTTTGTCTTATTTTAGTTTAGACTTTGAGAATCCCTTGAAGGGCAAATTTGTGCTTATTTTGAGGCTTATCAGATGAGATTTGATACATGGATGGATCACCTCCATGATTGTACCATGGAGATACTGGTAGAGGCAAGAAACTCAAAAGGGCACTTCCCAATACACTGGTTGGAGGTCCGTGGGGTGAGAGGGACACCATAGAAGGCAAAGTTGCTCCTTTGACAATGTGTGGGCCAGGGAAGCTCCAGACACCCCATGTTGGACCTAGAATGGTGATAGAAACTTTGTGGCCTGATGGCTATGGACGTTGGAAGGCCATATTTGAGATACAAGGTTGATTTTGTCCATGGGACTTTGACACATGCAAGACAGAGGGGGGATGTACATTGATCATCACAATATCATAATAGCCTCATTGTAGCCATAACCATGATAAATCTCTCTAGTCACATCTACAAATAGCCATATCCAAGCACATGCATGTTTATCGAATAGTGAGTCCACTTTAACAAGCAGCTCTCAATCACAATATTTCAGCATGTTACCTTACATGATCCATATATTTGATGAGGACACATCCATGCATTCATAAGATTCATATCTTTGCATGGAATTCCACCAAAAAAGCACTAGGTCCTACTCAATTAGGTTAAGCCTTCTTTTAGTATACCCTTATGAACCATCCACTTTGCTAAAGCAAGGGTGATAGCTTATCAGTGAACCTCACCCATGTCTTTCCAAGTTGAGTCTCTTCCCCTTATATTGATGTGTTCTTATTCAATTAAAGGCTCCTATCTTAGGGCGATCTTTGAGATGGTGAACTACCCTCTAAGGTCATTATGGATGCACTTAGGTGTAGCCTTTAACTTTTATATTGTAGTGTTATATTATCTAGAATGACTTTTACTTCCACCTATTAATTGCCCTCTCTATCATTTCACACTTAGTTACAACATTCCTTTCTCTCTAGTTTCCTCACAATGTTGACTCCTTCAATATATATACTCAACAATTCCACAATATAGTGCATGTTAACTTGTCAGAATAAAAGCAACCATGTAAAGTAAGCTTTAAATAATGAGTACATTGGCTATCACCTTGAATCATGGTACACTAGTTGTAATTGAAGATAATATGTAGAATCATTCCCTTGGGCAAGTTGTTACTTCACATTCCTTGTCTTGAGCTGTACATCACCTTAGAATCAATGTCATAGCATCAAGCTCCTTAGGTAATGATACTAATGACAAAGAGGGGCAAGTATAGCCTCTCTTCCTCTCTCTTCTCTTCTTTACATTCTTCTCACTCACTCTCTTTTCCTCTCTTTTCCTCTCTCTATCTCTCCTTTTCATCTTTCCACTCTCTTCCTTTCCCTATACTACTATCCCCTCCCTCTTTCTCTATCTTTATTCCCAACTTTATCTCACTTACTAACACATGGTATCTATATGGAAACTCCTCACCGTATATGTCACTTGTAACTCCATATTCTTTTTCTTTCTCCTAATCTCAGATTTCTATCTTTTCTTATGTCTCTATCTCCCTCTTCTCTCTCCCTATTATCTCCCTCTCCCTCTTATCTTTTTTCTCCACCTCTCTCCTCTCTCTCCTCTCTCTCTCCCTATCTCTATCTCCTTTTTTCCCCTTTTACTATCCTCCCTATCTCTCTTTCCTTATACATTCTCTCTCTCTCTCTCTCTCTCCTCCCTATCTCTCCCTCCTTGAACATATACATTCTCTCTCTTTCTTGCTCTAATTGTGCTAACACACTTTCCCACTCTCTTCATTATTAGTAACATCACACTAAGATGGTATCTTACTAATCCTCATTCCCTGCCACAATGATAATTAAGGTCAATAGTCAAGGAGGTATACTTGATCCTTGACCCTTTCTCTCATGGTATAGTTGAAGGGGACCTTATACAATATGATACACGAGAAATATTTCTTTAATATTAGTAGTATGCCAGCTAGCCAAGGCCACCCAAGAACACCGATGTCCCCATAAACCAGGGGATGTAAAATAAATATTGGAATATGGAACTTGATACTTTAGTTGATACCCCGTAAGGTTAGGAGATGGAATTTATTGATACTCACTCTCTTAGCTTGATTTTGACATAATTAGGGTTGAAGGAGAGAAGGTATGTATTATTGCCCCTACTAAGGAGGGGATCTATACTCTCTCTCTCTCTCTCTCTCTCTCTCTCTCTCTCTCCCCTCTTTCTTTCTCTCTCTCCCCCTCTATCCCTCCATCCCTCTCTCCATCCCCCCTTTGTCCCCCCCCCTCTCTCTCTCTCTCCTGCTTCCTATCAAGCCACTAGCTCCATCAAGAGGGGGGAAGGAGTTGTGAGAGTGCTCAATGGAAGAGAAACATGAACATAGAAAGAAGCAAAGAGAGGAAGCAAAAGATGAAGAAAGAATATTGCACTAATTGAAGAAGAATGTTGACACAATGGAGATGGATTGATTAGTCCCTGCATGTAGCCCAAAGCGTCAGTGAGGGCACTAGATTAGGTTGATGACAATAGTAGCACCAAGCACGGAGATTGGGAGTGTGCACTTGTAAAGGGAAGATTGAAGATTGAAGAGAGTGTGTGTATACCAAGTGGGGGGTTGGCTATAAATAGCCATAAATGCCCAAATTTGGCCAACTTGCACTAGGAGAGGCCATTAATGCTAGCCGAATAGCAATAAAGGTTGGCCATTGAAGAATAACATGCAAAAAAATAGGGGTAACTCTGAAAAAATCCTAGATGACAATGACAATGTCCTACAGGTGAAGAGAGACTGTAGAAAATAATAACTAGCCTAGTAATGCACATAGGAAGTTGAACAATTAAAAAAATACACCTAAATTGCTAGATCTCCTATTTCTCCATCAGACTTTGACAAGAGCTCACAACCAAGAGATGATAGACTGACATAAGTAACATAGGTAGGCTAACACCCCCTCTCAAATCCTGGGAGTGTCTAAAGACCCAACAACCTCATGTGATGATGCATAAAAGCCTTGGGCAAATGCTTTGTGAAGAGATATGTTGCATTGTCCTCTGTGGGATAGTAGGCCATTGCTAACTCGAAATCCAAGATCCACTCTCAAACATAGTGGTACTAATCCTCTTCTTCCCGAGGAATGAATCTTGCTCATGCTTCTTTCTTGGTTGCTCCTTCCACTTGAGGCTTGTTCTAGAACTTCAAGACTATTGCCCAAGCCTCAATAAGTACTCAGCACAATCATTAGCACCAGTAGGATGACCAACAGTGTGCCTATTCTAGGAATGGTCTTCCCTACTTCTCCTCCAGAAATTGGCAAGTACTCTATTGTGGTCCTTGTGACTCTTAGCATTAACCTCGCTAGAATTGGTACTAAGTTTGGAGTATGAGCTTGAATGCTTTAGCTATTTACTATTCCAATAAAACAACATGTTGTCATACAATAGGGATAGCCATTGCTTCACTGTTTGAGCTTCACTAATGCTCATACACCTATGCATTGATTCTCGGATGCTTGGTAGATGCATTTAGATGCTTCTTGGATAGGTTTGCTCTTTCTTTGCTCAGTTTGAAACAAGGTTCTTTTTTAAATATATAGTGGAGGACAAGTATCTTACTTGAAAGCTTTATGCATTGAAGACTTATATGCTTATCGGGTCAAACAAATGCTAAAGTATATACTTAGCACTGATGTATGGGATTGACCATGTCTATGGTGACACTTGAGGCTCTATATTGAGCCACATTGGATGCTTTGGCACCTTGATATTATGCTTCCATTGCTATTACAGGCTTGAAGGGCACATATTGGGCATTATACTCCCGAATATGTACTACTTAGATCTTGGATGTATGGATGCCTTGCACATAATGTTTTGAGCTTGGTTTGCTCATTTGGCATTTGAATTTTGTTCTAGTGGGAGCGGCCACTCGACATTTGGATATTACATTGAGCATTTGGTTATGTGATTGATCTTGGGGGTCTTATAGTGAGACCGTGGGGCTTGGTAACATGTACATGCTCTTGGGATGGTATGTATCTCTATCATCAGTGATGTATGCATCTTGGTTGGTTATGTATTGAGCTTTCGTTATATTTCTTAGTCTGTTGGGCCTTGGTCTCTTCTATTACTCATGAGACCCACTCTATGCATGATGGTTATGCCTATGGGATGTACCTTAGTCTGTCATATTGATTCTTTGATAGTTCTCATTGCCAATTGCACATTCACTCTCTCACTGATGCTAGTTGGAGCTATTTCTTGGCAGTTATAGTTTGTCTTATATAAGTGATTTCCCATTTGCATTGATTTCTTACTATTATACTTCATTTTCAACATGTTGTAATTGCAATTCACTACATTATTTATGCAAGTAATCACCTTCATTTTGATAGTTCTTTGCATTGAGTTTGTGGATGGACAATTCATTACTTGGTCGGTACCCCTTGTTTTCAGCTTGATTTAGCAATGGTTTTAGGGTTGTTTGCAATAATTACAATAGCATGCTTTGATAGTTTGTGCACTTGTTTGCCTTCACTATGGTTGGTGGCTTGAGTGATAGTGCTATCTTTAATATTGACAAGATGGATGGCACCAACTATAACTATTGGAAGGTCCAAATCTAGCAAGTTTTAGTGTAGAAAATGAAGGTTAAGCCTTTGAAACATAAGGGTGTCACGCTCAAACTTATTGATGCAGAGGATTTGGATGAATTAGATGAGCTATGTAAGTCCACCATCATATTGTCCCTCTAAGCAAGTACTCTATAATGTTGTCTTAGATGGGCAGTTTGCATGGGACTTATGAGAAAAGATTCACAATGTTTATGACCAGCAAAGCCCTGCTTCTCAGATTTGGCTAAAGCAACTCATGGACCTTCACATGAAGGAGGGCACTTCTATGTCAAGTTACTTAAATGAGTTTCATTCCATTGTCAGTCATTTGTCTTCATAGGGGATTGAATTTAAGGGTATTCTTCTTCCCTTGCTCTTCTTAGTTACACTGCCTAAATCATGTGATTCATTTCATATTGCTATGTGTGTCAACATGCCTACCGATGGGATACAGTCGTGCAAGATGTAGAGGGTACACTCTTGATTGAAGAGGTTAACAAAAAGAGTGTTGATGCTTCTTGCACCTCTCATGCCTTGATAGCTAGAGGCAATAATGGTAGAAGTGGTAATGCTTGCCATGAGAGAGACCCTCAATAGTCTTGCTCTTAGTCACGTGAATAGTTTCACAGTAAGTCCGGTTGCTAGTCAATCCTCATTGAATTGTCATTGCTATGGGAAAGCAGGGCATATTCAGTCGTAGTGCCATAAAATGCACAAAGACAAATGCAAGGAAAAGGAAAAGGGTAAAGAACATGACAAAAATGATAATCACAACATTGTCCTTAGCAAGTCATACATTAATATTGAAGAGATTAATATTATGCATACTAATTCTAATGATTATTTCATACTTACAACTTCTCCTCTTGATACTTCATAGTTGACTGACGCTTTGTCAGGGTATATTTAGTGTTGATTGATAGATTCAGGGGATTCCTTTCATGTGACCCGTGACTCAATCTATCCATTTGGGGAGATAGTTGGTATTGGTAATCTCCAGTGACAGTTTAGTTTCGATTTCATGTTTACTCTTCATTAAGAATGTCATGTACTAGCTCTCATGATGAAGAGCCTTACCTCTATTTTTGGCAGTTTGAATGATGCAAGTTATGTGGTTGCTTTTGGTGATCCCTCATGAAAGATTACCCGTGGGAATCTTGTCATTGCACTTTGGTGCTAAGTCTAATACTCTCTATTCCTTACTTGTATCTAGGTCAGTTGACCATGTTTTGGTAGTGGATATAGTTCCACATTATCTCTATGGCATCGTTGCCTTGGGTATATATCCTTGAAGGGAATGAAAATGCTTACTCATTTTTAGTATCTTCCACCCCTTGACTATAAGTGCTTTGAGTCTTGTGATTATTGTTTATATGGCAGGCAGACATGTAATACACATGAAAAGTTTGGTATGACATGCATGGGTGAGCAATTGGCTCTTGCTCATTCGGATGTATGTGGTCCCATGCCCTGCTAGCTATTAGGTGGCACGAAGTATTTCATTACCTTCATTGATGACTATACGTATAAGGTATGGACATATTCTATTAAGTAGAAATTGGAAGTCTTGGCTACATTTCAGTGTTGGCTTGCTTTGGTTGAGAACCAGTTTGGGTATCGACTGAAATGCTTAAGGCCATATAATGGGGTGAGTATGCCTCTAAAAACTTTGAGCAGTATTGTGATGAGAGGGGTATTAAGCATCAGTTGACCACCTTGTATGCCAAACCCCAGAATGGTATGGTTAAGTACATGAATAGGACAACTCAAGAGCAAGTTCACAGTATTCTTAGCTAGACATGCTTACCATAGTATTTCTGGGCTGAAGTAGTTACTACTGCCATACACTTGATAAGTTGGTCCCTATGTACTTCTCTTAAATAACTATATTAGGTTGTAGAGGAGGTATGGCCTAGAAAACCTCCCTTGTATGCTGATTTGCATATCTTTGGTCGTGAGACTTTTTGCCATGTACCCAAGGACAAGTGCAATAAGCTAGACCCTAAGTCTATGAAATGCATCTTTCTTGGTTATGGAGATGCATATGAGATTGGCTATCACCTATAGGATGTGCAAGCTCAGAAGGTTAGCCATAGTCATGATGTTATTTTTCATGAGAAGAAAATGCATAAGCAGCTTGAGCATGTCATTGAGGTGTGTAGGGTGATATTTTACGAGGAGCCTCCTACTATTATATGGCCAGCTAGAAGACAACTTGTCATAGTAGTTGATGCCCCAGTGGCCTAGGTCCTTGATACTCCACAAGATGTACAGGCTCCATAGCTTGTCGGTCTACTAGAGATAGACGATAGCTTGCACGGTTTGAGCCCTCTATGGATTATGTTATGGTGATAGGTGCTAGCGAGTCTCTTACTTATGATAAGGCCATGTGTAAAGGTGATAGTCACTCTTGGGCTAGAGCTATCCAGTCAGTTTGAGACTCATTGCAAAAAAATCATATGTGAGATTTGGTTCCTTTGCCTACTAGCAAGCGTGCCTTTCCATGCAAGTGGCTGTACAAGCTAAAAAGTACCCATGGATGCCCCAAGCCAAGATACAAGGCCAGATTGGTTTCTCTTCAAGCAGAAACATGGTGTAGACTTTGGTGAAGTCTTTTCTTCTATTGTGAAGATGACCACCCTCTACTTAGTACTAGCTTTGGTTGCTTAGCTTGACTTGACAGATGGATGTCAAGATGGCTTTTCTGTATGGGAACTTGCATGATGGGATATACATAGAGTAGCCTAAAGGCTTTACAAAACTTGGTAGGGACCACCTAGTGTGCAGATTGAGGAAGAGCCTATATGGCCTTAAGCAGGAATCTAGGGAGTGGTATCACAAGTTTGATGCCTTTATGAATCCATACAGATATTCTCTCACAGATATGGATCCATGTTTATATATGAAGAAGGCTCATGATGGCAGCCTTATGATTTTGATCTTCTATGTGGATGATATGTTGATTGCTAGGATTGCTCATGATGAGTTGGATGCCTTGAAAGGTTAGCTCAAAAAGAACTTTGAGATGAAGGACATGGGATAGGCCTCACATATTCTTGGGATGCGCATTATGCATGATTGCTCTAAGGGACTCCTCTACTTGTCACAAAAGGAATACATCTAGAAGGTCCTTGAGCGTTTTCATATGTAGGATTTTAAGCCTATTGGCTATTCTTTACTTTCTCACATTAAGGTTAGTCAGACCGATTGTCCATAGCAGTTTGATGAGTAGAAGGCTGAGATGGCCAAGATCCCTTATGCATTCGTAGTGGGAAATTTGATGTATGCCATGATACTACTTGTCTTAACATAGCATTTGCAGCCAGAGTTGTGGCATGCTATATGGCTACACCTGGTAGATGGCATTGGGATGCCGTCAAGGGTATCATGATGTACCTGAAGGGCACAACATCTATGTACATTTGTTATGGTGATCATGATATAGGAGTTGTGGGATACACTAACTTTGATTATGCAAGACATGCGGACAATAGGAAGTCCACCTTTGGCTATGTCTTCAACTTTGATGAAGGTGCTGTTTCTTGAATGTCTAGGGTGCAAAAATGCATGGCCCTAACTACTATAAAGGTAGAGTATGTTGCAGCCATACTGAGGCTTGCAAGGAGGCTCTTTGGTTAGGCCATCTGGTAGGACATTAGCATTCCTGATATGGTCCCTACATTGCATTCAAATTCTATAAGTGCTATTCAGTTGGTTAAGACTCTGATCTTCCATGCAATGATAAAACACATTGAGGTTTGTTATCACTTTATTCGAGAGGTCAAGTCCATTGAGCTCATCAAGTTCTCAACTGACCAAAATCCTAGAGATCTACTCATTAAAAGTCTCTCAAGGAGTGCTTTGCCTTTCTTAGGAAGTTGATGGGCATTGGATGAGATGACATTTTTACTCATTCTATTGTACTTATGTACATTTGTACTTTGTCACTTTTTTCTTCTTCTCCCCTCACTAGTGGCACATTTTCCTTTAAGTGGGAGGTTGTTGAAGGTAAAGGTATTTGTGGTGCTGCCTAGCCACCCATGTATTAGTTACACTGATAGTACCTGCATACCCGCACACCTGTAAATTGCAGGTGGTGTCCATCATTATCACTTCATTCTTTATTCTTTGAGTGAAAGGGAGGGTCAGTCATACATTCTAACTGTTGGAGTTCTCACACCTTCTCTCTCTCTCTCTCTCTCTCTCTCTCTCTCTCTCTCTCTCTCTCTCTCTCTCTCTCTCTCTCTCTCTCTCTCTCTCTCTCTCTCTCTCTCTCTCTCCTTCCACCATAGCTCTTGCTTCTGCTCTATGCTTCCACTTCAAAGTTCACTCCCTTCACATAGGAGTCCCATCTGCTAGATCCTCTGTAGGATGATGGAGGATGGAATCTAAAACAAGAGCCCAAAGATCGAAAGTGTCAAGTATGCACTCCACCTTACACAACCACAACGAATAGTTTGAACCATCCATTTTGTCTTCTTTGGGTAATGAAGGTATGACACACATCTACATTGAGGGTATCAAGGATATCATCTTCACAGAGGATGGAGCCTTTTGTGAAAGATGAATAGAAGGGGGACAAATGCAAATGAGGGACTCCTCTTATCAACTATAATCGTGACTCTACTAAAAAAGTGTTTGGAAAGCTTGTGAACTTGTAAGGCATCTTTGATCTTGTAATTAATCAAAAACCTATGTTTATCAAAGAAACAACTATTGCATACCACCAGGAAGCTATCACCTACACAAAAAGCTATCACCTAGTAGAGAGTTGTTTCTTATGCCTAGAAAGTTGTCGTCTACACCACAAAGAGGAAGCCTATAAAATACAAATGAGGCTTCAAGCATAGGAACTTTTTTTATTTCCTTGGGTACTTTAACTAAACTTGTTTCTCTAATATAAAAAATGAGGCCACTTGTAATGTACATCACCCTATCAATAGAGTCAATCTAGAACTTCACTCCTAGACTACCTAAGCATGTGCATGGGATGGGTTGAGGAGGTGGGACCTATGGTGGTTGTGGCATCAATGGCAATGACTGCAGTGAGGATGAGTGACCAATCCTAAAGAACAAAACCCATATGATTTCATAAAAACATGGATTAACACACCATTACACATGAGTTTATAGATGTTGGTACTATTGATGAAAGACGGCATGGATTCTTTGTAAACATCATATTTTAGCAACATGAAACAAGGTTTTTCTTGTTATAAGAGTCAACCAAAACATCTCACAATACAAGCTAATGATAGCCATATAGCACCTTGAGCTACAAAAAATGGATCTCCTTTAGGATGGCATCTTCACTAAAGACAATGACCTTCCATAATGATTTCATAAAAAATGACAATAGAATGGCATTCCTTAAGCTATCTTTTTGGCAGTTTGGTTAAAACTCTTAGAATCATCATAGCAACTTCTACTAGGAGTAGCTTTTCTAGTGTTGGTTGAATGTAAGGTCATGGCTTCCATGAAAATATCTCTACATCACAACACTATTGAGAATGGCCTCACAGCTTGGTCTCAATGAAGGAGAGGGGACATGGCAATATATGATTATTCTCTCTCTCTCTCTCTCTCTCTCTCTCTCTCTCTCTCTCTCTCTCTCTCTCTCTCTCTCTCTCTCTCTCTCTCTCTCTCTCTCTCTCTCTCTCTCTCTCTCATGACATAAGCTCTTGACTTGCTCTTGCCTCGTGAAAAAGGGTGAGGTGAGAGAATAAACTCTCAATCTCTTGTTCATGACATAAGCTTGACTTGCTCTCGCCTCATGAAAAAGGACGAGGGGAGAGTATAAACTCTCTCTTACTCCCACCTATTGATAAGCCATATGGCCTACCTATGCACTCCATGGAAGTGCATAAATGTGAGTGGGTGACAAAGGGGGGCTCTTGGCTTTACTTGGCAACTGTGTGGGCACGTGAATCCCATGGGGGGGGGGGGGGAGTGGTAATATTGGTGCCTCCATGTAGGGTGGTAGGCCACCTTCTCATCCCGGATTCAAGTTGTGGCAATATGTCAATTATCCTCTATGCACCATGGCACCCCATCACCATCATGCGTGACATCAACCAACTCCTCAATTCACAATAAACTATAGTACATAAGAACTAAGTTTTAACCAATACTTAACACTTTGTTATGATATAACATTATTTATTTATTTATTATTTCTAAGAGAAAAATAATCTAACCTGCCTAGACCTTTTTTGTGTTGAATATTCTTAAAACTATAGTTGATTTATGTTCTAAAGATGAAATAATGAGATTATATGTGTCATTTTGGTTTTGTAATATTTTATTTCAAAACAAAATTGACTTAAACCTTTAGGATTTCAGGTTTCTAGCATCTTTATAGGTGTGATCGAGATGACAACCAGGTCCCCTGATGATACCCACAAAATCTATATTTACGAGGACTAGACAAAATAAATCTAGAACATGTGGAGGTATTAGGAGAATCTATCACATTCATAACTTCTTGTATGTATATGTGTACTCTTGGATATCATATCGTGAGTGATTCATTCTCCACCTCACTTTCATTGTTTCATTCACACACGCACACACACATAGAGGTTGTTTACACACCAAATGGTGGACACTCACTTTGTAAAGTGTTAACCAATCAAAGCACTTCTTTAGGGGTTGGGCATCCACATTTCCTTGTACACTAGAGAGCACATGACTTGTTTACTTGCTAAACTGGTGAACTCCCTACCCACTTTTGTATGGCGAGTCTCTCTCACCCAAATAATAAAGTGATGGACAAGGATGCACTTTTTGCCTTGGTAGCCAATAAAAAAATAAAAATATTTTTTTTCAATTTTTTGCAAAATATGTCCTTGTGGTGTATGAAGGCTATGTGCCCATATCTGCACCCAATTTAAAAAAATACATGCCCACACTTTGGTCGGGGTTGGGCATCTATCATTTGGCATGTAACCGGCCTTATTACTAGTCCTTTCTCCTCATTTTCGCACGCACGCACGCGCGCGCACGCGCGCACGCACGCACGCACGCACGCACGCACGCACGCACGCACACACACACACACACACACACACACACACACACACACACACACACACACACACACACACACACACACACACACACACACACACACACACACACACACACACACACACACACACACACAATCCTATCCATTTTCATACCACATATTCCTATACCTAAGAAGATTGAGATCCCTCTTACTCTTCCTCCCTATCTAGGAGTGTTGGTATATCATACTTGGATTTTAGGAGTGTTCGGGTGCCATACTTGCATAGTACACTAGGTTTTGCTACTCCTAGTATTATAATGCTTCCACATGTTAACACATATCACATTTTTGGTTTGTTAACCATTGACTCTCCTATACACACTCCCTTGCATTGCACATGTAATCCCTTCCTTTTACATACACATGGAATATTTGTTTTGGCCCTTTAACTACTCACATTTGTTCTCCCTCTCTTTCTATATATTTTATAACCTATTGGTTATGAATGTTTATAAACCTATGATTTTGATGGAACACTGCCGATTGGTTCTAATTGATCAAATTCAAAAGGTTTATGGTTCACAACATGTCCAAGTATCTAATAAACACATAGAAGTTATTTCAACAATTGACATCAAAGGTGGCATTGCTAGAAGATGGAATGTTTACTATTTTTCTACTCAGGGAGCTCATTGAGTTGTGACAAGTACAACAGATGAATCGTCTGTTAAAGAAATCTATTTTGTATAAACCTATTCTATTGGGAATGACAAAATCATCTCTAAATACCACTAGTTTTTTATCGGATGCAAGCTTTCAAGTGACTACTTGAGTACTAGCAAAAGCTGCTCTTTGGATCGACTGGTTAAAGGGATTAAAAGAGAATGTTAGTCTTGGTGATGCTATTCCCATTGGAAGAACAAGTAGTCAATAGATTCTTGGTTGAATGGATGGAAATAAACAAAAAGAATTATATTCCAATAGAAAGCTTTTAAATAAATTTGAAAAAGAAGTTGATAAATTAATTATCCATGATTTTCCAAAGGAACTGAGTTTTCGGCATAAGATCAAGATTCACGAAGAATTAAAGCATTCTCTTTCCCATTCTGAGATTGATATGCATTGATTTCATCTATTCTTGTTGTCAACTAAATCGAGAATAGATTTATTAAATATTTTCATTAATAATA
The DNA here is from genome assembly GCF_053477565.2 of Lygodium microphyllum. NCBI lineage: Eukaryota > Viridiplantae > Streptophyta > Polypodiopsida > Schizaeales > Lygodiaceae > Lygodium > Lygodium microphyllum. The sequence goes on from NC_141142.1 coordinate 15,752,725, forward strand.
TTGATTGATAGTTTTCAATTGTTTTAGAAGTCTCATTAGAATGAAACCATTCTAAAGCTCTTCATATATGAAGAAAAGATGTGATGAAAGAACCCCAAAATATCACCCTATATTTTTAGAGAGCACAAAGGGGTTCATATTATTGATCTGATTTAGATAGCTAGTCTCTTATCTGAAACCTGTGACTTGTTTGTGATGTAGGAATGGAGGGGAAAGAGTTTCTAATGGTAGGTACCAAATATTAAGTGGTTGACCTAGTCACGTCAGCTGCAAAGATATCTTGATGTCACTATGTGAGTAAAAAATGGCTCAATGGTACACTAATGAATTGGTCCACTACAAAAATGTGTCTTCATAGATTTAAACATCTGCAAGTTGGAAGAGAAAATACAAGAGAATTTGACAAACTCTCGAAAAAAGAGACCTCAAACTTAAAGAGACGATTGGTTTAGTGAGACAAGTATATAAGTGGCATTCAAAATATGCTAGACTTACTTGATATCATGATAATCACTGATCAACATGAACAACTAACAGCTCTTCAGGAATATATTATTCTAGGTATCCCCACAATTTGCATTGTCAATATGGATTGTGATCTGTATCTCATAGATATACCGATCCTAGATAATGATGATGCACGATCCTTGATTCAATGGATATTAGACAAGTTAGCATTAGCCATTTACAAAATGCTCATTAATGTAATGTAATTGCCCTAGAAATATGGGAGACAATAGTTGGATGGTGGTTTCCCAATTCAAGGGTACTATATATTTCTAACATGGGACTTCTAAGAAATATTGGATACTTGTTTGAATGCTTACCTAATGATTTGGGAGGTACAGTATCCTAGGACTTAGAAATTAGCTTTGGTCTCTCAATTTTTGATCAAAATTTTATGTATCTTTGATGCTACCTATATGGATGTTAGAATATGTTTGGGAGAACTATAATAGCTCCTTTTAAAAAGGTTTTTAAAACTTAGGGTACTCACTGGTTGAAAGCATAACCCTCAGATGTGCTCAACATAACTGAAATTTAAATGATTTTTTTGTAACACTTTCAATTTGTGAGAGAAAATTTTATTTTGTTGGAGAACTTGTTGATATACTCTTTAGCATGCACATAATTGAAGATTGTAAACTAAAATAATCTCTTCTAAAATCAAACTCTAGTTTGGGCTTCCCTATACAAGGGGTCGTTAGTTGTCATGAAATTATTGTCCTTGGGTTTGTAATGTATTTAACACTAGATATACATCCTTACGATTTAGTTTTTCTAGTGTCTTTGTACGTGTGATTGGGATGACAACCAGGTCCTGTGAACAACACATGTAACATGCATTAGATGGTAAGGTCCTTACCTTCATCTTTTGTATGGATGTAGGTAACAGCTGGACCCTTCACTTGCTTGGGCCTAGAAAGACTTCTCCTAGGGAGAGGATTGAAAATTATGAGGCTGAACAAACTTTTGGCTTATTGATCTTTATGACATCCTCTCATACACACCTTCAAATGATAAATCATTTGTTAATTGTTTTTGAACAATGTTAATTAATGTTATATTTCAATTTTAAAAGCAATATCTTTGTATATTATTATTATTATTATTATAGATAATTTATTAATTTTTAAATAATTTATAGATTCAAATTTTGAAGGGAGTTTTTCATAAGACACACAGGCACATTTCACTTTACTCTTGTGCACATATGTGCACATTCATGCAAACACGCATGCGTGCACACACACACACACACACACACACACACACACACACACACACACACACACACACACACACACACACACACACACACACACACACACACACACACACACACACACACACACACACACACACACACACACACACACACACACACACACACACACACACACACACACACACACACACACACACACACACACACACACACACACACACACACACACACACACACACACACACACACACACACACACACACACACACACACACACACACACACACACACACACACACACACACACACACACACACACACACACACACACACACACACACACACACACACACACACACACACACACACACACACACACACACACACACACACACACACACACACACACACACACACACACACACACACACACACACACACACACACACACACACACACACACACACACACACACACACACACACACACACACACACACACACACACACACACACACACAAACACACACACACACATTCTTCCTCTCTCTCAGTCTCTATATCAATGTCAAAGATGTTGCAAAGAATCCGTAACTCAAAGATGTGCCACTTCTTTGATTTGTGGATCTATAAAAACATGGTGTTGCATGGCATGAGATTTACTCTATTCTCAAAGCTCTTAGTTCTCCTAATATAGCTTGTCTAAAATAGCAAATCTTGATAGAAATATTGCAATCGAATGAATTTAGTAATTCATATAATAGTTATTTGTATTGATCCCTTGGATGTCTCCTTCATAAATTATTCTTGATGACTTGTCCTTTTGTCTTTTTATGTGAAGTGCTCTTATAGATATTTGGTATACATTATAGCATATGTAATTCTTTGATCTAGTAGGTGGTAGGTTTTGGAACCTACTCAAATATCATGGTTGAACATTCATGGCAAATGGGCTTTGAAATTCTTTGATCTAGTAGGTAGTAGGTAGTAGGTTTGGACCCTACTCAAACATCATGGTTGAACATTCATGGCAAGTGGGCTATGAAATCTTTGTTCCTAATAATCATTGTATAACATGGCTTGACCCTACTTAGGCATCAATTTTTGTCTTTAAAACGTTGGAATTTGATAAATCCCCTTTTTTTTGGTTTCATATTGGTAGCGAATGGATTTTAATAAAGATTTTATTCATATTGCTATCAACATGTAGTATGACATACAGAGTCCAAGATTAGCTTTAACTTATGCAATAGTTATATGACACCCATGGACTTTTGCTAGCTAATTGATACATAATTAAGGTAGTACAAGCTTTGTTAGTACATAAGGACAAACTTGATCTTAGTAGGTTTGATTGTCCCCCTTCATATTTGAACTTTATGTACTTATTTGATTTCAAACTAACTCTTAAATTGTTTCATGTCCTTTTTTGTTTTCTTTGTGTGGGTATATAAAGATAAGATATACAATATGGCAATTGAACCTATGGGAGATGCTTCCCTAATTTGTCACTACTTATATATGGGTATAAATCCTTTACTTGAAAAATAGATTCTTGTACAAAATTGCGATCTTTTGATCTCTTGATAAAATATGTGTATTATTGTGATAGCATGCCATGTAGCTCAAAATAGATAAATAACTTGAAGTAGCCAATCCCCTATGGTTTGGCTAGATTGTTGAATTGCAATTGTCTGAACTGTGATTTGGCAAAAAAGTTTTTAGACCAAGTATGCCATTTATATTACTTTGATTACTTAACTCTAATTTATTGTGATAATCATCCTAGAAATTAATGATATGTTTCCTTGCTCACTTGACAATATATTGCGTTATTCTCCATCTACATGCCCATCACACCAAACCTTGGACTTTATGCTTGGCATTAGGATGTTCCTTGATATTGCCTTAGACTTCTGCTCAAAGATGATGCTTTGCTAGAGGATATTGCTAAAAAACTTCTCGATCTCTTGCAATCATTATCATTTACCTAGTTTGAGTCATAGTTTCCTACAAGAGAACTTTTGGAATTGTGTATGATATTGTTGATTTCAACTTTGTTTGGTTAGAGTATCATCTCAATGGTATTGGTGGCTAGGGCATTGGCCAAGTTTGGTAATAGAGAAGTGGTAGGAGTGTAATACATATTTTTTACAACATCAGGCATGCATAAGTGAAAAAAGCAATACATTATGCGGGTCGATCTAGCTTTACATGAATGGTGGAGACCCATAAGCATCTTATGAATGTGAAGGCTTGGGCCGTCAGGCCAAAAGAAAAGGGAAAGAATTTCAAGAGATTTTGGAAGATGTACCATAGAAGATGATCAACCCAAATCATGGATAAGGAACAAGGATCATTAATGACTTTGCATTACACTTGATGAAAGGTCTAAATGTATTATAGCAATTCTTTAAGAATTTTTGAATGAAAACTATGTCTTTGAGTTTTTGAGTTTTTGAATTTATGAATGAAAAATTGATGAGCATATGAGAGGCGTAGGATTTGAATGAAATTAAGGAGCGTGTGCTACTTTAGGCAAGTGAGCACTATGCACCATTCAATATTTTATTACACCTTTTCCTTGTATTTGGCCTACCATGTGTACTATAAGTACTTCACATGAGGGATTATCTCCTCCTCAAAACTAGCTTCAAGAGAAGCTACAATCTTCATGATGGCTACTTTGTTTGCTACAACTCTTGAAGTAGTTAGAAAGTCTTGTATTGATGGTCACCTCAATCAATAATACTTTGCAAGCTAGTCATTATTATTGTGCTTGGCTTTGTTGACAAGAGTAATTTAGCTTCAAAACTTATATGCAAGGGGAATCTAAAAGTGCTTATCTCATTATAATCATCATGAAAGAGGCGATCTTCATAGCCCTACTGATTGGGTAATCAATGAAAGATTTAACATACATTGGTGGGCAATGTATTTGTGTATACCATTCTAGAACCTTTTATGTTTTTTCCTTCTAAAATTGGCCTAACATGGTTGCCATATATACTCGTCATGATGAGGTAGCACTCCTCCTTATAATTGTCACAATAACATGTTTCAATCTTCATGTTTTTGAACCAGTAGCTATCTACCCTATTATACTACTATTTATCCAAGAAATACATAATCTTGATAATATACATGATGCAAGTCTAACTATGAGGAATGTACCCCATCCTTACCATAGAATATATGTAGGATGACATGATAAAGTCCTACAACCCCCTCTAGTTGAGATGGCATCCTACTATCCTACAGAGGGGTGTCGATATTAACCCTCCCCCCCCCCCCCCCTTCTCATGGGATTCACATGGCCATGGGGATGCCAAGTGAGGCCAAGAACCCCCCCTCTCTTACCCACTCATGTTTATAAAAATTCCCCCTCCATGGAGCATACAAGGGGGCCCTTTGGCCAATCAATAGGTTGGGAACTCGTTGGGAATAGGAAGAGAGATTTCATACCCCCCCATTCTTTTCATGAGCTGAGAGTGGGGCAAGCTCTTGTCATGAGCATGAGAGAGAATAATCATATCTCAACCCCTCTATCAAGACCAACCCATGAGGCTATTCTCGAGATGATTAAGTTTCCAACACACACACACACACACACACACACACACACACACACACACACACACACACACACACACACACACACACACACACACACACACACACACACACACACACACACACACACACACACACACACACACACACACACACACACACACACACACACACACACACACACACACACACACACACACACACACACACACACACACACACACACACACACACACACACACACACACACACACACACACACACACACACACACACACACACACACACACACACACACACACACACACACACACACACACACACACACACGCGCGCGCGCGCGCGCGCGCGCATGCGTACACGCGCACACGCGCGCGCACACGCGCGCGCACACACACACACACACACACACACACACACACACACACACACACACACACACACACACACACACACACACACACACACACACAGAGTCCCCCATCGTTACCCAACGTAGGGTCTCCTTTGTCATCAAGAGCGGCTAATGACCAAATTAAGCCTAGAGAGTGGGCATCAATAAATTAACCTGAAGGGGTATTGGCTAAGATAGCTCGTCCCATATTTCAATATTTTATTTCACATTCCCTTCTTTATGGGGACATAGGCATTCTTAGGTAGCCTTAGGAGCTATTCTCATGGGGTTTTTTGGGGGGATTTTTGAAAAGGTTTTTTCAAAAAACTAGAAACCCTGAAGTTCACATGGGGGGTTTTAGTTCTTTGGAAAAATCCCCTTTTCCCATTGAGAAACCACTTACAAGAGAGAAACCCTTTCCCATTTTTGAGAGAAGGTTTCAAGGTCCACGTCACCTTCACAAATTTGGGAAAAAAATATGTTTTTTTGCAGTGGGGATTTTCAAAGACCCCTATATGTGTCATCAGTTTGCTTTTGGAAAAGGGAAACTAAGCTCTAGAATATTGTTTCTTATTGGAATCCATGCATGAATAGCTCCTTAGTTAGCTGGTGTAAAACTAATGTTAGAGAAAGATTTCCCCACTATCATCTCATATAAGGTCTTGTTCAACTATACTATGAGAGAAAGGGTCGAGTATACCTCCCTTTACTCCTGACCTTAATTATCATCAAGGTAGGGAATGAGGATTAGTAAGATACCATCTTATGTGACATTAGTAAAGAAGAGAGCAAGAGAGTATATTAGTGAAATTAGAGTAAGAGAGAGAGAGAAAGTACATATATAAGGAGAGAGAGATAGGGAGGATACTAAAGAAAAAAAAAACAAGATAGAGATAGGGAAAGAGAGGAGAGAGATAGAGGGTAAAGATAGAGGAAGAAGGAGATACGGAGAGAGAAGAGGAGAAGAGGGACATAGAGTTATGAGTAAATATACAAAGAGAGAGAGAGAGAGAAAGACAATGAGAGGTGAAAGGGACAAGGAGATAGAGTTAGAAATGATTCATATATAGTGAATATTTCCCATATAGATACCATGATATGTCACCTTAATGTAAAGCTTTCTCCTTGTGGACCCTTCATGAGATGAGCATTGTTGAATATCTTGATGTTGGATGTGAGCTCCAAGAAGATAGTCAATTTGCTTTCAATGTTGAGAACCTTGAGATTGAGCCTTGAAATGCTTGGAATTATGTTTGTTTTAATAGTTGAGCCTTATCAATGTTGTGTGCTTCATGATTTCAAACCTTGGATTGAAATGCCTATCTTGATTTGATACACCTATCTTGATTTGATACGAATCTATGCCTCTTGCAAGACCTTCCTTGACCTTTACCTTGACATAATCATCCTTTTTTGTGATAGAATACTCCTTCTTGAGATACTTCACTTATAAGTTTGTTGATATGGCCCTTTCTTGTAGAATGATTTTATGAAGAAACTTTCCTCAATAAGCAATGTGAATGCAATGGTGGATGCACCTTGAGTCATAAGGGCCAATTTTGAGGGAAAATGAACCTTTTAATTAGTGTTCACTAATGACCATATTAGTGAATAGGCCAATGGGACATTGCCATGTGTGGTCAAATGTAATATTTGACTCTTTACTAATTCGACTAGACTTCATCTATCTCTAGCAAAAATGTAAAAAAGGGCCCCTTAATAACTTCACCATACAATTCTAACCAAATGATTTGTTCGTGATAATGAAAAATCTCAAACCTTTTTCTTGCTTTTAGCACCATGATGTGACTTTTTGAAAAGTAGGATTCTCAAGTAACATCAAAATTTAAAAACTAAAAAGAATTTTCCCTTGATCTACGAATATTTTAAAAGTTTTTGTAACCCGCATGATCCTTTTTATGTGCATTGTCTTGTAACTCTCATTATTTTGGTACTTCAACTCCTCAGAACTCCTTTTGCATTACCTCTACTCTATTCAACCTCATTTCTTTTCAACTCTATCTTAACCTCACTTCTCCTTAATGTTTAAGACTTCTTCTTCCATAGCTTCTTCTAAGCAAAACCATCTAACTCTATATAGGCATGTAATGTTACAATGCAATAGAGGATGATATCTCATATCTACCAATAATCTACAAGCTCCACGATTGGATAACAAGGCTTTTCTCAAGTAAAGTCTTCACAAGTTTAAATAGAAAGAGAAAATATGAAATTTCACTACAAAGGACAAATTCTGGGATTCCAGTTGTAAGGTTACCAAATTTACCTTTTTAAAAAAGGTTGATGTCTAATGTATATATTTTTATTTTTGTTTTTAATGTTCCACTAAGCTTGTAAACCAACTTTGAGAATCTTTTAGTTTTAGTTTTAGTGTATCCCATTTCTTTTCAATACCTCAAACTTTTTCCATGGATTTTTATAGGAAACCATATAGCTCTATACGGATATGTTACCTCTTCTTGGTTAGGCAAAATTTATATGGAAAAGTATATAGGAATTCTTTGAAAGTTTTGATTGTCTTTACTATTGAAGTCAAAATTATCTCAAAATTTATTATGAATTTATGTGAGATTGGCTTGCTTATGCTTTAAGCACTATTGAAGAATATACTTATAAAGTCTAGGATGGGAGATCTCACAATATATAGAAAAAACATCTATACATAGGGTAGATTAGCACGCTATAGGATCCGGGTGCAAATTAAATTTTATTGGCATTGTTAAACCAATAGGCTTGTTTAGCTTAATAAAGGAAGAAAAACAACTTCTCACTTGGGAATTCCTCTCTATTGATAACTTCTTATCCAATACAATTATCTTTTATACTAGGGTTATATGAGGCTTTTGTACCAACTCTTATTTCCTTTATACACAAGTGATATCAATTAGTTGAAGAAAATGATAATTATTTGAGCTAATATTACAATATATTATAAATATGATAACATTAATAACTTAGAGAAAAATATAGTATCATGAGCCAAAATTTGAGATACAAGGCACACTAGTAGAAATAAGACAATTCTTGATGCATATTTTTTTGGGTACTGATCTTGATAGTTTTAAGACCATAGTTGAGATCAGAAGGCTCATTCCAATTGTTTTGAATACAAACATGACTCCATTCTGAGCTCTAGAGTAAAAGTTACCACCCTTTTTGTGGTGTAGTTTAACCAAGACCCTACAGTGCGTGCAATTTGACAAGGTTTGATTAGTCTATGTGCACCTTAGGATCCTGATCCAACTATACCACAAAAAGGGTAGTAACTTTCACTCTAGAGCTCGAAATGGGATCATGTTTGTACTCAAAACAATCAGATGTAGCCTTCTACGCTCAAGCATGGCCTTAAAATTGTCAAAATCCCCACCCAAACAAATTCTACATCAAGAATTATCATACTTCTACTAGTATTCTCTAATCTACCATCTCCATTGATGGTAAGTGTAAATAACACCCTAATATTCATACACATGTATGTAGGACATCTACAATTAGTTAATTTAATTTTTTGATTGTTGCTCTCTTTTTTTACAGCTTACCCAATGAGGATCTTTACCTTCTCTCCACTGGTATTCTCCAATAATCCACTATGTTAATGGTGGTACTTGAAGGAATACTTGTGTTAGATCTCAAGGCTATATTTAGAAGGCATTTCTAATTCTAATTCTACTACATCATCCAAGTCTACTACTATATCATCTGTCTAGTCTGCTATATTGTCCAACTTTCTCTCTCTCTCTCTCTCTCTCTCTCTCTCTCACATTAGGAAAAAATGAACTCATTAATGGGCCCTTAAAAATAATATAGTTTAAGATGTGGGCCTTTTGGATTGTCCAATAGGAATGCTAGATGTTGACATCCATGGAGGGTGAATCTTCTCTCTCCAAATCTTGGGTTTTTTATTTAAAAAAGGGGTAGTGGGGGATTTAAAAAAAGGGAGAATGAATAGTACACAAAATTTAAGTTTCTCTCACCTCGTATTTCTCTCCATTTTTTGGAGTATACTGGTGAATTTTTATCTCCATTGAATCTCCCTGGTGAGAGTAATTAGGGTTTTTAGCGTTCTGCTTACCTCTGCACTTTCTTCTGTATGCAACTCTAGATTTTGGCCAAAACACAGGTGCCCATCTCTCATTGCATTTTCTCTTGTTTGCTATTTTTTCAATAAGGATTGATGTCGTTTCTTATTGTTATTGTTGTTTTATTGTAGAGGTTGTTTTGAGTAGGAGGCAGAGGTGCTCATCTCTCTCTCTCTCTCTCTCTCTCTCTCTCTCTCTCTCTCTCTCTCTCCTTTCTTTCACCCTCTCTTTATGTGTTGTTTCTCTTTTATGTTGTGTTTTCAATAGAATTTGATGTTGGTTCTAATTGTTGTTTTCTTGCAGAGTTTATTTGGAGCAAGAGACAAAGGTGTTAATCCCTCTCTCTGTTTGTTTTTTTTTAAACTGCTATCTTTCCAATACAACATGATGTTAGTTCTAACCTTTGTCGTTGTTTTATTGCAAAGATAATTTTGGGTAGCATAGCATAAGTGCTCATCTCTCTCTCCCTCTCTCTTTTTCTCTCTATGTTTCCTCTTTTCTACCATTTTTCAGTATATCTTCGTGTAAATACCAACTCTTGCTATTGTCTTTTATAGATATCAATTTGGGCAAGATTTGATAGGTGCTCATTTCTTACTCTCTCCCGCATACTCACACACTCTCTCTTTCATCCTCTCTGCATTTTTCCTTTTCGACCATATTTACAATAGTGTTTGATGCTAATTCTAACTTAAGGATTAATTGTTGTTGTAGCACTTAACACAACGTAGATTAGGGATTCTGTAGCTTAATTTACGGGTAAATCTGGTATGTTTTGTGGTGCCAAAATTTATTCATTTAACTTTTATGTTTGGTGGGATTTATGTTTTCTATTGTTTATCATTTGCAATGGGTTTTGATCAGCAACGATTCAATCTTATCTTCAGCAGATCAACTTATAGGTAAATTGGCCCTATTTTGTGTTGCTTCTATTCATGCAATTATCTAGATATTTTTTGTTAAAAGGGATTCATGCAAGTATTTTTTTTGTACATGTATTGTACAAGGTTTAGGTGAAGCACGTAATTCTCCATTGACTATTTTGATGTGGTGAGTGATTCCTTTGTGCTGGATGATATGGATTTGCTGGAAGTCCATGGTTCAAAAATCCTCTGCTTTATTGGTCCTGTGTGTCCATTCGGATCTCCATGCCAATTGGCAATGATCCATGAAACTCTTGTATCATATCATCCATATAACGCACAATGTGTTGAGTCATAGAATATCTCATGTGTCAATCCAATGTGTCTATTAAGATTTGCATGCCATGTGATTGCTATCCTTGTAACAACTACTCTATAATACCCACATTTCATACAATGTATCGAGTCAAATTAGACTCCTATTCATTATAATAAAATTTATTTTGGTAACATTTTTTGAGTATTATTGTGCTATTCTTTTTATTATATTTCATGTAAATGGTATGATTAAAGTGATGCCTTGAAATTGAATCTATACTTTGTATCGATGTACATATCCACATGCATTTTAATATTGATGTTTGTGTCTGTTTACAAAAGTGTAAACATCACTTAATGGCATGTTGATTTGTATGGCATATTGGTGATTACTAGACATACTTAAAATGCTTATTATTTAGGGGTTAATACATACTTCTTTACATCTAATGCCTAGGTTATAATACATGAGAGCAGAACAAGCATTCTCTTGATAGAAGTATGTAACAGAAAAGATGAAGAAGGGAATTAGATCATTGATATGTATCATTGCTCGTCTTGGGTACATATGCATCCAAGTATGAAGGGAGCTTTTAGGGTGAAAGCATATGCAATTACAGATGTATCAAAGCACTAGAAGGGTAAAATTTTAGCTCTTAGATGAAGAAATGTTGATTCTCACCTTGTAATAGAGGTGTTTGTACAACATGTATTTGTGCAAAAACAAATACATATCGCGCCCACTGTGCCCTTTCAACGAAACATTGCAAACAATAAGTATTTGCAACTCATTGAGATTGATAAATTTCATGATATCTATGTAACTACTTGTCTCGCATTTACAGAAGTATATCCTTTGGATTGCTATGAGTGGCAAAATGTCGAGAGTTTCACAGGTTCTTTTAAGTGTTACCACCTCGAAATTGGTAGATTGCTCTTTGAGGGGTGTACAGCTAAGCAGCTCGTAGAGGACCTTGTTTTTTTCTATGACTCCAAGTACATATTGCCCAAGGGGGGTCGAGAATATGGAACCCTTGAGTCTATGCACATATCGAATCTCAATAGCATAGAATGGCCATTGTGTAGTAGTGACATTTTGCACATATGTAGCACAAAAATTTCACCAAACATATTGAACTCTATGAAGCCAAGCGCCGGCTCAAAGAATGTACATCTAGGCTGGTTCATACCAATTGCAATTTTTGCATATATGTTTAAGTAATATAAGGGTTTGAAACGTACTAAAAGCATGTATGTCATAAAAAGTGTATTGGAGGATTATGTAACAAGAATTCTAGGCAAAACTTGGACATAAAAAATGACTCATAGTCCTGACACAGTGGAGTGTCAAGTCACAACAAGGGAGATGGCTTTCAAACAAATTTTATCTCTCTTAGTTGACTATTATCTTACTTTGGAATGGTTTGGCTAACTTTCCATTCCAATTACAAGTACTTTGTCACATGGTAGACTTTATGCCTAGTGTTCAAGTATCGTAGATGGAGGATGCTTAATGGTAAATGGTTGTGTCTTGATCAAGACACGTGTGAAAGTGCAGCTATAGATTTTACTGTCATTTGTGGGGGCCGAGAGCCCCAAGTGTTGCAAATGAAGGATGATTGGCCCTTAAGTATAATGCACCAGGAAATTACAATGTTAATGCAGAATCCACCTGTTAGCTTCTATTTCAAACTAGATGGTAGGAAAATTCGAAGCCGAGCTGAGGATACTGTTACCAGTGGAAAGTGTGTGGCTCCACATATTTTAGAAATTGTAGAGTCTCCCTAAAAATCCCAACACCACAAGTTGTAATATCCAACACTTGTAAATTTTTGGATTTTTTTGGCCAATAGAATATTATCGCTTACAAACTTGTAATATTTAAAAATTATGGTATTTATGCAAAATCATGCACTTGCTATACACTTTTCACATCAACACATTTACATATGCTTTTCAACTTTACAAAGAAGTAAAGCCATAACCAAATATCTTATGTGAACAACACTTAATGGTTTAAAACTTAAAGTTTTTCAGGTAGAACTAGTTTAGTTCTTGTTTCATTGTTTCATTTCACACTTTCTCTCTTCATCTCTTTATATCCACCACATCCCTCCTACCTACTACGATGGATGCTTGTGCACACTTTGATGAGTGGATCCATGAGACTATCTTTGCCAATCAAGGTCACGAGATATTTCAGGTTTTCTCTAAGAACTTCAACCTTGAAAGCATGCCCTCATCATTGGATCCCCCACTTTAGGTTTTGGAAGACTTTGTGAGCACCATTGTTACCTGCACATACTCTATCGAGGGGTTCGACATGGCTTGGGTGCCTCTGGAACAACTCATGGTATTTTAGGTAGGGAAGAATCACCAAAAAGTGGTGAATAGGTGTCTGGCACACGTGGATCCTTCACACATAGTATGCATTGTTCCCATGGGTAGTACACTAGGTATAGCACCTTTGGATCTCGTGGAGTGTGATTACGCATTGGAAATATGCCTATGCACTCTGCTCTCTCTTTTCACTACCTATGGTAGGTTTATTGCTCTCTTGCAAGTTTAAGATGATCACTTACATGCTTGGATGCTTGTTGCATGCTCCATGCACCTGCCTATATGTAGTGCTTACCTATGTGGGATGATTTGATTTGGGTAATGCCTTGGATCTGATTACGGTCTTGCCAACCTATTGTCAGTGATAGTGATATGCCTCTTTTTTATGGCTTGAGCCTTTGCACATTTGGTTATGCATACGACAATTCTCCAAGGGCCCTGCGAGACATGTCCTACATGCCAATTTATGCCTATTGGGGGTATGCTCTTTTGACGCAGGTTGCCCTTTTGGGGCCCCCAGATGCGGGGGACCAAATGCATCCTACCGTCAAGTTTCATCGCATAAAAATACATGATAGTTAGAAATCTCACCTTCTCCAGATCATCTTTTATCTTCATTTCCTCGTGTGTTAGCGAGGCACCTCTTTGGCAGAGGGATCTACAAACTCCTTGGTAGGAAGGTGGGTTCTTGATCCAAATAGATCATGACATAGTGCTTCAAATTCACCATTTGACACAAGGTAATCTTCTTCAACCGAGGTGATATGATCTTGTGATGTTATGATGGCACTCATTGTATCTAAGCTTGTGCTATCATATCTTCCAATCTCTGCCATTGTCAGATGCACGTCCATGTAATCATAATCGATCAGGTCTTCCATCAATCCGTGACTAGGATGGAAAACAACTCTTCTTTCTTCATTTCCAAGTATTGCAGCACGTCCGATAGAAGCAAGTATTGTACACCATCTACTTCAATGGACATCAAGGAGGCAATGTTAGGTTTGTTGACCTATGGCTGTTTTGAAGAAGATGGAACCATGAGAGCCAACCCTTGCTCTACCATCATAGCCAATGTTCCTCTTCAACATTCATGAGCTCTTCCACTACCCATTTTTAATGGGTTAGTTGAGGAAGATGCGGAACTTCACATATGGGAGTTTCAAAAGCTGATGTTTAACTGTCGCATTCAAGAGGAAGGACATTTAATGATGTTCTTCAATATGACTCTCAAGGGAAGAGCCACTATATGGTATCATGGTTTAGAAGCCGGAACCATATTGAACATTGATGCATTTTATGGAGCTTTTCGAAGGGAGTTTGCCCCCGAAAGGGGTGGGCAATATTGGTTGCGAGTACTCAACGTGACCCGCCAAGAACCACACGAGGATATTCGTGCTTATGCGAAGAAAATAAAAGAGGTTTTCCGTAAGTTGGACACCTCTATTCCTATCCCCGCAGCTGCCCAATTGCAATATTTCCTACATGGTTTGGACTTTAATATCCAATTGCAGTTGAGTAGTGTCCCCTTGGGGGATATAGATACTGCCATTACACGAGCACAAGAGGTGGAATCCCGACTACAAGCAGCCTATGCTTCTCAAAGTCAATAAACAATGCATGGGTGGTATCCAAATATAGTGCTAAGTGCCAAAGTTATACAAGCATCCATATGTCAAAGACCACAAGAGCATGGACGAGGGGCGGAAGCCCACGGTCTCATCATCCAAGCTCATCTGCAACCAAACCATAAAGTTCATAAAATCAATTTGCAATCCAGGCCAGGAGTGCCAAGACATAGCTCCCACTCGACGAGAAATGTAAGATGCCAAGGGAGCAATTGCTACAATACATCCAAGACATCCCAGGGTCCAAGTCCAGATAGGCATAATGCCTGAGCATATCCACCATCATAAGGCAACCAAGTACATAGCACCCATCCAAGACATAAGATCTTTCCATGAGGAAGGTCCATAATCAAGCGGTGACATAGGGCATAAGCTATCAAGAATAGGCACGGGCTACAATCAGGATGGGAAAAGTCACAAGGACTAGGCTCCAACATCAACCCAAACCATTCATAAAGCATGATCAACCAGAGAGCATAGTTAGGAGACATAGACCACATAAGCATCATCAAGCTCTTCATGTACATTACCACAGCCAAGGTCACAGCTTCCAAGCACTATTTCAATCCCAAATAGTCCCCAAATGCATATCAGAGTGTGTATGATCCATGGGAAGCATCAATAGAGCATGCATAACACCCAAAGCATAGCATGTAACTAATAGGCATTAACTATCCACTGAGAAGTATGATCAGCCCTGCTGTAAACATCATGAAATCACTGTCTAAAACTGAGCAAATAGTGGCTCAAATCAGCCCCAAAAGCATATCTAAGTCATGTGGCATCATCCCTAAATGTTCAACATCTAGTATGCATTCCACATCAAGTATCCACCTCACAAGCATGATCCATGAGCATGTAACACAACCAAACATGTGCTACCCTATAACACAACCAAACATATATCTTGCAATGAGGTCATTCCACAGTACCACATCTCGAACTTGCAATCTGTTAAAAGCCTGCCATGCTTCTGCTAGTGAGCCACATTTTAGATAGACATCTACTAAAGTACTGCCGACATAAAGTTTTGTTTCCAATCCTCTTTTCAAAAATTTCAAGTGTACTTTGTGGCTTGTTTCTAGGGATTCTATGGTGCCACAAGCCTTCAAAGTGTAGAAAACTATCATAGAATTAGGAGATATGCCTTCCAGCTACATACATATCCTACAATCAATGCATTCCATGAGCATACATATCCAATGGATGGTTTATTAAACACCTGGCATGCTTCTGCAATGTCAACACGCATGTGTTGGTAACTGGCGATGAGGCTATTGAGGGGGAAGGGAATGTCAATCTGTAAGGAATGCCTTGTGGGAGGAAGAATGGCACAAGCAAGGATTACAAGATGAAATAGAGTGATGGAAACCCTTGAGGGACGTCTGTGGGCTGAAGCATCGAATTCGTCAGTGGGTAGTTCGAGGAGATAATCATCGAATTCGTTCAACGCCCGTTTGTCTAGCCTAGTTTACTTTTTGGCCTAGTTTACTATTTTGGCCTAGTTTACTTTGACTGCGCCAATAAAGTGCACAAACGTCTATTTCAACGTCCCAGATCTCTTCAAGACGTGTGGTGCCTTTTCAACCGTTGATCCCAACTCTCCCCTTCATTGAATACCCATGCGAGATAGTCTTGAGGGTGGCCGGCCTCCTCTCACTTGTTGCTCTACCATCCCACTACAGTGCACTATGCTCACGTAGCTCGCTTGGCTGCCTTGCATTCTACTTATGTAACCAGCTAATGGGGGTACATTCTAAGCACTTCTAAGCAACCGTATCATTGCTCGATTTGCATCAATAACTATTCATGTCATGATCCATCTTTCATAGGAAGTAATAGATGCATATCTTACTACATATTATTTTAGTTGTAGGTTTGGAAAGCCCCAAACCTCCATAAGGTTTCCCTAATCTACCCCCTTCCTAAACCTCCCCTCCTTAATTAAAACCCTTTCTCTCTCTCTCTCTCTCTCTCAGTTAGGTTAAACTTTTAAATTTAAACTTCTTTCATTTTTATTCTTTTTTCTTATCTTTTAATTAAATATTTTTAGAAACATTTTTAAAATTTTCTTTCCCTTTTAATTAAATATTTTTAAAAGCCATAATTTGAGAGAGAGAGAGAGGAAGGGAAAGGAGAGAGAAGAAGAAAAAAAGAGGGGAAAGAGAGAGAGAGAGAGAAAATTATAGAGAGAGGAAAGATAAAATTTGAGTGATAGAGAGAAGAAGAGAGGAAGGGAAGAAAAAAAAGGAGAGAGAGAAAGAGAGAAGAAACATGAGGAGAGAAGAAAAGGAGTTAGAGAGAATTATAGAGAGGAAATATAAAATTAAAGAGAGAGAGAGAGAGAGAGAGAGAGAGAGAGAGAGAGAGAGAGAGAGAGAGAGAGAGAGAGAGAGAGAGGGGAGGAGAAGAAAAGGGGGGAGAGAGAAAAAGCAAGGAGAGAAGAAAAGAAGAAGAAGATGATGGGAATATCAATAAAGAGAGAGAGATATAGATAGGAAAGATAAATTTTAAAAGAGAGAGAGAAAGAGAGAGAAGAAAAAAAAGAAGAAAATGAAAAAAGGGAAAATGAAGAGATAAGAGAGAGAGAGAGAGAGAAGCAAGGAGAGAGAGGGATAAAAGAAAAAGAGAGAGAGAACAAGGAGAGGAGAGAAAATAAACTAAAATAAAATGTAGAGAGAGAAGGGGCATGGGAAAAAGAGAAGAAGAAGAAGAACAAGGAGAGAGAGAGGAGGGGAACACACACACAAAATTATAGAGAGAGAATAAGAGAGAGAGAGAGAGAGAGAGAGAGAGAGAGAGAGAGAGAGAGAGAGAGAGAGAGAGAGAGAGAGAGCACATTGGAATATTTATATATATATACATAATATCTCATGCGATGTGTACTGAATTCAAATAATTGAGCAAAGTTGTTTTGTTTTGTTTCTTGAAACACACGACTCTTAATTTTTGCTTAATGTACATACACATCAAAAGTAGTAATATGTATGGATATGGGTTACGTTATTTCTTATGCACAATCACAAGTGAAGTACTACAAGTTGACATAATGAAATTGGATTATGTTAACTTATGTGAATGCGTCATTCACGTATCACACATTATCATCACACTTACACGAACCACACATTTATTCAATAAATATTTATTTATAGGGACAAAGTAAAATATCTTATATTCATAAAGAAAATGCGATGACTGATAGTGATGGTAGATACAAAAAACCGATAGCCAACAAGAACTCTCATTCCTTCCTTGGCTTTTTCATCAGTGTGGAGAGGAGGGGCCAGCTTCTGATGAAAATAGAAGTTCCTTCTTTGCTTATAAAATGACACGCTCCTCGTTCAGCTCTTTCTCCAAGAGAAGCGGATTTGACACTTTAGTAAGGTCACCTAATGTAGCAAGCACACACATTGCTCCACCACGCATTTGGTGAAACAAGTAAAGAAGCTTTGACCGCTTGATTAGCACCATCTTCTCCAAGCTAGATGTCACATGTATCGCTCGAAAAGGTCCAAAGCTTGAATTGTCATGATTGTTTATTGCCCTTGTAGTGAGCACTTCTTATGGAAGACCACCAAGTATACAACAAGGTTGCCAATGTACTCCTTCAAAGCTGAATCCTTCCATTGATCCGCATGCCGAGCTCCTCCTTGCCTTGATGCAAACTCATCTATATACAATATGTCCTGAATGACAAAGTCAAATCAAACAATATATTTAGCAACTAACCTAGAGTTATAAGAAAGCAATGAAACTTGATGAACGATAAGGTGCATCGGGTCCCCTGGAGTCCATTTCTAAAATCTTGGCAAGAAATGATGCCTATAGCTAGGATGCCTCTCTATTTATAGATGTGGACCCAATAGAAGTTTTGGAGTTTGCTTATGGGCCACAAAAATTTATAAATTGAGTTTTGGCCCTTGGGGCTCTTTGAAATGAGCTAATGAAGCGAGCTAGATTGTGGATAGTATAGGATGTGGTAGTTTATTACCTACAGTTGGTGTGCAACACCCTGCCTTGGTTGTTTTCTAGGCCTTCCTGGACTTGGTTGGCTGACCAAGAGAGGACTGGAGAAAGAACATTTTGCTGGTGGCAGATGCAGGTTGGTTGGAGAGTGGATGTCTATTTGAAATATGGCTCACTAGCATAAGCATGGCATAGACTGCAAGTTCGAGATGGGGTCTTGTGGAATGCAATCATTGCAGGATATATTGAACAAGGGAATGATACTGAAGCTTGGAATTGCTTATGACAAATGTAGCTTGAAGGTGTGTTTGCAGATGTTGTTTCAGGCTTTGCTGAACATGGCTTTGATTTCAGGATATGCTGACCATGGCTTTGATTTGGAGACAAATCAAGAAGATGTTATGGTAGATATGTAATGCTAGTGGAGACAAATCAAGAATATGCTTATGCATACTTGTTTCTTGATGACAGACATGTATGCATGTGCTGGCAGGTGAGTAGATACAAACAGAGTAGAGGAGATGACGTCATATGCAAGTGCAAAAAAAAGCAGGTAATGTGTCTCTTGAGGTGGATGGCAGTTTGCAGGTATTTGTTGTGGGTATCAAGCAAAGCAAGGAGATAACCCAAATCCTGTGCGTTGTAAGCTCTTTCACAAGGCATGAAGGTTATTTGGGCTTTGTGATAATGTATTTTAAGGCT